>NW_027362765.1:318786392-319200896 GCF_046119375.1 Phyllobates terribilis | reverse complement strand
GGGATTATCATTGGGGAACATTGCAGACCTTCTACCATGCGTTTTTATAAGCGTTTCTACAGTATGTGCACAGCACATGCGGATTAATCATTGGGGAACATTGCAGACCTTCTACCATGCGTTTTTTAAGCGTTTCTGCAGTATGTGCACAGCACATGCGGATTATCATTGGGGAACATTACAGACCTTCTACCATGCGTTTTATAAGCGTTTCTGCAGTATGTGCACAGCACATGGGGATTATCATTGGGGAACATTACAGACCTTCTACCATGCGTGTTATAAGCGTTTCTGCAGTATGTACACAGCACATGCGGATTATCATTGGGGAACATTACAGACCTTCTACCATGCGTTTTATAAGCGTTTCTGCAGTATGTGCACAGCACATGGGGATTATCATTGGGGAACATTGCAGACCTTCTACCATGCGTTTTATAAGCGTTTCTGCAGTATGTGCACAGCACATGCGGATTATCATTGGGGAACATTGCAGACCTTCTACCATGCGTTTTATAAGCGTTTCTGCAGTATGTGCACAGCACATGGGGATTATCATTGGGGAACATTACAGACCTTCTACCATGCGTTTTATAAGCGTTTCTGCAGTATGTGCACAGCACATGGGGATTATCATTGGGGAACATTACAGACCTTCTACCATGCGTTTTATAAGCGTTTCTGCAGTATGTACACAGCACATGCGGATTATCATTGGGGAACAATTGCAGACCTTCTACCATGCGTTTTATAAGCGTTTCTGCAGTATGTGCACAGCACATGGGGATTATCATTGGGGGAACATTACAGACCTTCTACCATGCGTTTTATAAGCGTTTCTGCAGTATGTGCACAGCACATGCGGATTATCATTGGGGAACATTGCAGACCTTCTACCATGCGTTTTATAAGCGTTTCTGCAGTATGTGCACAGCACATGGGGATTATCATTGGGGAACATTGCAGACCTTCTACCATGCGTTTTATAAGCGTTTCTGCAGTATGTGCACAGCACATGCGGATTATCATTGGGGAACATTGCAGACCTTCTACCATGCGTTTTTTAAGCGTTTCTGCAGTATGTGCACAGCACATGCGGATTATCATTGGGGAACATTACAGACCTTCTACCAAGCGTTTTATAAGCGTTTCTGCAGTATGTGCACAGCACATGCGGATTATCATTGGGGAACATTACAGACCTTCTACCATGCGTTTTATAAGCGTTTCTGCAGTATGTGCACAGCACATGCGGATTATCATTGGGGAACATTACAGACCTTCTACCATGCGTTTTATAAGCGTTTCTGCAGTATGTGCACAGCACATGGGGATTATCATTGGGGAACATTACAGACCTTCTACCATGCGTGTTATAAGCGTTTCTGCAGTATGTACACAGCACATGCGGATTATCATTGGGGAACATTACAGACCTTCTACCATGCGTTTTATAAGCGTTTCTGCAGTATGTGCACAGCACATGCGGATTATCATTGGGGAACATTGCAGACCTTCTACCATGCGTTTTATAAGCGTTTCTGCAGTATGTGCACAGCACATGGGGATTATCATTGGGGAACATTACAGACCTTCTACCAAGCGTTTTATAAGCGTTTCTGCAGTATGTGCACAGCACATGGGGATTATCATTGGGGAACATTACAGACCTTCTACCATGCGTTTTATAAGCGTTTCTGCAGTATGTACACAGCACATGCGGATTATCATTGGGGAACATTACAGACCTTCTACCATGCGTTTTATAAGCGTTTCTGCAGTATGTGCACAGCACATGCAGATTATCATTGGGGAACATTGCAGACCTTCTACCATGCGTTTTATAAGCGTTTCTGCAGTATGTACACAGCACATGCGGATTATCATTGGGGAACATTGCAGACCTTCTACCATGCGTTTTATAAGCGTTTCTGCAGTATGTGCACAGCACATGGGGATTATCATTGGGGAACATTACAGACCTTCTACCATGCGTTTTATAAGCGTTTCTGCAGTATGTACACAGCACATGGGGATTATCATTGGGGAACATTACAGACCTTCTACCATGCGTTTTATAAGCGTTTCTGCAGTATGTGCACAGCACATGCGGATTATCATTGGGGAACATTGCAGACCTTCTACCATGCGTTTTATAAGCGTTTCTGCAGTATGTACACAGCACATGGGGATTATCATTGGGGAACATTGCAGACCTTCTACCATGCGTTTTATAAGCGTTTCTGCAGTATGTGCACAGCACATGGGGATTATCATTGGGGAACATTACAGACCTTCTACCATGCGTTTTATAAGCGTTTCTGCAGTATGTGCACAGCACATGTGGATTATCATTGGGGAACATTACAGACCTTCTACCATGCGTTTTATAAGCGTTTTCTGCAGTATGTGCACAGCACATGGGGATTATCATTGGGGAACATTGCAGACCTTCTACCATGCGTTTATAAGCGTTTCTGCAGTATGTGCACAGCACATGTGGATTATCATTGGGGAACATTACAGACCTTCTACCAAGCGTTTTATAAGCGTTTCTGCAGTATGTGCACAGCACATGCGGATTATCATTGGGGAACATTACAGACCTTCTACCATGCGTTTTATAAGCGTTTCTGCAGTATGTGCACAGCACATGCGGATTATCATTGGGGAACATTACAGACCTTCTACCATGCGTTTTATAAGCGTTTCTGCAGTATGTGCACAGCACATGCGGATTATCATTGGGGAACATTACAGACCTTCTACCATGCGTTTTATAAGCGTTTCTGCAGTATGTACACAGCACATGCGGATTATCATTGGGGAACATTGCAGGCCTTCTACCATGCGTTTTATAAGCGTTTCTGCAGTATGTGCACAGCACATGGGGATTATCATTGGGGAACATTACAGACCTTCTACCATGCGTTTTATAAGCGTTTCTGCAGTATGTACACAGCACATGGGGATTATCATTGGGGAACATTGCAGACCTTCTACCATGCGTTTTATAAGCGTTTCTGCAGTATGTGCACAGCACATGGGGATTATCATTGGGGAACATTACAGACCTTCTACCATGCGTTTTATAAGCGTTTCTGCAGTATGTACACAGCACATGGGGATTATCATTGGGGAACATTACAGACCTTCTACCATGCGTTTTATAAGCGTTTCTGCAGTATGTACACAGCACATGGGGATTATCATTGGGGAACATTGCAGACCTTCTACCATGCGTTTTATAAGCGTTTCTGCAGTATGTGCACAGCACATGGGGATTATCATTGGGGAACATTACAGACCTTCTACCATGCGTTTTATAAGCGTTTCTGCAGTATGTGCACAGCACATGGGGATTATCATTGGGGAACATTACAGACCTTCTACCATGCGTTTTATAAGCGTTTCTGCAGTATGTGCACAGCACATGGGGATTATCATTGGGGAACATTGCAGACCTTCTACCATGCGTTTTATAAGCGTTTCTGCAGTATGTGCACAGCACATGGGGATTATCATTGGGGAACATTACAGACCTTCTACCATGCGTTTTATAAGCGTTTCTGCAGTATGTACACAGCACATGTGGATTATCATTGGGGAACATTACAGACCTTCTACCATGCGTTTTATAAGCGTTTCTGCAGTATGTGCACAGCACATGGGGATTATCATTGGGGAACATTACAGACCTTCTACCATGCGTTTTATAAGCGTTTCTGCAGTATGTGCACAGCACATGTGGATTATCATTGGGGAACATTACAGACCTTCTACCAAGCGTTTTATAAGCGTTTCTGCAGTATGTGCACAGCACATGCGGATTATCATTGGGGAACATTGCAGACCTTCTACCATGCGTTTTATAAGCGTTTCTGCAGTATGTGCACAGCACATGCGGATTATCATTGGGGAACATTACAGACCTTCTACCAAGCGTTTTATAAGCGTTTCTGCAGTATGTACACAGCACATGGGGATTATCATTGGGGAACATTACAGACCTTCTACCATGCGTTTTATAAGCGTTTCTGCAGTATGTGCACAGCACATGCGGATTATCATTGGGGAACATTACAGACCTTCTACCATGCGTTTTATAAGCGTTTCTGCAGTATGTGCACAGCACATGCGGATTATCATTGGGGAACATTACAGACCTTCTACCATGCGTTTTATAAGCGTTTCTGCAGTATGTGCACAGCACATGCGGATTATCATTGGGGAACATTACAGACCTTCTACCATGCGTTTTATAAGCGTTTCTGCAGTATGTGCACAGCACATGCGGATTATCATTGGGGAACATTGCAGACCTTCTACCATGCGTTTTATAAGCGTTCTGCAGTATGTACACAGCACATGCGGATTATCATTGGGGAACATTACAGACCTTCTACCATGCGTTTTATAAGCGTTTCTGCAGTATGTGCACAGCACATGTGGATTATCATTGGGGAACATTACAGACCTTCTACCATGCGTTTTATAAGCGTTTCTGCAGTATGTGCACAGCACATGCGGATTATCATTGGGGAACATTACAGACCTTCTACCATGCGTTTTATAAGCGTTTCTGCAGTATGTACACAGCACATGCGGATTATCATTGGGGAACATTACAGCCCTTCTACCATGCGTTTTATAAGCGTTTCTGCAGTATGTGCACAGCACATGCGGATTATCATTGGGGAACATTACAGACCTTCTACCATGCGTTTTATAAGCGTTTCTGCAGTATGTGCACAGCACATGCGGATTATCATTGGGGAACATTGCAGACCTTCTACCATGCGTTTTATAAGCGTTTCTGCAGTATGTGCACAGCACATGGGGATTATCATTGGGGAACATTACAGACCTTCTACATGCGTTTTATAAGCGTTTCTGCAGTATGTACACAGCACATGGGGATATCATTGGGGAACATTACAGACCTTCTACCATGCGTTTTATAAGCGTTTCTGCAGTATGTACACAGCACATGGGGATTATCATTGGGGAACATTGCAGACCTTCTACCATGCGTTTTATAAGCGTTTCTGCAGTATGTGCACAGCACATGGGGATTATCATTGGGGAACATTACAGACCTTCTACCATGCGTTTTATAAGCGTTTCTGCAGTATGTGCACAGCACATGGGGATTATCATTGGGGAACATTACAGACCTTCTACCATGCGTTTTATAAGCGTTTCTGCAGTATGTGCACAGCACATGGGGATTATCATTGGGGAACATTGCAGACCTTCTACCATGCGTTTTATAAGCGTTTCTGCAGTATGTGCACAGCACATGGGGATTATCATTGGGGAACATTACAGACCTTCTACCATGCGTTTTATAAGCGTTTCTGCAGTATGTACACAGCACATGTGGATTATCATTGGGGAACATTACAGACCTTCTACCATGCGTTTTATAAGCGTTTCTGCAGTATGTGCACAGCACATGGGGATTATCATTGGGGAACATTGCAGACCTTCTACCATGCGTTTTATAAGCGTTTCTGCAGTATGTGCACAGCACATGTGGATTATCATTGGGGAACATTACAGACCTTCTACCAAGCGTTTTATAAGCGGTTTCTGCAGTATGTGCACAGCACATGCGGATTATCATTGGGGAACATTGCAGACCTTCTACCATGCGTTTTATAAGCGTTTCTGCAGTATGTGCACAGCACATGCGGATTATCATTGGGGAACATTACAGACCTTCTACCAAGCGTTTTATAAGCGTTTCTGCAGTATGTACACAGCACATGGGGATTATCATTGGGGAACATTACAGACCTTCTACCATGCGTTTTATAAGCGTTTCTGCAGTATGTGCACAGCACATGCGGATTATCATTGGGGAACATTACAGACCTTCTACCATGCGTTTTATAAGCGTTTCTGCAGTATGTGCACAGCACATGCGGATTATCATTGGGGAACATTACAGACCTTCTACCATGCGTTTTATAAGCGTTTCTGCAGTATGTGCACAGCACATGCGGATTATCATTGGGGAACATTACAGACCTTCTACCATGCGTTTTATAAGCGTTTCTGCAGTATGTGCACAGCACATGCGGATTATCATTGGGGAACATTGCAGACCTTCTACCATGCGTTTCTATAAGCGTTTCTGCAGTATGTACACAGCACATGCGGATTATCATTGGGGAACATTACAGACCTTCTACCATGCGTTTTATAAGCGTTTCTGCAGTATGTGCACAGCACATGTGGATTATCATTGGGGAACATTACAGACCTTCTACCATGCGTTTTATAAGCGTTTCTGCAGTATGTGCACAGCACATGCGGATTATCATTGGGGAACATTACAGACCTTCTACCATGCGTTTTATAAGCGTTTCTGCAGTATGTACACAGCACATGCGGATTATCATTGGGGAACATTACAGCCCTTCTACCATGCGTTTTATAAGCGTTTCTGCAGTATGTGCACAGCACATGCGGATTATCATTGGGGAACATTACAGACCTTCTACCATGCGTTTTATAAGCGTTTCTGCAGTATGTGCACAGCACATGCGGATTATCATTGGGGGAACATTGCAGACCTTCTACCATGCGTTTTATAAGCGTTTCTGCAGTATGTGCACAGCACATGGGGATTATCATTGGGGAACATTGCAGACCTTCTACCATGCGTTTATAAGCGTTTCTGCAGTATGTGCACAGCACATGCGGATTATCATTGGGGAACATTGCAGACCTTCTACCATGCGTTTTTTAAGCGTTTCTGCAGTATGTGCACAGCACATGCAGATTATCATTGGGGAACATTACAGACCTTCTACCATGCGTTTTATAAGCGTTTCTGCAGTATGTGCACAGCACATGCGGATTATCATTGGGGAACATTACAGACCTTCTACCATGCGTTTTATAAGCGTTTCTGCAGTATGTGCACAGCACATGGGGATTATCATTGGGGAACATTACAGACCTTCTACCATGCGTGTTATAAGCGTTTCTGCAGTATGTACACAGCACATGCGGATTATCATTGGGGAACATTACAGACCTTCTACCATGCGTTTTATAAGCGTTTCTGCAGTATGTGCACAGCACATGGGGATTATCATTGGGGAACATTACAGACCTTCTACCATGCGTTTTATAAGCGTTTCTGCAGTATGTGCACAGCACATGCGGATTATCATTGGGGAACATTGCAGACCTTCTACCATGCGTTTTATAAGCGTTTCTGCAGTATGTGCACAGCACATGGGGATTATCATTGGGGAACATTACAGACCTTCTACCAAGCGTTTTATAAGCGTTTCTGCAGTATGTGCACAGCACATGTGGATTATCATTGGGGAACATTGCAGACCTTCTACCATGCGTTTTATAAGCGTTTCTGCAGTATGTGCACAGCACATGCGGATTATCATTGGGGAACATTGCAGACCTTCTACCATGCGTTTTATAAGCGTTTCTGCAGTATGTGCACAGCACATGGGGATTATCATTGGGGAACATTACAGACCTTCTACCATGCGTTTTATAAGCGTTTCTGCAGTATGTACACAGCACATGGGGATTATCATTGGGGAACATTACAGACCTTCTACCAAGCGTTTTATAAGCGTTTCTGCAGTATGTGCACAGCACATGGGGATTATCATTGGGGAACATTACAGACCTTCTACCATGCGTTTTATAAGCGTTTCTGCAGTATGTACACAGCACATGCGGATTATCATTGGGGAACATTACAGACCTTCTACCATGCGTTTTATAAGCGTTTCTGCAGTATGTGCACAGCACATGCAGATTATCATTGGGGAACATTGCAGACCTTCTACCATGCGTTTTATAAGCGTTTCTGCAGTATGTACACAGCACATGCGGATTATCATTGGGGAACATTGCAGACCTTCTACCATGCGTTTTATAAGCGTTTCTGCAGTATGTACACAGCACATGGGGATTATCATTGGGGAACATTGCAGACCTTCTACCATGCGTTTTATAAGCGTTTCTGCAGTATGTGCACAGCACATGGGGATTATCATTGGGGAACATTACAGACCTTCTACCATGCGTTTTATAAGCGTTTCTGCAGTATGTACACAGCACATGGGGATTATCATTGGGGAACATTACAGACCTTCTACCATGCGTTTTATAAGCGTTTCTGCAGTATGTGCACAGCACATGCGGATTATCATTGGGGAACATTGCAGACCTTCTACCATGCGTTTTATAAGCGTTTCTGCAGTATGTGCACAGCACATGGGGATTATCATTGGGGAACATTACAGACCTTCTACCATGCGTTTTATAAGCGTTTCTGCAGTATGTGCACAGCACATGTGGATTATCATTGGGGAACATTACAGACCTTCTACCATGCGTTTTATAAGCGTTTCTGCAGTATGTGCACAGCACATGTGGATTATCATTGGGGAACATTACAGACCTTCTACCAAGCGTTTTATAAGCGTTTCTGCAGTATGTGCACAGCACATGCGGATTATCATTGGGGAACATTACAGACCTTCTACCATGCGTTTTATAAGCGTTTCTGCAGTATGTGCACAGCACATGCGGATTATCATTGGGGAACATTACAGACCTTCTACCATGCGTTTTATAAGCGTTTCTGCAGTATGTGCACAGCACATGCGGATTATCATTGGGGAACATTGCAGACCTTCTACCATGCGTTTTATAAGCGTTTCTGCAGTATGTGCACAGCACATGCGGATTATCATTGGGGAACATTGCAGACCTTCTACCATGCGTTTTATAAGCGTTTCTGCAGTATGTGCACAGCACATGTGGATTATCATTGGGGAACATTGCAGACCTTCTACCAAGCGTTTTATAAGCGTTTCTGCAGTATGTGCACAGCACATGGGGATTATCATTGGGGAACATTGCAGACCTTCTACCAAGCGTTTTATAAGCGTTTCTGCAGTATGTGCACAGCACATGGGGATTATCATTGGGGAACATTGCAGACCTTCTACCAAGCGTTTTATAAGCGTTTCTGCAGTATGTGCACAGCACATGCGGATTATCATTGGGGAACATTGCAGACCTTCTACCATGCGTTTTATAAGCGTTTCTGCAGTATGTGCACAGCACATGGGGATTATCATTGGGGAACATTACAGACCTTCTACCATGCGTTTTATAAGCGTTTCTGCAGTATGTGCACAGCACATGGGGATTATCATTGGGGAACATTGCAGACCTTCTACCATGCGTTTTATAAGCGTTTCTGCAGTATGTGCACAGCACATGCGGATTATCATTGGGGAACATTGCAGACCTTCTACCATGCGTTTTATAAGCGTTTCTGCAGTATGTACACAGCACATGCGGATTATCATTGGGGAACATTACAGACCTTCTACCATGCGTTTTATAAGCGTTTCTGCAGTATGTGCACAGCACATGTGGATTATCATTGGGGAACATTACAGACCTTCTACCATGCGTTTTATAAGCGTTTCTGCAGTATGTGCACAGCACATGCGGATTATCATTGGGGAACATTACAGACCTTCTACCATGCGTTTTATAAGCGTTTCTGCAGTATGTGCACAGCACATGGGGATTATCATTGGGGAACATTACAGACCTTCTACCATGCGTTTTATAAGCGTTTCTGCAGTATGTGCACAGCACATGGGGATTATCATTGGGGAACATTGCAGACCTTCTACCATGCGTTTTATAAGCGTTTCTGCAGTATGTGCACAGCACATGCGGATTATCATTGGGGAACATTGCAGACCTTCTACCATGCGTTTTATAAGCGTTTCTGCGGTATGTGCACAGCACATGGGGATTATCATTGGGGAACATTGCAGACCTTCTACCATGCGTTTTATAAGCGTTTCTGCAGTATGTGCACAGCACATGCGGATTATCATTGGGGAACATTACAGGCCTTCTACCATGCGTTTTATAAGCGTTTCTGCAGTATGTGCACAGCACATGCGGATTATCATTGGGGAACATTGCAGACCTTCTACCATGCGTTTTATAAGCGTTTCTGCAGTATGTACACAGCACATGCGGATTATCATTGGGGAACATTACAGACCTTCTACCATGCGTTTTATAAGCGTTTCTGCAGTATGTGCACAGCACATGTGGATTATCATTGGGGAACATTACAGACCTTCTACCATGCGTTTTATAAGCGTTTCTGCAGTATGTGCACAGCACATGTGGATTATCATTGGGGAACATTGCAGACCTTCTACCAAGCGTTTTATAAGCGTTTCTGCAGTATGTGCACAGCACATGCGGATTATCATTGGGGAACATTACAGACCTTCTACCATGCGTTTTATAAGCGTTTCTGCAGTATGTGCATAGCACATGCGGATTATCATTGGGGAACATTGCAGACCTTCTACCATGCATTTTATAAGCGTTTCTGCAGTATGTGCACAGCACATGCGGATTATCATTGGGGAACATTACAGACCTTCTACCATGCGTTTTATAAGCGTTTCTGCAGTATGTGCACAGCACATGGGGATTATCATTGGGGAACATTACAGACCTTCTACCATGCGTTTTATAAGCGTTTCTGCAGTATGTACACAGCACATGCGGATTATCATTGGGGAACATTACAGACCTTCTACCATGCGTTTTATAAGCGTTTCTGCAGTATGTGCACAGCACATGCGGATTATCATTGGGGAACATTACAGACCTTCTACCATGCGTTTTATAAGCGTTTCTGCAGTATGTACACAGCACATGCGGATTATCATTGGGGAACATTGCAGACCTTCTACCATGCGTTTTATAAGCGTTTCTGCAGTATGTGCACAGCACATGCGGATTATCATTGGGGAACATTGCAGACCTTCTACCATGCGTTTTATAAGCGTTTCTGCAGTATGTGCACAGCACATGGGGATTATCATTGGGGAACATTACAGACCTTCTACCAAGCGTTTTATAAGCGTTTCTGCAGTATGTGCACAGCACATGCGGATTATCATTGGGGAACATTACAGACCTTCTACCATGCGTTTTATAAGCGTTTCTGCAGTATGTGCACAGCACATGGGGATTATCATTGGGGAACATTACAGACCTTCTACCATGCGTTTTATAAGCGTTTCTGCAGTATGTACACAGCACATGGGGATTATCATTGGGGAACATTACAGACCTTCTACCATGCGTTTTATAAGCGTTTCTGCAGTATGTGCACAGCACATGCGGATTATCATTGGGGAACATTACAGACCTTCTACCAAGCGTTTTATAAGCGTTTCTGCAGTATGTGCACAGCACATGCGGATTATCATTGGGGAACATTGCAGACCTTCTACCATGCGTTTTATAAGCGTTTCTGCAGTATGTGCACAGCACATGGGGATTATCATTGGGGAACATTACAGACCTTCTACCATGCGTTTTATAAGCGTTTCTGCAGTATGTGCACAGCACATGGGGATTATCATTGGGGAACATTACAGACCTTCTACCATGCGTTTTATAAGCGTTTCTGCAGTATGTGCACAGCACATGGGGATTATCATTGGGGAACATTACAGACCTTCTACCATGCGTTTTATAAGCGTTTCTGCAGTATGTGCACAGCACATGGGGATTATCATTGGGGAACATTACAGACCTTCTACCAAGCGTTTTATAAGCGTTTCTGCAGTATGTACACAGCACATGCGGATTATCATTGGGGAACATTACAGACCTTCTACCAAGCGTTTTATAAGCGTTTCTGCAGTATGTGCACAGCACATGGGGATTATCATTGGGGAACATTGCAGACCTTCTACCATGCGTTTTATAAGCGTTTCTGCAGTATGTGCACAGCACATGGGGATTATCATTGGGGAACATTACAGACCTTCTACCATGCGTTTTATAAGCGTTTCTGCAGTATGTGCACAGCACATGGGGATTATCATTGGGGAACATTGCAGACCTTCTACCATGCGTTTTATAAGCGTTTCTGCAGTATGTGCACAGCACATGCGGATTATCATTGGGGAACATTGCAGACCTTCTACCATGCGTTTTATAAGCGTTTCTGCAGTATGTGCACAGCACATGCGGATTATCATTGGGGAACATTGCAGACCTTCTACCATGCGTTTTATAAGCGTTTCTGCAGTATGTGCACAGCACATGCGGATTATCATTGGGGAACATTACAGACCTTCTACCAAGCGTTTTATAAGCGTTTCTGCAGTATGTGCACAGCACATGCGGATTATCATTGGGGAACATTGCAGACCTTCTACCATGCGTTTTATAAGCGTTTCTGCAGTATGTGCACAGCACATGTGGATTATCATTGGGGAACATTACAGACCTTCTACCATGCGTTTTATAAGCGTTTCTGCAGTATGTGCACAGCACATGCGGATTATCATTGGGGAACATTACAGACCTTCTACCATGCGTTTTATAAGCGTTTCTGCAGTATGTGCACAGCACATGGGGATTATCATTGGGGAACATTGCAGACCTTCTACCATGCGTTTTATAAGCGTTTCTGCAGTATGTGCACAGCACATGCGGATTATCATTGGGGAACATTGCAGACCTTCTACCATGCGTTTTATAAGCGTTTCTGCAGTATGTGCACAGCACATGCGGATTATCATTGGGGAACATTACAGACCTTCTACCAAGCGTTTTATAAGCGTTTCTGCAGTATGTGCACAGCACATGTGGATTATCATTGGGGAACATTACAGACCTTCTACCATGCGTTTTATAAGCGTTTCTGCAGTATGTGCACAGCACATGTGGATTATCATTGGGGAACATTGCAGACCTTCTACCAAGCGTTTTATAAGCGTTTCTGCAGTATGTGCACAGCACATGCGGATTATCATTGGGGAACATGGCAGACCTTCTACCAAGCGTTTTATAAGCGTTTCTGCAGTATGTGCACAGCACATGCGGATTATCATTGGGGAACATTACAGACCTTCTACCATGCGTTTTATAAGCGTTTCTGCAGTATGTGCACAGCACATGGGGATTATCATTGGGGAACATTACAGACCTTCTACCATGCGTTTTATAAGCGTTTCTGCAGTATGTGCACAGCACATGGGGATTATCATTGGGGAACATTACAGACCTTCTACCAAGCGTTTTATAAGCGTTTCTGCAGTATGTACACAGCACATGCGGATTATCATTGGGGAACATTACAGACCTTCTACCAAGCGTTTTATAAGCGTTTCTGCAGTATGTGCACAGCACATGGGGATTATCATTGGGGAACATTGCAGACCTTCTACCATGCGTTTTATAAGCGTTTCTGCAGTATGTGCACAGCACATGGGGATTATCATTGGGGAACATTACAGACCTTCTACCATGCGTTTTATAAGCGTTTCTGCAGTATGTGCACAGCACATGGGGATTATCATTGGGGAACATTGCAGACCTTCTACCATGCGTTTTATAAGCGTTTCTGCAGTATGTGCACAGCACATGCGGATTATCATTGGGGAACATTGCAGACCTTCTACCATGCGTTTTATAAGCGTTTCTGCAGTATGTGCACAGCACATGCGGATTATCATTGGGGAACATTGCAGACCTTCTACCATGCGTTTTATAAGCGTTTCTGCAGTATGTGCACAGCACATGCGGATTATCATTGGGGAACATTACAGACCTTCTACCAAGCGTTTTATAAGCGTTTCTGCAGTATGTGCACAGCACATGCGGATTATCATTGGGGAACATTGCAGACCTTCTACCATGCGTTTTATAAGCGTTTCTGCAGTATGTGCACAGCACATGTGGATTATCATTGGGGAACATTACAGACCTTCTACCATGCGTTTTATAAGCGTTTCTGCAGTATGTGCACAGCACATGCGGATTATCATTGGGGAACATTACAGACCTTCTACCATGCGTTTTATAAGCGTTTCTGCAGTATGTGCACAGCACATGGGGATTATCATTGGGGAACATTGCAGACCTTCTACCATGCGTTTTATAAGCGTTTCTGCAGTATGTGCACAGCACATGCGGATTATCATTGGGGAACATTGCAGACCTTCTACCATGCGTTTTATAAGCGTTTCTGCAGTATGTGCACAGCACATGCGGATTATCATTGGGGAACATTACAGACCTTCTACCAAGCGTTTTATAAGCGTTTCTGCAGTATGTGCACAGCACATGTGGATTATCATTGGGGAACATTACAGACCTTCTACCATGCGTTTTATAAGCGTTTCTGCAGTATGTGCACAGCACATGTGGATTATCATTGGGGAACATTGCAGACCTTCTACCAAGCGTTTTATAAGCGTTTCTGCAGTATGTGCACAGCACATGCGGATTATCATTGGGGAACATGGCAGACCTTCTACCAAGCGTTTTATAAGCGTTTCTGCAGTATGTGCACAGCACATGCGGATTATCATTGGGGAACATTGCAGACCTTCTACCAAGCGTTTTATAAGCGTTTCTGCAGTATGTGCACAGCACATGCGGATTATCATTGGGGAACATTGCAGACCTTCTACCATGCGTTTTATAAGCGTTTCTGCAGTATGTGCACAGCACATGCGGATTATCATTGGGGAACATTGCAGGCCTTCTACCATGCGTTTTATAAGCGTTTCTGCAGTATGTACACAGCACATGCGGATTATCATTGGGGAACATTGCAGACCTTCTACCAAGCGTTTTATAAGCGTTTCTGCAGTATGTACACAGCACATGGGGATTATCATTGGGGAACATTACAGACCTTCTACCATGCGTTTTATAAGCGTTTCTGCAGTATGTACACAGCACATGTGGATTATCATTGGGGAACATTACAGACCTTCTACCATGCGTTTTATAAGCGTTTCTGCAGTATGTGCACAGCACATGGGGATTATCATTGGGGAACATTACAGACCTTCTACCATGCGTTTTATAAGCGTTTCTGCAGTATGTGCACAGCACATGCGGATTATCATTGGGGAACATTACAGACCTTCTACCATGCGTTTTATAAGCGTTTCTGCAGTATGTGCACAGCACATGCGGATTATCATTGGGGAACATTGCAGGCCTTCTACCATGAGTTTTATAAGCGTTTCTGCAGTATGTGCACAGCACATGTGGATTATCATTGGGGAACATTACAGACCTTCTACCATGCGTTTTATAAGCGTTTCTGCAGTATGTACACAGCACATGCGGATTATCATTGGGGAACATTGCAGACCTTCTACCATGCATTTTATAAGCGTTTCTGCAGTATGTGCACAGCACATGCGGATTATCATTGGGGAACATTACAGACCTTCTACCATGCGTTTTATAAGCGTTTCTGCAGTATGTACACAGCACATGCGGATTATCATTGGGGAACATTACAGACCTTCTACCATGCGTTTTATAAGCGTTTCTGCAGTATGTGCACAGCACATGCGGATTATCATTGGGGAACATTGCAGACCTTCTACCATGCGTTTTATAAGCGTTTCCGCAGTATGTGCACAGCACATGGGGATTATCATTGGGGAACATGGCAGACCTTCTACCATGCGTTTAAAAACGCATCGTGGGCACAGATTCTAACTGCCTATCAAGTAGAATCTATTCTGATCGCGGTTTGTAAAGGACGTACAAGGCTCAGCATTAGTGATGAGCGAGCGTGCTTGGTTAACCCTTTCACAAAGCACGCTCAGGTGCTGACCGAGTATTTTCGTCGTGTTCGACAACTATGTTCGAGTCACCGCAGCTGCATGTGTCGCGGCAAAAAAAAAAAACAGGATTCAAACAACCATTCACTATAATGAGTAAAGCAGTTACTCTGGACTCCGTTTGGTCTCTGTTCAAATGGTGTCAGGTTTTTTAGAAGCACACACAAGCATGATCGTTTGCACTTTTTTTGCATGCCTAAAATCAGGCAGATGGAATCACTGTTGACTATCTGTTTTTTTCTCATCCATGGGTATTCTGTATACAATCCTTTTTTTTACAACAGCAGCTATTAATCATTTACAAGACCATTTACAGTTTCCATTGTTACAGAATTGCAATGTATCCATAAAAAGTGGATGCCATACAGTGGCATCCAATTTTTTTTTTTTCTCTCGCACGCATAAACTTGAACGAGCGAGTCACATACAATCTCAAATTGCAGCATACTGTGATTTTTATCAGACAGATTGTATGTGAAAATAAATCAACCAACTGCACTGCCCCATTGAATAATATGGGTCACTGTGCTATCCCATAAAAAAATCGAACAGCACTCGTCCAATATATACGCTCATATGCACGAGCCCTAAAACGTCTTTATTCCTCGAGTCAGTATGATTACTGAGAAACCGAATTTTTAAAAGTTTATGTTTTGCTACCTTTGCACACTAATGGCCTGATACATCAAGACCAGCATTGTTCACACCGTTCTTGATGAGGGGTTGTGCTGGAGTCAGACGCTCCAGATTCATGAAGAGGCACACACCTCTTCATGAATCAGGATCATCAGACAAAGGGCATGCACCTCTGTGTACGCCTTACCACTAATCATACTCCAGTCCTTGCTGGAGCAAGATTTGTGATGTAGCCAAGGTCCCCACTCATCATGAATTTGCATCATTTTAGCACAGCCTCCAGTTGTACCAAAATTATTTGACTTTTCAAAGCTTTTTACGTCAATATATTGGCGTAAAAGCTTTCATTAATTGGAACCCTTATGCTTCCTTGCAAAAAATGTTTATCACCACCCATATTTTGAGAGGTTACAACTATTTTTATGTTGACAGCTGTATAAGGGATCAGTTGAAGTTGTTGATTGGTACCATTTTGGACTACATAACATTTTAAATCGCTACCTATTTAAATTTGTGAAAGACAGAATTAATAAACGGCAATTCAGGAATTTTTGTGATGCGCCAATTCTGGGGCAGCTGTGGGCTAGTATTTTTAGGCTGGGAAGGGCCCAATAACTAGGGACCTTCCCAGCCTCCTAATACCTAATACCTTTGCTGTTTATCAAAAATGGGGGACCCCAATTCATTTTTTATTAGCTTAATACAAGTACAGTAAAATACACACACAACACTAATTATATATCTCACAATATGTTGCCGGGAAAAAAACTGACATCTCTACGTGTGGGTCACGGACATGTGCGCAGCCCCATAGATTATGATCGGTGTCCGTGTCTAAGTGTCTCCAGTACCTGTAAAAACTGTTACCACACATACTGGAAACACTAACGTGTGAAGGGGGCCTTGATATGATTACCTTGATATCCCATTTATTGTTATGTGTGTATTTAGATATAACTACATTTGAATACTAAAAAACTATTTTTTTTTATAATAAAAAAAAAAAAAAAAAAATGTTTTTACATAACCATATATTCAGAACTGTAACTTTTTATTTTTCTGCCAACAGAGCAAGTGAGGACTTGTTTTCTGCTGGATGAGATACATATACAAAGTTTTTCTAATTACATTTTATTCCACTTTTTGTGCAGAGAAATGACTTTGAAAACAGAGTTTTTGCTGTACTTTTGATTTGTTTATGATCACTTTACGGGTTAAATAATTCAGGTCGTTACGGACTTGGTGATACCAAATGTTCCTCTCCGTTATCTAAATGTCATGGTCGCTATTGACCATGGTGATTAGAGGGTTAAAACAGCCAGGTATGGTGCTGCAGAAGCTTGGCTGTTTGTTAAGCTGAGCAGGTGATTATAGGCAGACATGATCACTATGACGTATGTGTACATGTTTGTCATATGTCGGCACAACAATCGCGTTGTGCCGATGGGAGCAGAGAGGGAGCTCCCTCCCTCTGCAATGCCCATCAATGTCGCTGTCACTAAGAGGCATCAGAGGGGTTAAACGCCCGTGTTGGTGCTAGCACTAATCATGGAAATTGCTGCAGGGTGTCAGCTCTCATGTAGAACTGACACCCGCATTTGACAGTGAGCCCGCACGATAGTCACGCAGTATCTGTACAGCGGTTTGTGGGAACGCAGCTCCCTACATATATTGCGCATGTTCGGAAGGGGTTAAATGTTTATTGTAGTAAACTGAAATCTAAGTGACAGGTCCACTTGTGAATTTTTCAAGGCAATCTGCAGCAAACATTTTTCTTGTGCACCATTCAGTCAGCCTGATGAGTGATTAAGGGAATAAACGTGAAGAATATTTGACATGAAATTACGTCTCTATCATTGTATCCTATTTGGCAGAGGATTATAAAGCCCTTCAGTGTGCATTTGTAACTGGATACCTAGCAGCTGCAGGATGTGCAGACTAGCACATAGGGAGATACATGGCACAGCCATTCTGAAATGCTTAGGGCCACTGTGTTTAGTCTCCACACGTAGCAGGGTCCCAGCTGGATCTGATAACACCTGAACCGGCTCCCTAGGACCTTCCATTCAGGACTTATGACCCATCTTAGTTTCTGGACTTTATAGCTGCTAGAAGCTAGGGGTGGAGATTTGGGTCTAGTCCAGGGGGCAGAAGAGGGGTGACCCAGAGGGGTTGAAAATCTCCTGCAGCTCTTGGCCTATTGCTTTTTCTCTGGGACGTTACGATGACAGATCGTGTGAGAGAAGTCACCCAACAGGGGGAACCACAAGCTTCCGATGTGGCAGCCCCTCCCCCGCAAGACAGGCCTTTCATCTGACTGGTAACTGACTCTTAATATATGCTTATCTTTTGTACCACTACTACTGTGTTTGCATCTCTGACCATTATGTATGTATAACCCTTATGCATATAGTGTATTGTCTAGTGTGCCCTTAAGGCGATTGAATATATAATTTAACCTTGCGCTGCTCTTTTATCCCTATCCCGAATATACATGTCCAATGTTCAGTTCAACTCACAAGCTACCGGGGCTGGTTTCTGGCCCGATATAATTCCTGTTATGGACCGGTGCTTATGTCTAATAGGAACTGGTGGTGGGCTGATAAGGTTCTGTTTCACTGGGGTCAGTGAGAGAGGCCTTATCAGCCCGGTAGATGTGTTCTTATAAAAATAAAAGAAAAAAATAAATAAAGAGAACCTAAAAAGGTGGCACTTATCACTTGTCAGACTAGCAGCACCCAAAAGTGCAAGCTACATTCATAATGTGGTGCAGGTGGAGAGGCAGCCTCTCTGTATGAGATACTGGGCTGCATAACATAATATGCCCAATTACAGATGGAGTGGCCAGAGGTATCCTTGTCTGACACAAAATTAGAAATATCTAATGTGTGGGGGTCAGACAATGAGGGCCCAGGAATAAGAGACTATTCGGGTCCATATGAAACCAATCATCCAGGCTATGATATGAGACAATCCAAGCATGTAGCTTAGCTTCTGCACAGAGGCCTACCTATTGAGCCTACACTTATACAGTGCCCTTTCCTTTGCTGCCTTCACATGGTCCTGTAGCTTCATCCTATTCACAAGTGGTAATTATGAAGTGTCTACCTGTCCTTTCAAATGTGTTCATGTTTAGTCCCTTTCATTTGGACCTTCTGTTCATGCATTTGGAGTGTACCATTTTTCAGCCCAAACATTGGCATTTGATTTTTTTTTCTGATATATTTGTGGCACACCCTGACCCATGAGTATTTCGTCACTTAGGTATAACTGATTATCTGATATTATTCTTGGACCTACCCTCTTTGGGTTTGGTTATGCTCCACTTAAAAAAAGGTCATCTACAAACCCTGGCAAAAATTATGGAATCACCGGGATCGGAGGATGTTGATTCAGTTGTTTAATGCTGTTGAAAAAAAGCAGATCACAGACATGGCACAAAACTAAAGTCATTTCAAATGACAACTTTAGGGCTTTAAGAAACACTAAAAGAAATCAAGAAAAAAAATGTGGTACTCAGTAAGGGTAATTTTTTTCAGACCAAGCAGAGGTAAAAAATTATGGAATCATGAAAAACAAACACACAAAAGAACACTCCAATACATCACTAGTATTTTGTTGCACCACCTCTGGCTTTAATAACAGCTTGCAGTCTCTGAGTCATGGACTTAATGAGTGACAAACACTACTCTTCATCAATCTGGCTCCAACTTTCTCTGATTGCTGTTGCCAGATCAGCTTTGCAGGTTGGAGCCTTGTCATGGACCATTTTCTTCAACTTCCAAAGATTTTCAATTGGATTGAGATCCGGACTATTTGCAGGCCATGACATTGACCTTATGTGTCTTCTTTCAAGGAATGTTTTCACAGTTTTGTTCTATGGTAGGATGCATTATCATCTTGCAAAATGATGTCATCATCCACAAACATCCTTTCAATTGATGGCATAAGAAAACTGTCCAAAATGTCAATGTAAACTTGGGCATTTATTGAAGATGTAATGACAGCCATCTCCCCAGTGCCTTTACCTGACATGCAGCCCCATATCATCAATGACTGTGGAAATTTGCATGTTCTCTTCATGCAGTCATCTTTATACATCTCATTGGAACGGCACCAAACAAAGGTTCCAGCTCCATCACCTTGCCCAATGCAGATTCGCAATTCATCACTGAATATGACTTTCATCCAGTCATCCACAGTCCACGATTGCTTTTCCTTAGCCCATTGTAACCTTGTTTTTTTCTGTTTAGGTGTTAATGATGGCTTATGTTTAGCTTTTCTGTATGTAAATCCCATTTCCTTTAGGCGGTTTCTTACAGTTCGGTCACAGACATTGACTCCAGTTTCCTCCCATTCATTCCTCATTTGTTTTGTTGTGCATTTCCTGTTTTGGAGACATATTGCTTTAAGTTTCCGGTCTTGACGCTTTGATGTCTTCCTTGGTCTACCAGTATGTTTGCCTTTAACAACCTTCCCATGTTGTTTGTATTTGGTCCAGATTTTAGACACCGCTGACTGAACAACCAACATCTTTTGCAACATTGCGTGATGATTTACCTTCTTTTAAGAGTTTGATAGCCCTCTCCTTTGTTTCAATTGACATATCCCCTGTTGGAGCCATGATTCATTTCAGTCCACTTGGTGCAACAGCTCTCCAAGGTGTGATCACTTCTTTTTAGATGCAGACTAACGAGCAGATCTAATTTGATGCTGGTGTTAGTTTTGGAAATGAAAATTTACAGGGTGATTCCATAATTTTTTCCTCAGAATTGAGTGATTCCATAATTTTTTCCCTCTGCTTGGTCTGAAAAAAATTACCCTTGCTGAGTACCACATTTTTAATCTTGATTTCTTTTAGTGTTTCTTAAAGCCCTAAAGTTGCCATTTGAAATGACTTTAGTTTTGTGCCATGTCTGTGATCTGTTTTTTTTCAACATTAAACAACTGAATGAACATCGTCCGAGCCCGGTGATTCCATAATTTTTGCCAGGGGTTGTAGAATTTACTATACTAAAGCACTTGCACTTTTACTGCTATTGTATATTTGTCAATATAGGATATGTTATAATAATAATATTTTTTTATTTCTACAGCGCCAACATATTCCGCAGCACTTTACATTTTAGAGGGGACTTGTACAGACAATAAAAAACATTACAGAATAATAATAATCACATAAATCAACAGATACCAGGAGGAGAGAGGGCCCTGCTCGCAAGCTTACAATCTATGAGGTTATATATATTTGTTGAGCTCCCAATGGACAGATTAAATATTTGAACTTATACTTTTTGTCTTGAGTACTGTGAGGAGCTGCCCACTTTTTAAAGACTATGATACTTTTCCAGCAATGGACCACCATTTTTGTTAATATTATTGTGTTTTATTAGTGATTTACTTATGTTTTATATAGTTCTGCTATCTTGTCAGTATGTGCACTAGATTCACTTGTAAAATGTCCTGCATTCCACTAATCTGTATCTTAGGATATATATATCTCAGGAGTATCTAACCATTGTTCCAATAGCCGATAATCTCATTATGTGTGTGTAGATTGTAGACACAGTGGAGCCGTCGCCACAGGGGGTCTTGCATGCAGTCTCAGATGAAGGCTTCTAGAATATTCTTCATTGTTTTAGGGAACAGTGAATGTTTAAGGGGGAGGGTATGATCACTTCTGACTGGGAGGGGACTGATCCCAGTGGAAGAAAGTGGAGACATGTTTTAGAGAGTTGGGTGGAAGGATTATAGGAAGAGGATGGAGACCGTGGACTTGGAAGGATAAATGGGTAAACATGTTACCATTATGGATTATGTTGTTTGGTTTTACATTTTCTTAAAAGGAGTGCTGCTACTGGATACCTGTGCTTTCATCGTTTTATCTGCCGTCTAGAGGATCATGGACTGTGGCTACAGACTATACTGGCTGGAGATACGAAATCTGTGGGCCATCAAGAGTTTGGAGACAGTGAGTATGGCCTTATACAAAGCCAGTGGAACTACTGAACCCAGATTGGGAATTTGAGGACTGAGAGAATTGTATTTTGGCCATTTACCTGGAATTGCTTTATTACCATGGCTGTGATCAATAAAATATTGCTGTATCGTTAACCTGCCTAGGTGATTACTTACAACCCACAACCTCAGATCTCTACAGGTACTAAGGTGATTTTTTTTTATCAAATATAGACAATTCTCTTTCTTTATTGCTTCATTGGGGGACACAGGTAACCATGGGTGTATGCTGCTGTCACTAGGAGGCTGACAGTAGGCAAAAAAAGAATTTGCTCCTCCTCAGCAGTATACACCCACCAACTTGCACTAAGCTCATCAGTTTAAGCTTACTGTCTGTAGGAGCCAGATGTGGATCTGATCCCAGATAGGTCCTTTTTCCTTTTATATACCCTGTTGTGTTTTATTAATCTCACTTTTTTTCTTACAGATTCTTCAGGGTAACGAAGTGTAATGTCTCACCCCGTTTTCCCCATATGTGAGCGACCGAGAGAGCAGTGTGGTGTCGCCCACATTGCCCATTCTCGGACCCGCTGGGCAGGACCCTTGTTACCAGTCACCCCAGGGTGTTTCAGGTTGATTCCCAGTGGCTGGTCCTGCCCTTTTCCCCATCCCCAGCCCCCTGGGAGGATGACTCTAGTCCCTTCCTAGGTGACCTTCCCCCTTCTTTCAGTGTTTCCACACCCTCTAGGACCAGATGATGTGGGAAGTAGGAGTTCGCCAGGATCCCCCCTTTTATCAACGGAGGATCTCCTGATGTCGCCCTCAGGAAGCGGAGAAGAAACTGTTAGGACTTACAACAAGGTACTGTCTCTCTCTTCTCCACAGCCTCCGGCAATGGGGTCGCAGTGGCGGTCTCGACGCTGGTGACCAGGACGTCATTTTACCTCCTTCTTCCTCCCGTGGCTCAGCCCCCCCCTTCCCCCCTCCCTCCCCTCTCCTGTCTCAACATGCGGCAAACTGCTGTACGCTCTTTTCTCCCAATCCCTTTTTCCCTCTCTCCGGGGCTGCAGTTATCTCCCCCCCGCCTGTGCACAGCGTCTAATCAGCATGCAGGTATCTTCCTTGCCGCGCTAACCATGCCGCGACCAAAAAACTGACCAATAAGCGTGCAGCGCAGAACACGCCCCCTTTTCCTCTCCATCCTATCGGAAGTCTTGTTCCACATCCAGCTCAGGCAGGCCCCCTCCTCTGTGTTCCTGCTCTCTCTGCATCTCACTGTCAGCCTGCATTTGACACAGCTCCGTTCATCTCTGCACTGCTCTCCAAGACCAGCACATTTTCTTCAGCCGACATCCAGGACCGGATAGGCTCTCCCTCTTTCTTTTCCCTAGACACTTTCATAGGCTCTCTCCTCAGTAGTATTCCTCAGGCCTAGGCTCTCTTCTCAGCAGTAGCCCCCAGGCCCTGACATATGCCCAGACCCAGGGAGAAAACCTCACTCCACCACCCCCTCCCCCCATCATTCACTATGCCTGTGCCCTCTGCAAAAAGAAGTGGCCCACAGGTAAGTCGTCTGCCTTCTGCCCTTCCACCATGCTGGCATCACAGGAGACCCCCGCCGCCCAGAATGAGAGCACCCCCTCCCCCGGAGTGGGCTGTTGCCTTTTCTCAGTCAGTATCCGACCTAACCAAGTTATCTCAGTCCCTGGTCCAGGTCCAGGAACGCTTGCCTAACTTATCTACCGCCACCAGTGCTCCAAACATTCTTCTGGACGATTCGAAGCCACCTCGGCACCTCCCTCAGAAGGGCAGATCAAGAGTTTGTTCCAAGAAACAGGCTCACGCAAGCTCCTCGTCATGTTCTCCAGTGCCGTCAACATCCTCCAGGGTGCCCTCAGTATCCCACGCCTCCTCTCCCGAGGTGGCCCTTGGGTCCGAGTCCGGGTCAGATTCGGAGTCAGAGTCTGATACGGATCAGACTTCAAAGATCCAGGACATGTTTCACAGCCTCATTTTGGCCATCAACCAAACCCTTAACATTAAGGAGGACAAAGGCCCTTCCCAGGACCACTCTGTCTCCTTTAAGAGGATTAAACGTCCTGCTCGGACGTTTTCAAATTATAAGGAATTTGAAGGTATTTTTTTGAAGCACTGGGAGCATTCTAAAAACTCTTTTCAGGGAAGAAGCAGTTGGATATTATGTATCTGGTTAGTAAGCGGACAGAGTCCCCAGCCGTTGATCCTAGCGTTTCTCGTCTTTCCACAAAGATGGTCTTGTCTTTTCCTGACTGTTCCTCCCTCAAGGATACTACCGATAGGCAAGTTGAGGCTCTTGCCAAATCAGCCTTCGAGGCTTCCGATGCCTCCTGCTGTCCGGCATTTGCTACCACGTGGGTGGCAAAGTCGGTTTCCGCCTGGGCTAAGCTCCTCTGACAGGGCATCTTATCCTCTGTTTCCCCAAATGAACTTGCTGACCTGGCAGATCAGACTGCCCATGCAGTTAAATACTTACTAACCGCGTCCCTAGACGCTGCCACCTGCTCAGCCCGCGTCTCTAGCAATATTGCTATACGCAGAATCCTTTGGCTTAAGGCCTGGAATGCAGATCCGGCTTCCGAAAAGTCCCTTACCAACCTGCCCTCCCAGGGCTCAAGACTCTTTGGCTAGATCAAATTATTTCAGATGCCACAGGGGGCAAGAGCACCTCCCTTCACCAGCCCAAGCCTAAGTTCCCCTTTACAAGGTGACGCACGCCTCAATTTCATCCCTTTCACCAATTCGCTTCCCCGGGCTCCTCTTTCCAACAGGACCGCCCTCCGGTGTAGCGCAAGAGGCTTAAACCATTGTTCATGCCCACCCCTAACTGGCGCTCTTCCACGTCTTCCAGATCACATTCCCGTTCCAATAGATTCTCTTCAGCATGACGGGCCACCCCCACCTGGGACCACTCCCAGGGTGGGTGTCCGTCTTCTTCTCTTGCGGTACGCGTGGCTATCGGTGGTCAACAACGCCTGGGTCAGAGAGATAGTGACTTCCGGCTACAAGATCGAACTTCCTTCTTCCCCAGAAAGATGTTTTTTCATGAAGCACCTCCTAAAGCTCCCAGATCAGGTCCCTGGTTTCTTTCAAGCCATCTCCTTTCTCCTTCAGTCAGGAGTCCTAGTACCTGTTCCCTCTCACAAACGCTTTTCTGGTTTCTATTCCAATCTTTTCATTATCCCAAAATAGGACGGCTCTCTCCATCTAATCCTGGACCTCAAACGCTTGAACCGACGGGTGCGTATCTGTTACTTGAGAATGGAGTCGCTCCACTCAGTGATTGCCTCAATGTCTGCTTGGTGGACATTCATTATGCATATCTGCACATTCCGATTTGCGCGTCACATCAGAGATTCCTTCGTTTTGCAGTTCAAGGGAGCCATTACCAATTCACAGTGCTCTCCTTTGTCATATGTCGGCACAACAATCGCGTTGTGCCGATGGGAGCAGAGAGGGAGCTCCCTCCCTCTGCAATGCCCATCAATGTCGCTGTCACTAACAGAGGCAGGCATCAGAGGGGTTAAACGCCCGTGTCGGTGCTAGCACTAATCATGGAAATTGCTGCAGGGTGTCAGCTCTCATATAGAACTGACACCCGCATTTGACAGTGAGCCCGCACGATCGTCACGCAGTATCTGTACAGCGGTTTGTGGGAACGCAGCTCCCTACATATATTGCGCAAGGAGTTAAATGTTTATTGTAGTAAACTGAAATCTAAGTGACTTTCTCCCAGTTCCATACCCGTCCTCTCCAGTTGACCCTCCTGTCTGCTTGGGACAAGAGGATTTTGTTCCTGGATCGACCCATCATTCTGCCGCCCTTGCGTGAGGCAGTCATTGGCATGGTGGATTCTGTATTCCTCCATTTGCCCCAGGAGATCCTGTCTTCCTCTCCAGTGGCAGGTAGTCACGACCGACGCCAGCCTTCTCGGCTGGGGGGCTGTCTTCCTTCACCACATGGTATAGGGTCGCTGGAACTCTCGGGAAGCCTCCCTACCGATCAGTCTCCTGGAAATCAGGGCAATCTACCTCATCTAGACTCACTGGCAGGATCTCCTCATAGGGTCTCTCATTCAATCGGACAATGCCACGGCCGTGGCCTAAATAAACCACAAAGGCGGGACGCGCAGCAAGTCTGTTATGAAGGAGGATTAAAGAATCCTAATGTGGGCCGAGAGGAGCGTCCCAGCTATCTCACCGATTTTCTCAGTCTCCAGGGCCTCGCCTCAGGAGAGTGGTCCCGCAACCCCGACGTGTTCCATCAGATCTGTCAGCGATGGGGCACTCCTGACGTCGATCTGATGGCGTCTCGACTGAATCACAAAGTTCCCAACTTTGTAGCCAGGTCCCGCGATCCTCTAACGATTGATGAGGACGCTCTGGTAATGTCATGGTTTCAGATTCAACTACCTTACCTCTTTCCCCCTCTCCCATTGATTCCATGAGTCGTCAAGAAGATCAAGGCAGAAGGGGTACTCGTAATCCTAGTGGTCCCAGACGGGCATATTACGCAGAGTTAGTCACCCTGCTCGCCGACTCTCCCTGGAAAATCCCAGACCATCCAGATCTACTTTCACAGGGGCCTCTCGTTCTTTGAATTTAATAGCATGACCGTTGAAGCCGCAATTTTGAAAGAACCAGGTTTCCCACCCCAGGTCATTCACACCATGATTAGTGCTAGAAAGCCTGCCACATTTATCATAGGACCTGGAAGGCCTTTTTTCGCTGGTGTTAGTACAAACAGCGGGCTCCCATTTCCTTCTTGCTTCCTTCCACTCTAGCCTTTTTACAGTCAGGCCTTGATGCTGGCCTTTCTCTTAGCACATAAAGGCCAGATCTCCGCACTTTAAGTTCTTTTTCAGCGAAACTTGGCCTGTCGGCCACAGGTCAAGACCTTCATCCAAGGAGTTGCCCATCTGGCACCGCCGTATTGGCCTCCTGTAGAACCGTGGGACCTTAACTTGGTCTTAAGCGTTCTCCAGTAATCTCCATTCGAACCCTTTCAGGACATCACATTGCAGCTCCTTTCCTGGAAGGTTGCCTTCCAGGTAGCCGTTACTTCTTTCAGAAGAGTTTCTGAGGTGGCAGCACTCTAGAGTCATTTTCCTTTTCTCATTCTCTATCAGGATAAGGTGATCCTCAGACCTGTACCTTCCTTCTTACCTAAGGTGGTCTCTATCCACATCAATGAGGACATCGTTTTACCTTCTTTCAGCTCATCCCCTTGAAAAGTCGCTCCACAAGCCGAACCTTGCGTGTCTACCTTGCAAGGACTGCTTCCTTTTGGAGTTCGGACCCCTTATTTGTCATCCCTGAAAGTCATCGAAAGGGGCTCCCTACTTGCTAACCTACCATCGCCTGCTGGATCCGTTTGGTCATACTGGAGGCATATCATGCTAGGGATAGGCCTCCGTGAATAAAGGCTCACTCTACCTGGGAGGTGGGGTGCTTCCTGGGCCTTTTGGCACCAGGCCTCTGATGCCAGTCGAGGACGGAAGGTTCTGCAAGCGGCGGTCGCCCGCCATCCCACCTAGGGACTGCTTTAGGACGTCCCATGGTTATCTGTATCCCCCAATGAAGCGAAAAGATGGATTTTTGGTACTCCCCGTAAAATCTTTCTTGGAGCTTTCACTGGGAGGACACAGCTCCCTCCCTGGTTTTGTGCCTATGTATAGTTACATCTTGTTGTAGTTCCGCCTACTGCTTTTATCACTAACTGATGAGCTTTGTGCCTGTCAGTGGGTGTATACTGCTGAGAAGGAGCTAATTTTTTTGCCTAGTGTCAGCCTCCTACCGACAGCAGCATACACCCATGGTTTCCTGTGTCCCCCAATGAAGGCTCCAAGAAAGATATTTTGCGGTGAGTACCAAAAATTCATCTTTTCTTCTCAGTAATATATATGCGTACTATGTCTAACCCCTAGGTGGAGACATTTTACTATCCCTCTGTTGGAATCACCCATGTATGCCTAACTTGTGTTTTTTTTCTCCATATGGGTCTTTAACTCCTTAACAACCTTGGGTTTTTTCTGTTTTTGTGTTTTCATTTTTTGCTCCCCTTCTTCCCAGAGCCATAGCCTTTTTATTTTTAGGTCAATATGGCTTATTTTTTGCAGGACGAGTCGTACTTTTAAACGCCATCAGTGGTTTTAGAATATTGTGTACTGGAAAACGGGCAAAAAATTCCAAGTGCAGTGAAATTGCAAAAAAAAAAATAAAAAATGCAATTCCAGGTTTTTTTTTACCACGTTGATTGGATGCTAAAACTGACCTGCAATTCTGATTCTCCAGTTCATTACGAGTTTGTAGATACAAAACATGTATAGGTTCCTTTTTATTTAAGTGATGAAAAAAAAAATAATTAAAAGTTTTCTTAAAAAAACAAAACAAAACAAAAAAAATAGAATTAGTCCTTACCGGTAATTTGGTTTCTAGAAGCCTTCCACGACAGCATTGGAGGATGTTGTCCACGCCCTATCGGGGGACAGGAACACAGAGAGGTTAAAAGCCCCTCCCCACCGTCAGTCCCCAGTGTTTACCAAGATCACCTGGAAAAATGGTTACCTGACAGTTATATGGAATCCATAGGGAGGGAAATTCGTGCAGTCGTGGAAGGCTTCTAGAAACCGAATTACCGGTAAGGACTAATTCTATTTTCTCAATACGCCTTCCACGACAGCATTGGAGGAATACCAACGATATTTTATTAGGGACGGACAATAGCTTGTAGGACTTTCCTACCAAAGGCTAAATCCCTAGTGGATGATAAGTCTAATCTATAATGTTTAGAAAACGTATGAAGGGAAGACCATGTAGCTGCCCTGCAAATCTGCTCAGTAGAAGCGCCCCCTCTTTCGGCCCAAGAAGTTGATGTGGATCTGGTAGAGTGAGCTTTTAATTCAATCGGTGGATCCAACTGTTGATTGACATAGGCTTCCTCGATCGCTTTTTTAATCCAGTTTGCTATAGTGGATTTAGCTGCCTTCCTTCCCCTGTTATGCCCTGAGTGTTGTATGAATAGGTTTTCATCCAATCTCCAAGACTCAGTCTGTTGTAGATAATAAAGAACAACTCTGCGGACATCTAAAAGATGGAACTCTGCTTCTTTTGAATTAGAAGGCTTCTGGCAGAAGGAGGGAAGGATGACCTCCTGGGAACTATGGAAGTCTGTAACGACCTTTGGGAGAAAGGAAGGGACAGAACGAAGAGTAATTCTATCTTCAGTCACAGTCATGTAAGGTTCTCTGATGGAGAGAGCTTGCAGTTCTCCTACTCTCCGTGCTGAAGTGATGGCTACTAAAAAGGCAGTCTTATGAGAGAGAGTCTGTATTGTGTTGGAGGACAGAGGCTCGAAGGGAGAGAGGGTTAGACCCTGGAGCACCACATTAAGATCCCAGGATGGGACATGGGATCGATTTTTTTGGGTGGAGTCTGAGTGCCGAAGTTATGAATCTTTTGATCCATCTGTGAGAGGCCAAATCCTGGTCGAATATGGAACTTAGGGCTGAAATCTGCACCTTGAGTGTACTAGGTTTGAGACCCAACTCTAATCCATTCTGTAAAAAATCAAGGATCCGAGCAATGTTGGGGTGTGAGGTGTCAGGAATATCCGGGGCATACCATGATAGGAATCTTTTCCATATTTTGCCGTATATAGCATTGGTTACTGGCTTCCTACTTTGTTGAGTTTTTATAACCTTTTCAGAGAGACCTCTGGATTTTAAGATCTCTGCTTCAGTAACCAGGCTGCAAGGTTTAGCCACTGAGGATTTGGGTAAAATATGGGACCTTGCGAGAGGTCGTTGACCAGTGGAAGTATCACGGGACCGTCCAGGCAAAGCTCCGTGATGGCGCCGAACCAAGGCCTTTTGGGCCACAGAGGGGCCACTAGAATTGTTGCCACCCTCTCTAACCTGATTTTCTGGATAGTTCTTGCTATCAGAGGAATTGGAGGAAACGCATTCACCAGTTTGAAATGCCAGGCATTGTCTCTTCTGCCCAATGAAAAGAAGAGGGGAAGTTTTGCGTTTAGGCGACTGGCAAAGAGATCTACTTCGGGGAGACGCCACTTTGCTACCAGTGACTGGAATATTTGAGGATTCAAGCTCCACTCTCCTGGCTGAATGTCTTCCCTGCTCAGAAAGTCTGCTTGAATGTTGTTTGAGCCTTTCAGGTGGATCGCCGAAATTGACAGGAGATGTTGTTCTGCCCAGGAAAATATTTGACTTGCGATTTGTTTTAGGCTGTCTACCCTCGTACCTCCCTGATGACGCAGGAAGGCGACTGTAGTCACATTGTCCGAGAGTGTCCTGATGTGAGCACCCTGGATTAAGTTGACTGCTGCTCTGAGCGTTTTTTCTACTGCCTTCAGCTCCCTGAAGTTGGAGGATCTGGCACTGATCTCGGGACGCCATCTGCCTTGAAAAGGAGTCTGGGCCACCATGGCTTCCCATCCTCGTATACTGGCGTCGGTAGTCACAGTGATTAGAGGGTCCTGAATCCAAGGAATCCCCCTCCGAAGATTTTGGGTGCTTAAACACCAAGAAAGGGAAGCTTTTACCCGGCCAGGAGTCCTGGTCCGTTTGTTTAATGAGTCCCTTCGTTTGTTCCATGATTTTAGGATATGATCTTGGAGAGACCTTGAGTGGGCCTGAGCCCATGATACTGACTGGATACAGGCTGTCATTGACCCCAATACAGACATTGCCGTTCTCAATGTTGGATTCTTCTGGTGTTTTAAATTTGAGATCTTGGTTCTGAGAGCTGATTGATGCGCCAATGGAAGAAAGGACATTTGTCTGTTGGAGTCCAGTAAGACACCAAGGAACTTCCTCCTCGACGAAGGAAGTAGTTCCGACTTTTCCAGGTTCAGAACCCAACCTAATGAGCGGAGGGTTTTTAGGGTTATGGAGACATGAAGATTGAGAATCCCTACTGCAGGGGTGATGATCAGCATGTCGTCCAGGTATGGAATTATGCAGACCCCTTGTTTTCGGATGAGTGCAATGACTTCCGCCATAACCTTCGTAAACACCCGAGGTGCCGAAGAGATGCCGAAGGGCAGTACATTGTACTGGTAGTGTTCTGTTATGTTGTCCCTGGAAATCGCAAAGCGCAGGAACTTCCTGTGGGTCGGATGAATCGGCACGTGGAAGTACGCATCCTTTAGGTCTATGGTTGCCATGACATAATCCTTCCCTATTAGGGGAATAGTTGACTTTATGGACTCCATCTTGAATCACCTGTATTTGATGTGATGGTTTAGGGATTTCAGATTCATTATGATGCGTGGAATGCCTGACTGTTTCTTTATTAGAAATATTTTTGAGTAGTGACCTGTACCCTCCTGGCCAGGGGGGACCGGAGACACTGCTCCGGACTTTAGCAGGTTTTGTAAACCGACTGAGCGCAATTCCCAAGCCCCCCGAGAGGGAAGGGACGTGACCCTCAGGACCCGAGGGGGGCGACTCTCGAATTCCAATAGAAGACCCCCTTTGATAGTATTGAGGATCCACTGGCAGGAAGAAATTGCCTGCCACTGGGGAAAGAAATCCGAGAGACGCCCCCCTACACGGCGCAGGTCATTGCTTGTCCTGCTGCTGGTGTTGTTGCTGGGGAACAAGGATGTTACGACCCCTGCCGCCCTTAGGATAGCTCCAGCGCCCAGACTTTCCCTTTCCTCTATATTGTGAGGGGTGACTCTGGGAAGGTTGAAAGGAACTTTTTTTAGGTTGTTTCTGTTCAGGAAGGGTTTTCTTCCTATCCGAGGCCTTCTCCAGGATATCATCTAGTGCTGGCCCGAATACATATTTCCCTTGAAATGGAATAGAACAGAGTTTAATCTTAGAGGTAACATCCCCACTCCATGTTTTGAGCCACAGCGCACAGCGGGCAGTATTGGATAGGACAGCTGCTCTAGCCGCGATCCGGACTGACTCAGCCGAGGCGTCCGCTAAGAAGCCCGTGGCTTTTTGAAGGAGAGGGATGGAGTCAAGCAGATCTGCCCTGGAGTTGCCCTGAGACAGATGTTCCTCTAGTTGGGCCAGCCACTTGAAGAGGGATCTGGCCACACAAGTCGATGAAATATTCGTCTTGAGAGAGGCAGAAGAGGTTTCCCATGATTTTTTAAGGACACTTTCCATTTTCCGGTCTAATGGATCCTTCAATTGGGATGAATCCTCAAAGGGAAGTGAGGTTTTCTTCACAACCCTTGCCACCTGGATGTCCACTTTAGGGACATCCCAATCAAATTCCTCACCTTCCAACGGAAATCTGTGCTTTAATTCCGAAGGGGTGGTGAGACTGTTTTCTGGGGATTCCCATTCCTGTCGGATGAGATCTCTAATGACCTCATGAACAGGAAACCCAGTCTGCTTTTTTGATCTAAGGCCCCTAAACATTTCATCTTGAACGGAACAGGGGACCTCAACTTCCTCCAGCCCCATAGTGCCTCTAACTGTGTCCAACAATTCTTCTAAGTTGTCCGAGGAAAAATAGTATCTTCCAGTTTTTTGGCAGGCCCTAAGGATGCTACCTCATCCAAATTGTCAGAGGCAGAGCTACTAACATCAATAGAGACTACATCTGAGTCTAACTCTTGGATCTTCCTCTTCTTAGGGGGAGATGGCCTGGAGGAGGAGTAGACAGGCAGTGCAGGCTTGGACCTCCTGTCTAACTACTTGGACCTCCTGTTTAACAAGAGATCTAAGTTCCTCAATTAGAGAGGGATTTTCTTCCTTAATTATTCTATCTGTACAGGGCCGGCACAATTTCTTCTTATAAGATGAGGATAACTTTTTAGCGCAGATGCCACATCTACGGGGCTGGTCTTTATCCTTCTTAGAAGCTGGGGCCTTGTCTTCCTAAGAAAGGGGAAGAGAAGGGGACCCATGTAACTAGGAGGGGAGATCTAGTGTCATCTAAAGGAGAGGCTAAGATAACCCCTTAGTGACCACACAGGTACTACTCACTGTAGCCGAGGGCGTGCTGGGCTCTGCAGATGCAGGGATACTGGATCTGTCACCTTCCATGGTGGAGATAGCCTTACCTTTGGCGTCTTCAGGTGGGTTTTTATGTGTAAAAGACGGATTTTGGTAAGACCTTACCTGTAAAATCCTTTTCAGCGAAGGAAGGAAGGGAGACACAGATCCATTACTAGTGGGTAGGCGGAGCCCCACAGGATAGTTCACCTCAGATTAGAAAAAGTGATGACCGGCCCCTCCAGCTTAGGCTCCTCCTACTCCCCATGTCCTTCAGTCCGTACACAAGCTAAGGAAGAGCAGACAACACCAGCGGAACAACACAACCCCTTCCGAAAATTCAGAAATGCGATAGAACAGGTTATGCATATAACAGAAAAAACACAGTCCCAGGCACTACTCACTGGACCTGACAACTGCAATGAGCTGGCAATGCTGGAACAGAGCCCTAGCGCGCCGACCCCCGCCCAGATGACCGCCATCAGAGAGGAGTCGCGCCGCATCTGGAAAACAATAATGCACTTCTGCCATGGGAGGGTGCTGTGTCTCCCTTCCTTCCTTCGCTGAAAAGGATTTTACAGGTAAGGTCTTACCAAAATCCGTCTTTCAGCAGCAGAAGGGAAGGAAGGGAGACACAGATCCATTACTAGTGGGACGTCCCAAAGCAGTCCAGAACTCAAGGGTGGGAAACAGTGGCAGAATCACCAACATCCCAACAACATAGTCAAGCGCGCAACAAGCGCCAAAACTAGATAAAGAGAGAACCTAAACCACCGCCGCCTGCAGGACCCTGCGTCCCAAGGCCGCATCGGCGGAAGCACTCACGTCCACTTTATAAACTTTAGTAAAAGTGTGAACGGAGCGCCAGGTAGCCGCCCGGCAGAGCTGCGCTGCCGAGGCCCCCTGATGAAAAGCCCACGACGAACCAACAGCTCTCGTGGAATGAGCTCGAACCTTAACCGGACAAGGCTCGCCCTTGAGCCGGTACGCCTCCAGGATAGCCGAACGTATCCACCGAGCTATAGTGTCCTTGGAAGCCCGCTGACCACGCCGACGACCAGCAGGAATCACAAAAAGAGAATCCGACTTCCGAAACCCTTGCGTGATTGTAAGATAGAACTTCAAAGCCCGCACCAAATCCAACGAGTGCAAGGCTCGCTCCTTTGGACTTTTCGGATTCGGACAGAGGGAGGCAACACGATGTCCTGATTGACGTGGAAACGCGACACCACTTTAGGCAGAAAATCGCCACGGGTACGAAGCACCACGCGATCAGAGTGGAACTCCAGAAAAGGGGGAGAGCAAGACAGTGCCGCTAACTCGGAAACCCTTCTCAAAGAGGTGACCGCCACCAGGAAGGCCACCTTCCAAGAAAGCAAGTAAAGCGTAGCTGAATCCATAGGCTCAAACGGCCCATGCTGAAGATCCTCCAAGACTAGATTGAGCCGCCAAGGAGCCACAATCACCCTCCGAGGCGGAAACTGACGTGCAACCCCGCGAAAAAAACAACGCACATCCCTGCGCGAGGCAATAGCCTTCCGAAAAAGCACGGATAGTGCAGATACCTGACCCCGCAAGGTACCAACCGCCAGACCCTTGGCCAAACCACATTGCAGAAAAGCCAAGAAGTCGGGAATGGAAAAAGCCCTCTGGCTCCTTGACGATCCAGAACACCATGAATAGAAGGCCTCCCAAGTTCTGTGATAAATCCTAGTCGTAGCTGGACCTCTGGCCACCTGCAAGGTGGCAATGGCCTCGGCCGAAAACTCACGACGGGTCAAGATCTCGGTCTCAAGTGCCACGCCGTCAAACGAAGCGACTTCAGGTCCGGATGACGAATGGGCCCTTGGGTTAACAGGTCCGGGCGAAGAGGCAGTGGAAACGGAGGCGCCGCCAGAAGAGACACCAGCGTTGAATACCACGCCCTCCGCGGCCAATCCGGTGCCATCAAAATCGCCGGAATTCGTTCGAGTTTGATCCGCCGGATCACCAGAGGAAGTAAGGATACCGGCGGAAAAACGTAGATCAGCTCGAACTGGTCCCACGGGGCCACTAGAGCATCTGCCGCCACAGCCTCCAGGTCCCTGTACCTGGACATGAACGTCGGAATCCTGGCGTTCAGCCTGGATGCCATCAAGTCCACCTGGGGAGTCCCCCAACGGGAGCACAGCAGTGCAAAAACTTCCGGATGAAGACTCCATTCTCCGGGATCCACCTGCTCACGACTGAGGAAGTCCGCCGTGGTATTCAGCACTCCTGGGATGTGAATCACGGAGATGGCTGGAACCCTGCACTCGGCCCATACCAGGATCCGAGAGACCTCCATCATGAGTCTGGAACTCCTCGTCCCGCCCTGATGGTTGATATACGCGACAGCTGTCGCATTGTCCGTCTGAATCCGGACCGGCAGACCGCTCAAAGGGACCGTCCAATGTCGGAGGCAGAGAAATATCGCTCTCAACTCCAGGATGTTGATCGGCAGAGAAGACTCCTCTGACGACCAAACCCCCTGAACCCAGAGATCGTTCCAAACCCCCCCCCCCCCCCCAGCCAGTTAGGCTGGCATCGGTGGTAATGACCGACCACCGTGGGAGGTGGAAGGATTTCCCCAGGGATAAAACCTCCGGACGTAACCACCATCCAAGAGACTCTCGCACCGATACAGCGATCCAGCGAAGCCGGCGATCGATCCCAACGGGTCAGAATAAGATCTTGGAGACCCCGGGAATGAAATTGTGCAAACGGCACCGCTTCCATTGCCGCCACCATCAGACCCAGAAGGCGCATACACTTCCGAAGGGACATTGCCATCGCCGACCTCATAGCCTGGACATGGTGACGAAGGTTCGCTTGTTTGTCCGGAGGCAGGGACACCACTGCCCGTACTGTGTCGAAATACATCCCAAGAACAGGATTGACTGTGACGGCTCCAATGACTACTTCTTCCAATTGACCAGCCACCCGAAGTCCTCCAGGTGCTGAAGGGAGAGATCGCGAGCTGTCATCGCCTCCTCCGCTGTGGGCGACACAATTAACAGATCGTCCAGGTAGGGGAGAATCGTAACTCCTTGCCTTCGAAGGAGCGCAATGAGCGGCGCCTGAATCTTTGTAAAAACCCTGGGCGCCGAGGCCAACCCGAATGGTAGGGCCACAAACTGGTAATGGGCCTGACCTATGGCGAAACGCAGGAAGCGCTGGTGAGCCCTGCCGATAGGGACATGCAAATAGGCATCGCGGATGTCGATCGACACCAAGAAATCGTACTGTGACAGGGCCGCCACGACAGAGCGAAGAGACTCCATACGGAATTTCCGGGTCCGGACATGAACATTCAACTCGTTGAGGTCCAGAATGGGGCGAAACTTGTCCTCCTTTATGGGGACCACAAAAAGGTTGGAGTAAAACCCCCTTCCCCGGTCCTCCGGCGGAACCGGAACCACCACACCCTGCTGCAGAAGAGAGTCGACCTCCCGCAGCAGTGCGGCAGCCATCTTGGGCTCGGACGGGATGTGTGACAGACGAAACCTATCCGGGAGTCGAGAATGAAACTCTATGAAATAGCCTGCCGACATAACCCGTGTCACCCAGGCGTCCGATACGTGGGACGCCCAAATCGACCCTAATTGTAGCAGACGACCTCCAACCCGAGAGCCCTCGAGAGGGTTCCTGGCGTCAGTCCGCCTTAGCGGGCTTTTTGTCAACCTCCCATTTGTCCTGACGGAAATGTTGTTTCCAGGGAGTACGGGATTTCTGGGTGGTCTTTTTCCCGGAAGACGAGGGACGACCCGATCTCCAAGAGGGCTGACCGAACCGTCCCCTGGGCCGAAAGGACCAACGACCACTACCGGCACTTGACTTGCCAGACGTAGAAACTGCTGCTTTCCGCTGCGGCAAAGCCGAATCCTTGGCCTTGGCCTTAGCCTTAGCAATCAGCTCCGTGAGGTCCGAACCAAAAAGCTGACCGCCCTTGTACGCCAGACTCAGCAGACCTTGTTTGGATACTGCGTCTGCAGTCCACTGTTTAAGCCACAGTACTCTCCTGACTGTGACGGCCGAGGATTGAGCCCTGGACAGAACCGAAGTAGTATCCAGCACTGCGTCCCTGCCATATCGGGCCGCCTCTTCCAACAGCTGGAAGAGCCTTTCCACCTCAGACAGAGGAGTCCCATCTTGCCACGCCGTCCGCAGCTGATCCAACCACCACAGAGAAGCCTCACCAGCCCACATGGCCCCCAAGGCCGCTCTGAATCCATGACCCGCCGCTAACTCCGTCCTTCTGTCCAGCGGTTCCTGTAGACTCGCCTTCCCTTTAACAGGAAGCAAAGAGGATTTGCTCAGCTGAGACAATGGCACGTCCACTTCAGGAGAGGGGACCCAATTAGCGATCGTCTCCGTGGAGCAGGGATACAGGGCATCAAAAAACCGCATCCCCTGGAAGCGTTTATCCGGACACAGGCGTTCCTTCTCCACCGCCTCGTTAAGTTCATCGTGCGCCGGCAGCGTCGATCGAGCCCGACGCGACTCCTGATACAGCCGGGCCGACTTGCCAGGGCGCCTTGTCACCTCTTCAGACTGCTGTAACGCTTCCCGCATAGCCCCAATAAAAGCGTCCATGCGGCCCGAAAGCGAAGCAGATCGACCCTGCCGATCCTCTTCATCAGAATCGGAGATCTCACCAGCAGAGTCTGTCGGTGATTCCGAAGCCTCCGACGCACTGCGCGGAGGAGACAGTGCCACCACAGGCCTGTGGCGCTTCTTGCCTCATGATGTCGGTTGGGACTTAGCTGATACCCAATGACCCAGGAGGTCAGACAAGACTGTCAATGGAGCGAGTGAGCGCCTCCACTTTAACATCACTGAGACCCCCGACCAGTGTCGAACCTGACGCCGAAGACCCCGGCGTATCAGATACGCGTGACCGATCCTGAAGCGAACCGGGAGAGAGATCCGCGACCCCTGGTCCCTGATCTGACATGCCCTCACACAGTTGCGAGCGTCGCGGATAAGGCGGTAATAACCCCGTACAATGGGTACAGGAAGCGAGGATGTGTGATTCTGCTACCACAGCCTGTTCCTACACAACAAAAAAAAAACAGGCACTGAAGGGTTAAACCTCCTCCTTAGAGGGAGAAGAGCTGCCCCAGCTGCCTGCAGAGCAAAAGTTAACCTAACAGACTAGGGTCCAGAAAGGGTTAACTGCCCTGATGAGGCCAGACCCCTCAGAAGGGGTTAATGCTGCTGACCACGCAATACACCTTTGCCTTAAAAGGACAGCGGTGTGCGAGTCCCAGAGTCTCCTCAGCGGGGAAGTAGCAGCGCCGTATATAGCACACCCTGTCTGCCTTAACAGGCCAGCAGTAAGGTGCTCTGCGCTGCAATAGTGTGAAAAGGGAATCTTCTGCCTTAACCCCTTAAGCCCCGTGGGTGGTTTGCACGTTAATGACCGGGCCAATTTTTACAATTCTGACCACTGTCACTTTATGAGGTAATTACTCTGGAACGCTTCAACGGATCCCCCTGATTCTGATATTGTTTTTTCGTGACATATTGTACTTCATGATTGTGGAAAAATTTCTTCGATATCACTTGCGTTTATTTGTGAAAAAAACGGAAATTTGGCAAAAATTTTGCAATTTTCAAAATTTGATTTTTAAGCCCTGAAATCAGAGCGATATGTCACACAAAAGAGTTAATAAATAACATTTCCCACATGTCTACTTTACATCAGCACAATTTTGGAACCAAAATTTTTTTTTGTTAGGGAGCTATAAGGGTTAAAAGTTGACCAGCGATTTCTCATTTTTCCAACAAAATTTATAAAACCATTTTTTTAGGGACCACATCACATTTGAAGTCACTTGGAGAGGTCTTTATGACAGAAAATACCCAAAAGTGACACCATTCTAAAAACTGCACCCCTCAAGGTGCTCAAAACCACATTCAAGAACTTTATTAACCCTTCAGGTGCTTCACAGGAATTTTTGGAATGTGGAAGAAAAAAATGAACATTTAACTTTTTTCACAAAAATGTTACTTTAGACCCAATTTTTTTATTTTCACAGGGGTAACCAGAAAAAATGGACCCCAAAATTTGTTGTGCAATTTCCCCTGGGCACGCAGATACCCAATATTTGGGGAAGAAACACTGTTTGGGCGCACGGCAGGGCTCGGAAGGGAAGGAGCGCCATTTGACTTTTTGATTGTAAAATTTGCTTGAATAATTAGCGGACGCCATGTTGTGTTTGGAGAGCCCCTGTGTGCCCAAACTTTGGAGCTCCCCCACAAGTGACCCCATTTTGGAAACTAGACCCCCCAAGGCACCTTTCTAGATGCATAGTGAGCACTTGGAACCCCCAGGTGCTTCACAAATTGATTCGTAAAAATGAAAAAGTGAAAAAAAAAACACTTTTTCATTTTTATGAATCAAATTGTGAAGCACCTGGGGGTTCCAAGTGCTCACTATGCATCTAGATAGGTGCCTTGGGGGGGTCTAGTTTCCAAAATGGGGTCACTTGTGGGGGAGCTCCAATGTTTGGGCACACAGGGGCTCTCCAAACGCAACATGGCGTCCGCTAACAATTTGAGCCGATTTTCCATTCAATTTGTTAGCGGACACCATGTCGCGTTTGGAGAGCCCGTGATGTGCCTAAACAGTGGAGCTCCCCCACAAGTGTCCCCATTTTGGAAACTATACCCCTCAAGGATTTTATTAAGGTGTATAGTGAACATTTTGAATCCAGAGGTACGGCACAGAATTTGTTTACATTAGGTCATCATATTGAATAAGTTGACATTATTCTTGAGCGCAAGTGCTCGCTACTTGAGTTTGCATCGGGTACTCAGGTATGCACCATGTACAGCGTGTGCTTGAGTGACATGCTCGAGTCCCTGCTCCGCATGTTTCACGGTTATTAGACACCCAAAAAAAAACATGCGGGGATCGTTCGTGCATGGCAGGCAATCCCCGTAAAGTTTTTTGGCCGCGAAGCATATGGGGCAGAGATTCGAGCATGTCACTCAAATACCCACGATACTCAATGCATACCAGAGCACCCGATGCAAACTCAAGTAGCGAGCACTTGCTCTCAACACTAGTCGCCATATCGTCATCTTTTTTTCTTGCTTTTGAAAAAAATCCCAACCCCAGCCCTAACCCTAGCACAACCCTAGCCCCAAACCCAGCCCTAGCCCAATCCTAACCCAAGAGTTTATTTTTGGCGCCGTTCCTTGTGCGGTATAAGTGATTAGACGACTTTATTCTTCGAGTCGGTGTGATTACAGCAATGCCAGAATCATATGGGGTTTTTATGACTGACAGCTGTCACACACTAAAAGACGCATTTTTTGTAAAATCTAGTTTTTGCATCGCCATATTTTGAGAGCTATAATTTTTCCAGATTTTGGCAGACAGTCATGTGACGGCTCGTTTTTTGCGGGATGACTTGACGTTGTTATTGGTGCCATTTTCAGGCACATGACATTTTTTGATCGCTTTCTATTCCGATTTTTGGGAGGCAGAATAAACAAAAACCAACAATTCAGGAATTGTTTTGTTTTTTTTTTTTTATTCTGTTCCGCGTGTGGTAAAATTGATGAGGTAGCTTTATTCTTCGGGTCAGTACGTTTACAGCGGTACCACATTTGTATCATTTTTCTATGTTTTGGCGCTTATACACAATAAAAGCTATTTTATAGAAAAAAATATTTTTTAGCATCGCTTTATTCTGAGAGCTATAACTTTTTTATTTTTTGGCTGATGGAGCTGTATGGCAGCTTGTTTTTTGCGGGACGAGATGACGTTTTCAGCGGTATCATTTTTATTTATATGCGTCTTTTTGATCGCGTGTTATTCCACTTTTTGTTTGGCGGTATGGTGATAAAGCATTGTTTTTTGCTTCGTTTTTTTTTTTTTTTACCGTATTCACTGAAGGGGTTAACTAGTGGGACAGTTTTATAGGTCAGGTTGTTCCGGACGCGGCGATACCAAATATGTGTACTTTTATTGTTTTTTTTTTATTTTTTTTATAATAATATTTATTGATGGGTACATTATATTTTTATTTTTGGTGTATTATTTTTTTATAATATTTTTGCACATTTTTTTTTTTCCACTTTCAGACAGTTTATACACTTTATTACTTTGTCCCACTCTGAGACTTTCACTTTTTTTTTTCTGATCGCCTGCATGGCACAGGAATGGAGCACCATCCCTATGCCATGAAGGCTGTCAGAAGTGCACAGTGTGAAGATTGCTTGGAGATGCACTGCGCATGTCCAAGCAATCTTTCTGCTCTCTGGTGACCCGGATGTTGTCATGACGACATCGGGTCGTCATGGCAACACCCGGGAAGCCTTTGCAGACTGCGCTGGAAGCCGGAAGAGGAGGTGAGTATCGCCGATCACCTCCCCTTGCCCCCGCAATGCCGCGATCGATTTCGATCGACTTCGATCGCAGCATAGCGGGGGTTAATGTGCTGGGAGCGGTGCAGGACCGCTCCCTGCACATAGTACCGGGTGTCAGCTGTGACAATCAGCTGACACCCGGCAGCGATCGCGCCCGCACAGCCTGTGTGCGCGCGCGATCGCGATGACGTACTAATACGGGTCTGGGTCTTAAGTTCCAGGGCACAGACGCGTATTAGTACGTCAGATGTTATTAAGGGGTTAAAAGGCAGAAGTGACTCACCAGCTGGCCGCGGTGACTGCTCTTCCTTATCGGTGTCTGGTGTAGAGAGCGGGGAGCAGGGAGCAGGAGGTTGCACGAGGTAATGGCCGGAAGAAGAAGAGGGGGCTGGGTCAGCTCCAGCGCGCGCTTTCCTGGCACTTCCTGTCTGAGGCTATGATGACAGGCAGCAGAGAGCCGCTACTAACGGAGCCCGCGCTCCTCCGTCCCTGCTCCCCTGGTAGAGAATAACACAAACGCCTGCAGCGGAGATATCCTCCTGCAAGGACAAAAAAGAAGTCACCATTTGAAACAGTAACAGCGGCTGCCGTCGCAGCCGCTGAAGCACTCAAACTTGAGAGCACTTACCCAGCTGAGCGCCACAGGGACCCCCAGGGATGTGTGGCGCCGTGGCCCTTTGCTCCCCCCCACGACGGAGCGCACAGGGACCCCACAGAAGCGGTGTGCGTCTCCGCCAGGGAGCGCCCTGTATCCCCCGGGGCCGGCAGGCTTCTGCGGGGACCTCCTTAGGGGGTACGCAGATCTGCCAGGGGAGGGTCAGGGGTCCCAGCAGCGCCGAGACCCCCTGAGACCTCTAGACTACGGGGGGTCCAGGTCTCCGGAGTAAAATAAAAAATTCTTCTGAGGAGCTGCAAAGGCAGCGACTATCCTCTGCGACCTCAAATTTTAGACTGAAGGACATGGGAGTAGGAGGAGCCTAAGCTGGAGGGGCCGGTCGTCACTTTTTCTAATCTGAGGTGAACTATCCTGTGGGGCTCTGCCTACCCACTAGTAATGGATCTGTGTCTCCCTTCCTTCCCTTCTGCTGCTGAAAACCGTGCCTCCCAGCAAGGGACCTCAGTCCCCTCCCCCTTCCAGTCACCTTGAGGGCCACCTCGAATCGATATGGGCCTTGCCGGCCCTGGGACGCGCTCAATCTCAGCGTCCCGCATGGAGCACCGACCGGAGGCAGGACCTACGGTGACGTCAGTCAGGTGCGCGCGCGCTCAGACCGCGCCTGCCGGCTCTGGGAGCGCCCACATCATGCGTCTCGGCGTGGAACGCACAGGCCGGAAGAGACAGGACCTGCGCTGACGTCACTTCCGGTGCGCGCCCAGAACGCCGGTGGAAGGAGATGCCGGGGAGCTGGAGCAGGCCCCCGGCATAAACACACCCGGCTTGCTTTACCCTCTATGGGTCGCAGGAAGCCTGGAATGGTCCCAAAGGGGAGCAGCATGGAGAGAGGAGGGAGCGCCCCGACCGACCACTGCCCGGCAAGTATAGCCTGCTACAATGCTGCCTGCCGGCCGACAGCACTGCAGGACCTCTCCATGCCCCCAAGGGGGACAGGTTAACACTGGGGACTGACTGTGGGGAGGGGCTTTTAACCCCTCTCTGTTCCTGTCCCCCGATAGGGCGTGGACAACATCCTCCAATGCTGTCGTGGAAGGCGTATTGAGAAAACGCCATTTTCCGAGACCCGTAGCGTCTCCATTTTTTGGGATCTGGGGCCAGGTGAGGGCTTATTTTTTGTGCGACGAGCTGACGTTTTTACTGATACCATTTTGGGGCAGATGTGATGTTTTGACCGCCTATTATTGCAATGTTGCGACGACTAAAAAAAAAACACGTAATTCTGGCGTTTAGAATTTTTTTCTCGTTACGCCATTTACCGATCGGATTCTTTTTCTATTTTCATAGATCGGGCGATTCTGAACACGGCGATACCACATATGTGTATGTGGGTTGTTTTTTTTTATTTTTATTTTGAATGAGTTGAAAGGGGGGTGATTTTAAACTTTTATTTTTTAAAACTTTTAAAACCACAGGGGTCTGCTGCAGACCCCGGGTTGTCATGCCGACCTATCGGTGACCGGCGATCACCGATGGGTGGGGCTAATGCCGTGCTTCCGGCATGACGCTGGTAAATGCCGCTGTCAGAGATTGACAGCGGCATTTAACTGGTTAACAGCCGCTGGTGGATCGTTGGGGGCACATGTCGACTGTAAAAAACAGCTGACATGTGCCGGTTCAGCACCGGAGCACTCACTTAAGGGGTTAACTATGAGTGAACATGTTTCTAATGAACTTTTCATTAAAATTGCTTTGGACAGACATATTTATAGTTACCTGTCGTCTTCTCTGCAGTTCAACTCCTTTAATTGTTTTTAATCATTCCTGTTATGTATTTTCAATAAATAATTTTGTTTGAATAAGAGAGTACAGTTGTTGGCTCTCTAAATCTTATATACTTCCATACACATGTAGGACCCTCTGATAGGGTTTTTCTTTCTACCCAGAGAGAATCATGCTGCCAGACCACTGCCCCTGATTCCATATACTGAGGTTGTAAAAAGCCTTAGTTACTTACCGGTAACGGGATTTTTCAGAACCCATGACAGCACCATGAGAGAGGGGATCCGTTCACCAAGGACAGGAAACCTACAGGTTAAAAGGGCAGCACCTCTCTCTCGCCTCATTTTGGATTAGAGAGCATGAGAGGACCGCCAAGGTTAGTATAACAACAATCCAAGCATAACAATGTAGATAACGAGTTTTTCCTCTATACTTTTTTTTTTTTTTTACACCATATAAGAGTGAGCAATAATAATTAATGCTCCCACAAGTGAAGGGAGGGAATTTAAGGGTGCTGTCATGGGTTCCGAAAAATCCCGTTACCGGTAAGTAACTAAGGCTTTATTCATTCACCCATGACAGCACCACTAGAGAATTACAGAGAATTTTCCTGGGGAGGAAACACCGCCTGGAACACCCTCCTGCCAAAAGTGAGGTCAGTAGAAATACCCATGTCTAGTCTGTAGTGTTTATAAAAGGTGGAAGGTGAGGGTCAGGTGGCAGCCTTACATATATCATCGATTGTGACCTCCGCCCAGGAGGTCGCCACGGCCCGGGTAGAATGAGCTTTCAGACCCTCTGGAATCTCCTTGCCACTTGATGAATGGGCAAGGGCGATGGCATCTTTAATCCATCTGGCGATAGTTGGTTTTGAAGCTCTCTACCCATTCCTAATACCCTGGTGACATATGAAGAGGGATCTATCTACCCTATAATCTCATTACTGAAAGATATTGAATAACACATCTCCTCACATCTAAAGTATGTAATTTTTTCTCCTTCTCATTCTTGGGAGAGGAACAGAAGGTGGGAAGAACTATCTCGAGTTCTATGAAAACGAGAGGCTACTTTCGGAAGGTATTCTGGGTCTGGTTTAAGGATTAAGGACAGTAGGGCCATGGATAAGGCTTGAATGTGACTCTCCTGGCTGATGCTCAAGCGACTAATGGCTGTTTTTAAAGAGACGAGTTTAGGGGATGCCGACTCTAAAGGCTCAAAGGGAAGGTTAGTTAATGCGGAAAGAACCAGGTTTAAGTCCCAAGGCATCAGTCTTGGTTTTACAATGGGTCTAGATCTAAATGATACTATAATGAAACGGGAGATCCAATAGTTTGCTGCTAAATCTGCTGAAAACAAGGCCCCCAGAGCGGATACTCTAAACCTTTTTTGTAAAAATTCTAATATGTTCCCTATTGGTGCAGCCTCCTCTACCTTACTCCCTGAAAAAGATAAGAACTTTTTCCAAGTCCTAGAGTAAATGTGTGTAGTGACTTGTTTTCTACTATGTAGAGGGGTATCCACGAGGTTTGACGAGAATCCTCTGTTTGCTAATAACTGCCTTTCAGGTGGAGTCCCGGCGTGGGAGGGTAAACAATCGGTCCTTGAGAAAGGAGATCAGGGATCTCTGGTAAGATCCAAGGATTGGTCACTGACATTTCTTTTAGGCAGGAAAACAAAGGTCTCTTGGGCCAGAAGGGAGCTATGAGAATGACCCGAGCTCTGTCCGTTCTACCGACTACTGGAAGAAATACAGAGGGAGGACCCGCTCACGCCAGAGTGAACTTCCAGGGAAGTAGGAGAGGATTTTCTCTGGGATTCAGGGAACAGAACTCCGGAACCTTCTGATTCTGTTTGGTGGCGAACAGATCTACTACCGGAAGGCCCCACATTCTAACTATTTGAGACAAGATCTGTGGACTCAGTACTAGTATTGAGTTAGCATGCTTGACACTGCTCGGTACTCGCCCGAGCATCTCACTACTTGGGATGTTCGGCGAGCATTTTCGGGTTACTCGGGCGGGAGCTCGGGTCTCCGCCCTGCATGTTTGGTGCTCTTTACAGAGCCAATGAATATGCAAGGATTGCCAGCCAGTCACTGTAATGCCGCAGCCATGTTGGTTGTGGGCATTACAGTGATTGGCTGGCCGCACAGTGTCACCTCAAGTATTTAAAACCAGGCGCCGCCATCTTGGACACAGTCGCTCCGAATCAGACAGTGTAGGGATAGTGCTGCTGTGCTAGAGAGAGATTTATACTGCGAAATAGGTAGTGTAGGGTCTCTAATGTCTGCAAAATCAAACAAACAGTCCTTCTGAGGACTAATATCCATCCCAGATATCAGGCAGGCAGGTTCGCAGGCTGTATAGGAGACGCAGTGGTTATACCAACAAACACTGCATTACAGTCCTGTGTGCTGCTTCTCAAGTTGCTAGCGTTAGCCCCAGGTCTCAGGGGCCAGGAAAAATACTTTCTTTTTTTTCATCTAAATCTTTTTTTTTTTTCCCTCAGTCAGACTGTACAAATACCCGTCTTATTAACCTTTTGGTATCCCCCCCCCCCCCCCCAAAAAAAAAAAAAATTGTGTGTCTGTGAGTGTTCAGACACAAATATATCTGTTTAAAAGAGTCTGGTTTTGGCCAGATAACTAGAACTGTGGTTTTGCTGTTCCACGGTTCAAATCTGGGTGTAATCCACCTTTTTGCCTTTTTTACATAAAAAAAAAAACAGTATGAGTGTCTCGCTGACTGTTCAGACACAAATATATCTGTATAAAAGATTCTGGTGCAGGCCAGAGAATTAGAACTGTGGTTTTCCTCTTCCACGGTTCTAATCTCCTTTTTATTACCCTTTTGCCATTGATAGTGCAAGTGTAAGCTATTTTACTTCATTTACAATGGGCAAGGCGCGTGGTAAGGGACGTGGAACTGGACGTTCTGGTGATGGTGCGTTCAGAGGACGGGGCCGTGGCCAAGGTGAAAATGTGCCACAACCAACAGCCACATCTTCTCGCTTCCAGTTCTTGACCAAATTACTAGGGAAGCACACAACAACACCACTATTGCCAACTGATCAGTGTGAACAGGTTATTAATTGGAAAGCAGATAATACTTCCAGTCAGCTGGTAACCACCACCTCCGGTCTGTCTTCCACACGGTCAAGTCTTAGTAGCCGTGAGTCTCGACCGCATACTCCTCCTCACCCTGATGCTCCTTCCTCCCACCATGCCGAGTGTCGTCAGACAGCAACTGATCCCACACTTGGACACTCTGAAGAGCTGTTCACTGGTCCATTTCCATATCTGGGCCCCTTGCCTGCTCCGCTTGAAATGGTGGAAGAGGAGATCCCATGTAGCGATGGCCAAATATTTGAACAGCCACGGCCACAGGAAGGTGACGCTGGCAATTTGTCACAAGAGGTGGACGATGACGAGACACAATTGCCGCAAAGTGAGGAGGACCGTGGTGCGGAAGTGGAAGAGGAGGAGGTGGTGGATGATCTAGTAACTGACCCAACGTGGCAGGAGGACACGCAGAGCGAGGCCAGCAGCACACAGGGGGAGGGAGGCAGAGTACCCCAACAGGCAGGAAGAAGCAGTGTGGTGGCCGCAGACAGAAGGCGGGCAACCGTTCCCCGTAACACCAACACGAAGGACGTTGCCAGTACAACGGGTAGGTCTTCCAGAGTCTGGAATTTTTTTAAAGATTCTGCTGATAACCCCAAAAAGGCCATATGTTTCACCTGCCATTCCAGCATCAGCAGGAGTGACAAAACTACCAGCCTGACCACCACCAGCATGAGCAGGCACAAGTCAGCAAAGCACCCGACTTTGTGGGGCGAACCCCAGGGTCCACGACCAGTGTCAGCAGGTGTCACCACTGCTTCTTCTGCTGTTGTGCATGTAAGAGAAGCCCCTGTTGTGCGTGCCAGGCAATCCCCTGTCCATACTGCATGCAAAGATGCCCCCTCCTCTCAGTCTTCACTTGTTATGGCAATTTCTCAAGAAACAGCATCAACGTCCACGTCCCACCGCAGTGTTCAATTGTCCATATCCCAGACCTTTGAACGAAAGCGCAAATTCGCAGCCAACACCCCACAGGCCTCAGTCCTAAATTCACACATTTCACGACTGCTTGCGTTGGAAATCCTGCCTTTTAGGCTGGTGGAGACGGAATCCTTCCGCAACCTTATGGCGGTGGCCGTCCCTCGGTATTCGGTCCCCAGCCGACACTATTTTGCCCGGTGTGCCATCCCCGCACTACACAAGCATGTGTCCCAAAACATCGGACGTGCCCTCAACAACGCAGTTACTGGGAGAGTCCACCTGACAATGTACACGTGGACAAGTGCTTGTGGCCAGGGACGGTACATCTCCCTGACGGCACACTGGGTAAACATAGTGGAAGAAGGGACCCAGTCGGACCTTGGGACAGAACACATGCTCCCCACACCGAGGATTGCGGGCCCTATGTCAGTCAGAGTTGCCCCCACAGTGTACAGCTCCTGCGCATCATCCTCCTCATGTTCAGCCTCCATCTCAGATATCACCACATCAGTTACAAGCTTGTTAGCACTGCAGTACTGCCTCAGCCAAGCGGCAACAGGCTGTGCTGAAACTCATAAGCTTAGGTGATAAACCTCACACTGCTTGTGAGTTGTGGACAGCTGTGAAAGAGCAGGCAGATCTGTGGCTGAGACCGCTGAACCTACATCCAGGCATGGTCGTGTGTGACAATGGCCATAACCTGGTGGTGTCTCTGAGGCAAGTCGAGATCACACACGTACCATGCCTGGCTCATGTGCTTAACCTCGTGGTTCAGCGGATTCTTAAATCGTACCCCGAGTTTCCAGATCTGCTCGTCAAAGTACGCCGCCTGTCAACTCATTTTCGGAAGGCGGCTACAGCTTCCGCCGCCCTTGCTGTGTTGCAGCAGCGTTTGCAGCTTCCGACACACCAACTGGTGTGTGATGTCCCCACATGATGGAACTCTACCCTCCACATGTTGCAAAGGATTTGTGAGCAGAAGAGAGCAGTTGTGGAGTACCAGCTGCAACAAGACCGTCGATATTCAGGTCAGACTCCACACATAAGACCTCAGGAGTGGACCTGGATGTCTGACAAACTTTGAGGAGGTCACCAAGATGGTGAGTGGCGATGACGCCATCATTAGTGTCAGCATCCCACTTGTCTGTCTTTTGCAACACTCTCTGCAGAGAATTAAAGAGGAGGCTTGCAGCCAGAGTATGATGAGATGGATCAAGAAGCCGTAGCGGGCGATTACACACAGCCCAGACTCATCTCATCCCAACGTGCATTGGGGGACAATGAGGGAGAGGAGGAGGAAGAACAGGATCTGGTATCATGCGCTGTAGACGGTAATACCTGTACAACTGTCATACCGTCGGTTCAGCGTGGGTGGCCTGAGGACAAGGGGGGGGGGGAGGAGAGCATGGTCAGTCGTCATCTTGGTGAGGACACGGAAGTCTTGCCCGTTACCAGTCTGGCACACATGGCTGACTTTGTTACGCTGCCTTAACCGTGACCCTCGCGTTGTCAAAATGTTGGGTGACACTCATTACTGGTTGGTGACACTTTTAGACCCCGCTACAAGGAGAACTTTCACTCTCTTATTCCTGAGGTGGAGAGGTCTACAAAAATGGAGCAGTACCAGAAGGCCCTTGCTGCAGAACTGTTAAAAAAAATTCCCACCTGAACACGCTAGCGGCAGAGGTCACAATTCTTTGCCCAACCAAGGCGTACAGGCGAGAGAGACGCAACTCCAATCCAGCAGAGGCAGGGGAGTACTGTCAACGTTCTGGGACCGTTTTCTGAGACCCGCCCAGCTTACAGGCCCTGAGGCGTGGGGTACTCTCACAAGGAGTGGAAAGTTTCAAAAGATGATGCGGGAGTAACTTGCCGACCGTACCAGCGTCCTCCATGATTCCTCTGTGCCTTTTAATTATTGGGTATCCAAGCTGGACACTTGGAATGAACTCGCTGTACGCCTTGGAGGTCCTGGCCTGCCCTGCCGCTAGCGTGTTATCGGAGCGTGTTTTTAGTGCCGCTGGGGGAATTATAACTGATAAGCACACTCGCCTGTCAACTGACAATGCTGACAAGTTGACCCTTATCAAAATGAACAAGGGCTGGATTGGGCCAGACTTCTCATCACCACCAAGTGACAGCAGCGTAACAAAGTCAAATCCACTGTGTTATTTTAGGAGGTGTATTCCCATGCACCGCTTCACACCCACACATGGGTATACGCTTCCTCATTTCGGCTGTTTTTTGCTCTTCTCCTTATCCTCAGCCTCCACCACCACCACTATACCACCAGGGTGACCGTGGTCCATGTTGCCAGCATTGCAAGTTCCTCCGTCCTAATTTTTGGCAGCTCTTGCTTGGAAGGCATAGGCAAAGACTATGGGAGACCCACTCCCCAACAATGGGAATGTTTTAATATGCTGTACTGCATGGCTCTTGTAAGGGGCATTAAAATTGTCTTGTCAAGCTACTGTGACTTCCACGTCTCTTCCAAGGGTCATTGATATTGTCTTTTTATTCCACTGCGACCTCCACCACTCTTCCAAGGGGCATTGATATTGTCTTTTTATTCCACTGTGACCTCCACCACTCTTCCAAGGGGCATTGATATTGTCTTTTTATTCCACTGCGACCTCCACGTCTCTTCCAAGGGGCATTGATATTGTCTTTTTATTCCACTGCGACCTCCACGTCTCTTCCAAGGGGCATTCAAATATTGTTTTTAATTACCTCTAACCTCCACGACACTTCCAACAGGCATTGCATTTCATCCTAATTTTAGTCAGCTTTTGCTTTTCAATGCGTAAGCGAACACTAAGGGAGACCCACTCCTCAATAATGGGTAGAAGGTTTTTAGTACGCTGTAATCCACGTCTGTTTCAAGGGGCATTGCAGTTCCTCATAATTTTTGGAAAGCCTTCCATTCACTGCTTAGGCCAACAGTGTACAGGAGACCCAGTTGCTATAAATGGAAAAAACGGTTTAGTTAAGGCCCTCTGACCTCCATGTCACTTCCAAGAGGCATTGGAGTGCCTCGAAATTTTTGTGAGGCATTGCATTCACTGCATGCCCTATAACTGTGTAGCCGAACCGCTCCTTTTGGTACAGAAACATATCCTACAAGACATGTGTGGTTGACTGGCCTGATATTGATGTGAATGGTCCCTGTTCCTTCTCCTGTGCCACCACCTCATCCTTCATTCATCACCTGAAGCTTTGTTTTAACGGGAGTCATAGAACTGGGATAGTAGCAGGAAAACATCCAGCAATCCTCGGAGGAGGTAGGATATGCGCCAAAACACTGACCACCTCAGGCCTAGCCGCTACTACATACATGCGCTTGCATTCCAAGGAACTGAAAGCTAAGGAGATGGCCTCATGATCATGAATAATTTACTCGTGTAGGAGGCGACCACTGCTGCTGTCTACATTCTGAACTTTGTGTTGAAGCCCGATTGACCCAGGACCCGCAATCCTCTATGTCTGGAGGACGTGTTGCATCCCAGTGTCCAACTGTCCCGGTTTCCACAATATTAACCCAGTGTGAAGGCGTCAGTGAGATGGACCATCCCTGGCCACATTCACTTGTCCACGTGTTTGTGGTTAGGCTGTCCTTCCCACTAAATGCACTGGGGAGGGCACAGGTAATGTTTTGGTATGCATGCTTGTGTATAAGGCACACCGGGACAAATAGGGGCGGCTGGGGACAGTTTATGGACACCCGGCCACCCCCTGGCAGCTGGGGACCAAGCGTGGACACCCGGCCGCCAGGCGGCTGGGGACTGAGTATGTATACCAGGCCTCCGACGCAGCTATGACGTGGTGGCCAGATTCCGCCTCCACGTGTCTAAAAGGCCCAATTTCAAGTGCAAGCAAGCAGTATGGTATTGCAGCCTGCGGGTGGGTGGTTGGCTGGATATTTGCGCTTGCATTGCAAGGAATGGTGGAGGTACAATTGAACACTGCTCTGGGACAAGGACTAGCACGAGGATAGTTGAAAGTCTGCATCTTCTGATGCGGCATGGATCACTTCTGATGGGCACACTTTTAGGCAGTGACCTGGGTGTCTGAGATGCTTCCAGGGGTCTTCCCCATGCTGTTCCCATGTCTTTTCAGCACTGTATGCATGTGTCACACATCACATGTCCAGATAAGGTTGTAAAATGTTAAAATGACATTTCCCGGTGAATGCATTTGTCACTGTTGAAAGCAATACAAAAGTGCAAAAACGCATAAAAAATGCTACTTGTGAACATAGCCCAAGGTGTGGAGGAGTATTTTTGTTTTTGGTTATTTATTTTACCTTATACACAAGTCTTTACCCTGGAAAGGATGTTCCTTAACATATTTCACAGGAAAAGTTTCAGTTTCATTTTTGAACTTTTTAGGCTATGTGCCCATGATGCAGAAATGCTGCATATTTTTTACGCTTCTCCCTGGCAGGAAAAACGCATGCATTTTTTACATGTGTTTTTCCTGCCAGGTAGAAGAGTTTGTCAAGCGTTTTTGCATGCATTTCTGCATGCGGGTTATCAAGCGCTTTTCCAAGCGATTTTAGCATCACTTGGAAAAGTGCTTGACAACTTGTTCACACTATATAAATCCATGCAACCGGCATGGATTTATAGTAGTGTGACCAAGTTAGTTAAAAAAAAAAAAAAGAATAAGAATGGTAAAAAATAAAGTTTATACTCACCTTCCGGTGTCCTCCCGGTGTTCTCTCTGCCGCGTCCGGTGTCTTGCGCGGCTCGCTGTGTGAAGGACCTGCGGTGACGTCATTGAGTCATGTGATGGGTCACATGACTTAGTGACGTCATGGCAGGTCCTTCACATCAGCGCGAGCATTGCAAGACACCGGACAAAACACCGGGAGGACATCGGAAGGTGAGTATAAACTTTATTTTTTATTTTAAATTCTTTTTTTTCAGTTTCTATGGTACCCAGGTCTGGATAAGAGTCTCCTCTCCTCCACACCCGGGTACCATCCGCACATAGAAACGCATATCCATTTGTACAAATGTACTGACAAGGATAATATGCGTTTCAATGCAAGTCAATGGCGGCGATTACGCTGCGTGTCCGCAAAATTAATGGACATGCTGCAGATTTTTGAGCGCAGCATAAACGCTACGGAAAAATCCGCAGCATGGGCATTGACATTGCGGCTTGTCATTGGGGACCATGGGGGGCGGATTACCAAGCGTTTCCCAACGTTTGTGCTGCGGAAATTCCACAGCATAAACTATTGGAAAACGTATAGTGGGCACACAGCGTTATTGTGAGTCCGTAAAAGTGGCTTAATACCTCTGACCTCATTGTTGACAGCAGTGACTTGAGGGTCAGAAATGCTTCCTGGGGCGATCCCCATTCTGTCCCCATGTCATTTGAGCACTGTCACTATTGTTTTGGGCACTTTTTAGGCTTTCTACAGACTGCCGGGGGTGCCGCCACAAAAATGCTCGGGTCTCCCATAGACTAACATTGGGCTCGTTGCTCGGGTCGAGCACCCAAGTATCACGGTGAGCTCGGCCCGAGCTTCGAGCACCTGAGCATTTTAGTGCTCGATCAACACTACTCAGTACCCATTCTCCTTCTTTCAGAACGTTGCTGCTCAGGAAGTCTGCCTTGACATTTTCTTTCCCTTTTAACCGGTTCAGGACCGCACACTGTACATAAACGTCGGCGCTGCCTGGGCTCTGTGCAGCGCCTACGTTTAAAAACGGCGGGTGGTCCCGCAGCGCTCAGGACCCCCAGGGTCCCGCAAGCGCTGCGGTTCCGGTGCAGAGCGATAGCTCTGACAGGGGACATCACCGGGACCTGATTGGATCAGGTCCCAATGATGTTAACCCTTTGCTATCTTCTATATGCCGCGATCTATAGTGATCGCGGCATATAGAAGATAGTGAGAGGAGAGGGGTCATCAACTTAGCTCTCCGACGGCCCCCTGATGTCTTCCAGGACCTGCCGTTGTTATGGCAGCCGGAGGTCACATGACCGCCTCCGGATCTGCCATATATGGTGGCCTGCTAGGCTCAGCCTGCAGCTGAGTCCAGCAGGAGACACTGACTGTGAAACAGTCAGCAAAGGTGTCATGCAAACAATACATGTCTATTGCATTGCATGAGATCAGTGATTAGAAAAATAAAAATTAATGTCCCATACAGGGACTATGTAAAAAAAAATGTTTTCAAACTGTTAAAAAAAAATCACAAAATAAATAAAATATTAAAACCAATAAATCTGTATATTTAGGCAAAAACAAAAAAAGTACACATATTTGGTATCGCCGCGTCTGAAACAACCCGATCTATAAAACTGTCAACTAATTAACTCCTGCTGTGCACACCGTAACAAAAAATTTAAAAAACTGAGCAAAAAGCTATGCTCTTTCATCATATCGCCAAACAAAAAGTGGAAAAAAAATGTGATCAAAAAGCAAAATGGAAATAAAAATGGTACCGCTGAAAACGTCATCTTGTTCCGCAAAAAAACAGCTCCATCAGCCGAAAAATAAGTTATAGCTCTCAGAATATAGCGATGCAAAAAAAATATTTTTTCTATAAAATTGTTTTATTGTGTAAAAGCGCCAAAACATAAAAAAAACACAGTAAGTGTAGTATCACTGTAAACGTACTGACCCGCAGAATGCTGCCTTATCACTTTTACCACACGCAGAACAGCATAAAAAAAACCTCAAAAAACAATTCCTGAATTGTTTGTTTTTGTTAATTTTACCTCCCAAAAAACGGAATAGAAAGCGATCAAAAAATGTCACGTACCCAAAAATGGTACCAATAAAAATGTCAACTCGTCCCGCAAAAAACAAGCCGTCACATGACTGTTGGCCGAAATATGGAAAAATTATAGCTCTCAAAATATGGCGATGCAAAAACTAGATTTTGCAAAAAAAAGCGTTTTAGTGTGTGACAGCTGTCAATCATAAAAACCCGATATAAATCTGGTATCTCTGTAATCACACCGACCCGAAGAATAAAGTAATCTCATCACTTATACCGCACGAGGAACGGCGTAAATAATAAATAAAACCAATTCTTCACCTGCTACTGATTTGTTTATTATGTTTCCCAAATATCGCAGTAAGGCTCTGCTCACATTTATCCTGCGCTCTGCGCTGAGCACTTACACCAGAGTTTCCGTGTAAATCTCTGAAATACGTGATTCAGACGGAACCCATGACGGAAGATTCCCTGTAATGAGGCAGATATAGGCCACTGTGGATACCATCTGGCCTATGATCCCACGGTGTCATTTGTTTTAGGTGTGCATAAAAGTGCGGTTGGCCACAGTTTTGTGCACTTGTGAAAAAAAGGACACCGCTAAACAGAGGCCAGACGGAGTCCAGTTTAACTCTGCTGCCTCATTACAGTGAATGGATCCCACAGGGGTTTCATCTGAATTACATCACTTGGAAATTTAGATGGAAACCCCGATGTAAGTGCTCAGCCTCGAGCGCCGGATAAATGTTACGTAAAATGTTCCCAATAAAAGCTTCAACTCAGTCCTCAACAAAAGCTAGTCCCCACTCAGGTCCGTCATCTGTTAAAAATATTCCAAGTTACTGGTAGCAGAAAGGTTCTGGAAAAGCGAAATGGCCCTTGCCCCCAAAAGAAATTCAGAAAATTTTGTGCTCCCAAATCCAAAGGCCTATTCTACAATAATTTATTCTCCAATTGTCAAATAGCGCTCAAATGTAAAACCTGAGGGTAAAACATTTTTTTGTGGTAAAAATATAATTATGTTTTTTTTCACTGCCCAATGGTATAAATTAAAAAATTAAAAAATGCTCACTACTTCCCTAGATGAATTCCTTGAGAGGTGTAGTTTACAAAATGGGGTCACTTGTGGGGGTTTCTGCTGTTTCGGCATGTCAGCGATTCTTCAAATGTGACATGGTGTCTGCAACCTATCCCAGCCAACATAGCGCTCCTTTCTCTTCCGAACCCTGCCGTACACCAAAGCAGTGGTTTTCCTCCACATATGGGGTATCGGCGTACTCAGGAGAAATTGCACAACAAATTTCATGGTGCAATTTATCCTGTTACCCTTATGATAATGCAAAATTAGGGAATGAAAACCATTTTTTGTGGGAAAAATGTGAAAATTTTATTTTTACGGCTCAATATTATAAACTTCTGTGAAGCACCTGGGGGTGCAAGGTGCTCACCACACATCTAGATAAGTTCCCTAAGGGGTCTAGTTTCCAAAATGGTGGCACTTGTGGGGGGTTTCCACTTTTCAGGCGCATCAGGGGCTCCCCAAATGCAACATGGCGTCCGCTAATTATTCAAGCAAATTTTACATTCAAAAAGTCAAATGGCACTCCTTCCGTTCCAAACCCTGCCGTGCGCCCAAACAGTGGTTTGCCTCCACATATGGGGTATCGGCGTGTTCAGGAGAAATTGCACTACAAATTGTGTAGTCCATTTTTTCCTGTTACCCTTGTGAAAATAAAAAAATTGTGTCTAAAGTAACATTTTTGTGAAAAACAGTTAAATGTTCATTGTTTTCTTCCACATTCCAAAAATTCCCTTGAAACACCTGAAGGGTTAATAATGTTTTTGAATGTGGTTTTGAGCACCTTTAGGGGTGCAGTTTTTAGAATGGTGTCACTTTTGGGTATTTTCTGTCATAAAGGCCCCTCAAAGTCACTTCAAATAAGATGTGGTCCCTGAAAAAATGTTTTTGTAAATTTTGTTGGAAAAATGAGAAATCGCTGGTCAACTTTTAATCCTTATAGCTCCCTACCAAAAAAAAAATGTGGTTCCAAAATTGTGCAGATGTAAAGTAGACATGTGGGAAATGTTATTTATTAACTATTTTGTGTGACATATCTCTCTGATTTAAGGACATGAAAATTCAAAGTTTGAAAATTGCAAAATTTGCCAAATTTCCGATTTTTTCACAAATAAACGCAAGTGATATGAAAGAAATTTTACCACTATCATGAAGTACAATATGTCACGAAAAAACAATCTCAGAATCAGGGGAATCCGTTGAAGCATTCCAGAGTAATTACTTCATAAAGTGACAGTGGTCAGAATTGAAAAAATTGGCCCGGTCACGAAGGCAAAAACAGGCTCTGGCGCGAAGTGGTTAAATGTAGGGCAGTAAGGGAGAGTAACTGACCTTCTGCTTTTTTTTTTTTAATAGTTTGTCACTCTCATTAGATTTTTTGACTTCGTACCGCCTTGATGGTTTATATATGCCACCGATACTTCATTGTCTGACAATATGTGGACGTCCCGACCCTGAAGAGATATAAGGAACCCGTTTACTGCCTGATCTACAGCCAATAGTTCCTTGACATTAGAGGATAACTTTTTCTCGCTTTCTGGCCATAGTCCCTGAATTATATCGCCATTTAAGTGAGCTCCCCATCCCGTGGGACTTGCGTCTGTGGTTAACACGTGGGTAGGTCTTACCTCCCGGGACACCCTCTGAACTCAGTTCGTCTCCAACCCCCATCTAAGGGACTGTTGAACAGGGAGAGAAGGTTAAAGTATGCTCCAGACAGCCCCCAAGGACTGACTCATTATATAATACATCCCATTCAAGGGCCCTGGAGTGGAATTGTGACCATCGAACAGCGGGAAAACAGGATGTTAATGTGCCTAATAGGGACATCGCATTACGGAGAGTCATGGAGGGCTTTATCCATGGCTTTTTCCACAAGACTCTGGATTAATTCAACCTTCCGGACTGGAAGACGTGACAACTGTTTTTCCGAATCTAGAATAACCCCCCAAAACTGCTGGGCTCTTGTGGGAATTAATTTAGACTTTGGCAGGTTTAATAACCACCCCAGGCCTTCTAGGATGGACATTACGTCCCCTAGATGGGACTCACATTGATGGAAGGAACGACCCACGATAAGAAAGTCATCGAGGTAGGGGATAATAAGGATGTCTTTTTCCCTAACATGGGCCATGACTTCCGCCACTACTTTAGTAAAAACTCTTGGAGCGACGGCTAGACCGAAGGGAAGGGAAGTATATTGAAAATGTTTAATTACAGCCTCCATCCTTACTGCTACCCTTAGGTATTTTTGGTAATGTTTGTGAATGGGTACGTGATAATACGGGTCTTTAAGATCCAAAACCGCCATAAAACAAGTTTAATTGCTGCTTTCAAGGATTCCATTTTAAACGTACGTACAGTTAGGTGTCTATTCAGGGATTTCAAATTGATTATGGTCCTGAAAGATCCGTTTGGCTTGGGAACTAAAAAAGAGAGAATAGAAACCCTAACCTCCCTCTATTTCCGGGACCTCAACCAGGACAGATTTCCTAACTAGGTCATGAATCTCTGACTGGAGGGCCTACCGTTGTATAAGGGAAGAACAGGAGGGAGTAACCATGAACCTCCCATGGGGAAGTGATTGGAATTCTAATTTTAGCCCTGACGACACCAGGTCGAAGATCCAGCCACTTGTATTTATACGTTCCCAGGCTGGGAGAAAGGAAGATAATCTTCCTCCCACCTGGGATGACCATTATTGTCCCGATTTTCGTGTGCCTTGGGAAGATGTGCCAAAAAGAAGACCTCTACCTTTCTGGCTATGGGCGTCATACTTTCCCTGTTCTTTCGTTGGTCTTCTTGAGACAAACTTCTTTTTCTCTTTTTCCTAAAAGACTATTTATAAGCAGGTAGGGAATCGTCCATGGCGGGACCAAACAGATACTGTCCTTCACAGGGGATAGAACAGAGTCTAGATCTGGCCTGTATGTCTCTCAGAGGGGGGAGGGGGCCAAAGCCCAAAAAAAGGATGATCCATAATGGTAAAAAGGTATAAATTTATTAGCAATAGGGGTACGATAACACACATAAGATGCAAAGTATAAAAATGGCGCACACATGAGATGGAAAAACTCAGGATCAGGTGAGATATACATATGGTAACCAATAACCAGAAGACATACCCCTTGACAAAGGCTGCCCGCCGAAACGCGCGTCGGGGTTTGCGCACACATACCAGGTACAGGTAGATTATTCTTTGGAGACTTACTGTTATGCTATATAGTAAAGTTTATGTATAATTCAAGGTCTCTATGTACTATGTTGGACATTATAAATGCTATATGTTTTAGCCAGTTCTAGTCTTCTGGTTATTGGTTACCATATGTATATCTCACCTGATCCTGAGTTTTTCCATCTCATGTGTGCGCCATTTTTATACTATGCATCTTATGTGTGTTATCGTACCCCTATTGCTAATAAATTTATACCTTTTTACCATTATGGATCATCCTTTTTTTGGGCTTTGGCCCCCTCCCCCCTCTTTGTGTAGTGCTACACGATGATCCTTTATTATATTAGTCCGTAGGTGGGCAATCTACTATAGATATGGAACACATTGTGCGTACTAGGACCACTATAACTATTTTGCCTCTATCCATTAAGCTCCTTTGTCTGTATGTCTCTCAGCCAACACTTGAACCACAAAGCCCATCGGGCAGAATTAGAGCCACTGATCTTGCTGCTAATCTGACTGAGGCGTCAACTAGAAATGGCGCAGCGCCCTGGGCAAGAGGAATTGAGGACAGGATTTCCTTTCTGGCTACACCGCTTTTCAGCTGGGTCTCTAAGTGCTGTAACCATATCATTAGGGATAGAGGTACAGGTTGATGCTACCGCTGGTCTCAAGGCACCTGCAGCGGTTTCCCAGGTTCCCCTCAAGAAGGTATCAGCCTTTCTGTCGAGTGGATCTTTTAAGGCTCCCCTGTCATTAAAGGGTAAGGAGGATTTTTTAGAAGCTTTAGTAATGGCGATATCAAGCTTTGGCGCCTTAGACCTTGAGGAAGATTATGTATCTTCTTTTGAATGAGGGTGGTAGGGAACCTTTCCTCTGTTTTTTTCCACTCTGTCGAGAAGACCCTGAATTTTATTATTCATAGGAAAACACCTTTTCTTTTTATTATCAAGGCCCCCAAACATCACATCCTCTACCGATTTATTAGATCTAGTATCTACAATACCCATGGTGGACCACACAGCCTTGATCAACACGTCCACCTGAGTCACTGTCCGAGGAGGAAGATGAGAGGGAAGGGTCATCTGAATCTTCGGTAACTATGGATAGGGAGGAATCCTCAGATATTGGGTAAGGAATTCTTTTCCGTTTACCCTTTGTTTTTTAACAAGGGCTTTGTCAGTTTCTTCTTTAATTAAAGATCTTAATCCTGAAGAAAAACTGGGGGATTCCTCTGCTACAGTTTGGTTAATGCAATCTTGACAAAGTCTTTTGTCATGGGTATTAGTTAGTGGGATCTTACATAACGCACATTCCTTGAGCTTTACTTTGGAAATACATTTATTAGTCTGAAAAATATTAGTCAGAGGGAAGACCATTACCAAGTGAACATATCCGAAGATCCACTTGCCCACTCAAATATAAGGTACTGGGTTTGCAGACTCTACTCCGAACGGAGGGTCTTGCCTCTGAACTGCAGAATCTTTCTTCCTGCTTGATTCTTTTTGGTTGGACCTTTAACATCCATGTTTTTCTGTGGAACAGCTTCCACTAGAACGATGTTCTACAGGCTCCCCCGACAACAGCTGATCTCCCCGCTGCTGTTCACTATCCACCATCACTCCTCTCCTAGAAGAGCTGAGAAGCACTCTGGTAGTGGTGCCCCAGAGCTTTATACTAGCCCCCAGTACCTAGTCAATTGACCCTTGTATGGAGTGAAGACCTACTCTCCCTGGTAGGGAATATTCCCTCTACCTGACGCCGCACACCTCCAGCGTGTCTTCTGCTGTGACATCATTCCGGAAGCATTGTATCCAGGCACACCCGCCGGTACTGTCACACCTTCGCCTAGTCACCAGCCGCGTCACACGCCGGTGCGGCCCAAACTTCCTGCATGTGCAGATCTTTCACTAGACCGCGCCTCATGGTTCCTGCGGTCTGGACCATGCACGAGCTGCCGACCCCGGCCAGGAGATGCCGCTCTTACCCCAGCACACCGAGCAGCCCCCCTGAGCTCTGTCATGGCGTCTCCAGACCGACCGAAGTGGAGAAGAGATCCCCGCTGGGACGGGCTGGCTTGGTCTGGGACAGGAAGCCTGCAGGGGTTCCCATCAAGGACAGGAAACCAAACTGAGGGAAGAGAGGTGCCACCCTTTTAACCAGTAGGTGTCCTGTCCTTGGTGGGCGGATTCCCTCTCTCGTGGTGCTGTCATGGGTGAATGAATAAAGAGGATACTTTAATTTTCACTCTGAGCACCCCTCCTCCTGTCATTATCCCTTAGTGACAGGAAAACACTGGAGGGTGTTGGTGGAAGAGATCTTTTAACTGCTGTGACGTTGAGACTGCAAAAGGTCAAGGAAGACAATCTCCTGTTGTGCCATAATGAGGGACAAACTGGAAAATTGGCTCATTACTATGGGACCCTTCTAGGTAGGGTTGAAACAGAAAACCCCGTTCCAGTGAAGACCCAATTTAATTTAACTTGTTCTGCTGCTTTAGCTTCACCTTTTATGCATTATCTACTCTGAGTTCTTTGGCCAAAAAAATAAATAATTAATCCTATTTCACCTTGGGTTTCTTACCAATTGTGCCATTAGTTGTTCATTTGCCCTGTGCTCAAACGTAGTCAAAATCACTTACTAAGCCAAAGTCAGTCTTTATGGCATATGTTAGCATACCATATAATCCCATTATCATTTGTGGCAGAGGATAGATATCTAATATTTTCTCTTTAAACTAGGAGTACATTTGCAACTGTATTGTGCCATCAGGTAGTACAGACTTTCACTTATGTAATTATGTGCTCTCTGTTTAGTGTTCCCATAATAAGGGCTACAGCCTTTGTGTGATAAAAGCATACACAACTTTGTCTGGATTTTAGACATCTATTATACCACAAGAAGATAATTGATTTTCTTTACTTTTTTATATAATAAAGCAATAAAATAACACCTTCTTAGAAGATATTATACGATATAAAAAGCAGACACGCTTCTTACAATTCTGAAATGCAAGTCAGGGCTGTGGCATCTGTAAGCTAAAATGATGAAACCTTCATAAAAAGGACAATAATTAGTATTATATACTTAGAAAACTAGCATATTTATGGATTTAAATCTAGTCCGCCTTACAGACTCCACAGTGGTGATGCAAGCCAACATCATACGAGGACAAGCTCTGAAACCAGCATATGATTAATATATACTTATCTTTTTGTACAAAAAAAAAACAAAACCACAAACACATTTTGCCATGTTTGCTAAAGCATGTCTAGCAAGTGTTTGTTACAACCCATTTCACAACTGTATTGCAGGAAACACTAAAACTTCAGTGATATATTCCCAGCTCCGAGATCCTATCCAATATGTAGGTGTAATATTAGCAAATGGCTCCAATTATAAATGTAGTATAGTTTTTCTGATTTGCCATGTCTCCTTCCTCATGTGTAGGCATTGCAGGACCTTAGGTATTCATGGTTACAACCTCTGATAGTGATAGCTAGTTGCTAGTGGTCATAACCATGGATACCTAAGGTCCTGCAATGCCTTCACATGAGGAAAGACAGCGAATCAGAAAAACTATACTACATTTCCAATCGGAGGTATTTGCTATTACACCTACTACAAATTGAGATAGGTTCTTAAAGATGGGAATACCCCTTTACGGCAAAAACCCATATTTACATGCAAAACTAAAACGCTAAAAAAGTTAATATATTTGAGGTATGAAAATAAAAATAAGAAACAAATGGAGAAAAGGCTTTGATGACTAGGAGGAAGGTTTCCAAAATCGAGCTAGCGGCAAGACATCAAGTAGAAAATTTTTCAAGTAGTGGTTAAAGGGCCATGAGAAAGTCTTTGACCTAAAATGGGAAAAACAAAATGTTAAATATAAAAATATATAGCTATTTGTGCATTTTTAACCTCTCCAAAACAACTTGGATTTTCATTTTTGAAGGTAAATTTAATACGATTTTTGGGTACTGAGGTCAGTTACGCAGCAGTTTTAATTAGGTATTCTTTGCAAAGCCCTTACCTTGTCAATCAATGCTTCTTGTTGGATCTTGTCATTTTTGAAGTCATCATTTACATCCAAGACTAGAATTGGGGTGTGTCTCAGGGACTCAAAATCCACCCTAGATTAAAAGATCAACGTGTTCAGGTTTATTGAAAGCTGCATCAGCCAAGACAGCTCAAAAGTCAAACTTCTTTCCAAAATGTAATTGGACCAACCCCGAATAGTATACATACACACTAGACTGAATTAGCGTTCCCAATGCTATAGAGCAGGGGTCTCAAACACAAGGCCCAGTTGTGTGGCCGCAGAGACAAAACGCGTCCAGCGACTGCTGACGTTAGCAAATCTTTTCAACTAAAAGTGCGTCCATGTGCTCTTCATATTCAAATTTTTTCTATGTACGGTCCCTTTACCTGGCTCAGTTTGAGACTCCGGCTATAGAGAATACAAAAACTTTATAATGCCATCCACAATAGCACAAGACTTACTGTGATGTTCTGTCATAGAGCCATTTCTCATGTTTATAATGCAGGCTTTCCAAGTATTCTAGTTCAATCCCTTGTTCCTCCTCTCTGCCTCTTGAATGAAGTCTACCCATACATTTCTGAAGAGTGAAAGAACAAGATTATGTTGTATTGAGAGGTCCTTTACTTCTAGGTTATGAGCCTCCAGTGAAAAGTATGAAGTTATTCGTACCTGGGGAGTTGCTCGGAGATATATTATTCCATCCAGCTCAATTTCACCCTCAAACTGTTTGAGAAGCCATGTGTGCCAGTCCTGATAGATTGCCCACTCAGTTTCTTTGATGTTCCCAGATTCAAACAAGCTTGAGGCAAAGACGTACCTATATAAACAATAATGGGGTGTCACACAGGGTACTCTCTTCTAGAACACATTTTCTTACCAATGACAAACAAAAAGGTGCCCACCGATCACTGTACACAGAGCGCTCAAAGAACTGTACTGGATGCTCCGCTTCTCTTAGTTTAGCAGACACAGGCTTCAACTGAGCCCTCACACGGCTTAAGCAAGCATATGTCTGGAAGGTGTAAGCCCAACGTGTTGGCTTGTCGTACAGCATCTGAAGGAGGTTTCCACCACTCTTCTGGGATGTAGACAGTTCCTTAAAGAATGAAAATGAATAAGCCTTATAGTCAGAAAATTTACATGGACAACTCTCAAAAAAGGGACTGTCAGCACAGAATTTCTGTTCAAACCAAGTACAGGCGCATCATGGTATCGCCAGTCATTTAACTACATTTTCCCATCTATCGCCACCCTTCCCTGGTTCTATGAAGCCAGAGATGTCAAAGCGGTTGGGGGGGGGATGCAGGAAAACAAGCAGGTGGGAACACGCATTTAAAGGATGGGCCCCACTGTAAAGCACCGAGCGGTAGGACTTTGTTTGAACCATCATTCTGTGTTGATACGAGTCCCTTTATGACCTTGGACATATGAATACGGCCATGGTCGTATCTCCATGAGCGCTACAGCACTGAGCCCGCATCTTTTCGGGCACATGACAGCTGATCTGTATAGCTGTCATGAGCCCCTAACAGCCGCGGGTGGAATTGCGATCCACCCACGGCCATTACCATGTTAAAATACTGCTGTCAATCTCCGCCAGCAGCATTTAACATGGCCGCACCAGAAGCGTGTCACTAATCTCGCCCGTCAGCGCCCTGCGGTTGTCATTGTCGGGATGCTATGAACACCACATAGCGGTCGGTGCGCATAGCGAATGAGCATTTTTGCTACACACAGCAGGGCTGACCGAACAGGCAGGACGATCGCAACTGCTAATCTCCCATGGAAACTATTGAAGTATATGAAGAATAAAAAAAAAAAAAAAAAAAAAAGTTTTTATAAAAAGTCAAGCCTTTTGCCCCATTCAAAAAAAATAAAAAATACACATACACACACTTTGTAACGCCACGGTCAGAAATGCCTGATCTATATATAAAAAGAACTAATTTGAATCAGTAAACGACGTAACAAAAAAATTAAAAATGCCAGAATTAGTTTTTTTGGTCACCACAACATTGCAATCAAGACATTTTATTAATACCATTTTGGGGTAGATACAAACATCAGCTCGGCGCACAAAAAATAAGCCCTTAACCAGCCCCAGATCCCGAAAAATGGCGACTTTTGGTTGCAAACTTTGTTATGGTTTTTTTTAGCACCTAAAAAAAGAACCTATACATGTTTGGTCTTTACGAACTTGTAATGACCTGGGGAAGCATAGCGGCAGGCCAGTTTTGGCATGTAGTGAAAATAGTATAAAAAAAAAAAAAAAACAACAAACAAACAAACACAGCCCTGAAAACAATAGTGGACTTGCACTTTTTTTGCAGTTTCACCCCCCCCCCCCCCCCCCAAATTTCCAGAACGTGATATGGTAAAACCAATGGTGTCATTAAAAAGTACAACTTGTCCCGTAAAAAAAAACAAGCTCTCACATTGGACAGAAAAATAAAAATAAGTTATGGCTCTGGGAAGAAGAGGAGCAAAAAACAAACTGAAAAACCCAAGGTGGTTAAGGGAGTCTGGCAGCACAGAACATGTACATGGTTTGAACAGTCATCAGTGCACCGTCTCCTCTGGCTCCTGCAAAAGCCAGAGCAGTCAATCATAGAAGCAGTGCGGACATATTGTAGATACATGACAAGTAGGTGGGAAGGTGCGTACCAAGAAGCTTGTTTTGAACAGTCATTTTGTGTGTAATCTTTTTAAATGCATATATAGGAAAATTTCCAAACATGCCCAGTGTATGTCAGGAATAGCTGGATTAGACGGCAGAATGAACATAATGCTTGCCATTGTTAAAATCATTGAGGAAATGTTCTAGACTAGTCTAAATATCTAAACCCAAAATGCACATACTTGGGATAAGTCAAGGAGCGAAGGCCCAACTCTTGGCATCTCCACCAATAATCAGGTTGATGGGGCACATCGTCATGGCTGGTACTGCAGCTACTCAAGTGTATGGAGCGGTGCCTCAGGCACGTCAATCAGCAGATTGGTGGCAATGCCAGGAGTCAGACCCACGCTAATGTGATACATGATCTCTACAAAATGACATGCACTCCATCCCTCACCAGGTGTTATTCAAAACCTGAAGGGGTGGTGGTGGGGGGGAAACAGAGGTGGACCCTTATGTTTAGAACACTAAAAGGCTAAGTGGTTTATCAATAAAAACTTTTAGGCCAAGGCCTCACTATCAGTATTTTGCTTCAGGAGTGGGAGATAAAACCAGGAGTTGGTGATAAATGTTGAATTGGTGACTTGTTTCTATTATACCTTCTCTCTGATTGTTCCTTACCTGGTTTGGCTCCCACTCCTGAGAAAAAATACTGACCGAATACCGACCAAATACTGATAGTGGGGCCGTGGTCTTAAGGAGAGTCTTTCCAGCAGTTTTTTATTAGAGCTAGAGAGAAGCAGACATGAATGTCCTAGTCGGATAATAATGGACGACTCCTTTTCAGATTAGGAAATTAGACTATAAAAGGAGTGGCCATCAGCGCAGTAGGAGCTATTAGAATACCTCGTGCTCGTTTTCCGCAGTCTGCACATTACACCACTTGGCGATGGGTTCAGGAACAACCTCCCATTCATCACTCGCCTGCTCCAGAACTCGGACAAACGTCGATTTCCCAGCAGCTGTAGAAACAGAAGATCAAAGCAATGATCCCAGTGCAATATAGCTGAGGACAGAGGCGATAAAGGCTGACATCAGCATGGCGGACAACGTGACCACAAACTGTATGCCCATACATGAAGAAAACACACCATGCACCACACTGTTACCTGCACACTTATTACAGTGGAGAGCTGACTTACACACACTTCTTGTAGTGATAGATTACATACACAGGGCGGGAAAATCTAGGATAACCTATTGGCCATGCTGTCGGAGGTATACATCTTATCGGGAGCTGGCTGAATACAGGGCAGGGGGCAGCTGTGTTTTACAGCCAGGACTAGTTACTCCGATGCCCATTGACACATGCCTAGAAGCTGCCGTGGTAGCCACAGACTGGGAGCTGTAGGAAATGAGAATTTGTCCAGTATTCAAGTAAATAGAAAAATAGAATTATACGATTTCATGTAGACTTCTAGTGAAATGTGAGAACTATAAGCGCTCTCTCACAGCCGGACACACGGGGGCGCTGCCGCCATTGTAACGGATGGCAGAAAAGCCGCCAGAATTTAACAGCTGAGAAGTTCCACTGAAATCAAAGCGTGAAGTGGCGGGAGCTGCACCGCCAACATCGGCGGCTTCTGTGGGGGCATCCCGCATGTGAGCGCAGCCCCGCAGCCCATCACATACACCGCATAGAGGCGGCGATCACGTCGCATCACCTACAATATCGTCCGATCTGTAGTTGTATACTTACCGATATTCCCTTCTATGGAAAGCTTCTTGCTCCGCTTGTGAAAGCTGAGGTCCAGACTAGGGCTGTAGCACGTCCTCTTCGGTGGAGTGGCCATAGCCAGCGAGACGATGTGAAGGCTTCACAAATGCAAAAGTGCAGAAAGAAATAATATGTGTGAACTTAACTGCATAAATTACAGGCTGATGTATATAAGGCTCAGGCGTTCCGCCAATCAGAATAAAGCAGACATCGTTGTAGCCAATGATATCCCTAAGGCCTGGCCACAGCAGCCAATCAATGAAGGAGAGGCCGGCCTAAAAAGCGCGGCATGTTCGTAGCTGGCTGTGTGGCGTTCGGTGGCCGCTGGAGTGTGAGAGACTGTGGAGCCTCCGTGACGTCACCAGCAGGGGAGAAATCAATCAATCATTGTTATCTGAGCGGCAGTGGACGTGACCGCAACCCTGTAGAGTGTCAGTACCGTGTGTGCCTGCCGTGCGCCTCCATATGGTCGTGACCGGCCCTGCAGAGTAGCCCTGTGCGCCTCCATATGGTCGTGACCAGCCCTGCAGAGTAGCCCTGTGCGCCTCCATATGGTCGTGACCAGCCCTGCAGAGTAGCCCTGTGCGCCTCCATATGGTCGTGACCAGCCCTGCAGAGTAGCCCTGTGCGCCTCCATATGGTCGTGACCAGCCCTGCAGAGTAGCCCTGTGCGCCTCCATATGGTCGTGACCAGCCCTGCAGAGTAGCCCTGTGCGCCTCCATATGGTCGTGACCGGCCCTGCAGAGTAGCCCTGTGCGCCTCCATATGGTCGTGACCGGCCCTGCAGAGTAGCCCTGTGCGCCTCCATATGGTCGTGACCAGCCCTGCAGAGTAGCCCTGTGCGCCTCCATATGGTCGTGACCAGCCCTGCAGAGTAGCCCTGTGCGCCTCCATATGGTCGTGACCAGCCCTGCAGAGTAGCCCTGTGCGCCTCCATATGGTCGTGACCAGCCCTGCAGAGTAGCCCTGTGCGCCTCCATATGGTCGTGACCGGCCCTGCAGAGTAGCCCTGTGCGCCTCCATATGGTCGTGACCAGCCCTGCAGAGTAGCCCTGTGCGCCTCCATATGGTCGTGACCAGCCCTGCAGAGTAGCCCTGTGCGCCTCCATATGGTCGTGACCAGCCCTGCAGAGTAGCCCTGTGCGCCTCCATATGGTCGTGACCAGCCCTGCAGAGTAGCCCTGTGCGCCTCCATATGGTCGTGACCAGCCCTGCAGAGTAGCCCTGTGCGCCTCCATATGGTCGTGACCAGCCCTGCAGAGTAGCCCTGTGCGCCTCCATATGGTCGTGACCGGCCCTGCAGAGTAGCCCTGTGCGCCTCCATATGGTCGTGACCGGCCCTGCAGAGTAGCCCTGTGCGCCTCCATATGGTCGTGACCGGCCCTGCAGAGTAGCCCTGTGCGCCTCCATATGGTCGTGACCAGCCCTGCAGAGTAGCCCTGTGCGCCTCCATATGGTCGTGACCAGCCCTGCAGAGTAGCCCTGTGCGCCTCCATATGGTCGTGACCAGCCCTGCAGAGTAGCCCTGTGCGCCTCCATATGGTCGTGACCAGCCCTGCAGAGTAGCCCTGTGCGCCTCCATATGGTCGTGACCAGCCCTGCAGAGTAGCCCTGTGCGCCTCCATATGGTCGTGACCAGCCCTGCAGAGTAGCCCTGTGCGCCTCCATATGGTCGTGACCGGCCCTGCAGAGTAGCCCTGTGCGCCTCCATATGGTCGTGACCGGCCCTGCAGAGTAGCCCTGTGCGCCTCCATATGGTCGTGACCGGCCCTGCAGAGTAGCCCTGTGCGCCTCCATATGGTCGTGACCGGCCCTGCAGAGTAGCCCTGTGCGCCTCCATATGGTCGTGACCGGCCCTGCAGAGTAGCCCTGTGCGCCTCCATATGGTCGTGACCGGCCCTGCAGAGTAGCCCTGTGCGCCTCCATATGGTCGTGACCGGCCCTGCAGAGTAGCCCTGTGCGCCTCCATATGGTCGTGACCGGCCCTGCAGAGTAGCCCTGTGCGCCTCCATATGGTCGTGACCGGCCCTGCAGAGTAGCCCTGTGCGCCTCCATATGGTCGTGACCGGCCCTGCAGAGTAGCCCTGTGCGCCTCCATATGGTCGTGACCGGCCCTGCAGAGTAGCCCTGTGCGCCTCCATATGGTCGTGACCGGCCCTGCAGAGTAGCCCTGTGCGCCTCCATATGGTCGTGACCGGCCCTGCAGAGTAGCCCTGTGCGCCTCCATATGGTCGTGACCAGCCCTGCAGAGTAGCCCTGTGCGCCTCCATATGGTCGTGACCGGCCCTGCAGAGTAGCCCTGTGCGCCTCCATATGGTCGTGACCGGCCCTGCAGAGTAGCCCTGTGCGCCTCCATATGGTCGTGACCAGCCCTGCAGAGTAGCCCTGTGCGCCTCCATATGGTCGTGACCAGCCCTGCAGAGTAGCCCTGTGCGCCTCCATATGGTCGTGACCAGCCCTGCAGAGTAGCCCTGTGCGCCTCCATATGGTCGTGACCAGCCCTGCAGAGTAGCCCTGTGCGCCTCCATATGGTCGTGACCGGCCCTGCAGAGTAGCCCTGTGCGCCTCCATATGGTCGTGACCAGCCCTGCAGAGTAGCCCTGTGCGCCTCCATATGGTCGTGACCAGCCCTGCAGAGTAGCCCTGTGCGCCTCCATATGGTCGTGACCAGCCCTGCAGAGTAGCCCTGTGCGCCTCCATATGGTCGTGACCAGCCCTGCAGAGTAGCCCTGTGCGCCTCCATATGGTCGTGACCAGCCCTGCAGAGTAGCCCTGTGCGCCTCCATATGGTCGTGACCAGCCCTGCAGAGTAGCCCTGTGCGCCTCCATATGGTCGTGACCGGCCCTGCAGAGTAGCCCTGTGCGCCTCCATATGGTCGTGACCGGCCCTGCAGAGTAGCCCTGTGCGCCTCCATATGGTCGTGACCGGCCCTGCAGAGTAGCCCTGTGCGCCTCCATATGGTCGTGACCAGCCCTGCAGAGTAGCCCTGTGCGCCTCCATATGGTCGTGACCAGCCCTGCAGAGTAGCCCTGTGCGCCTCCATATGGTCGTGACCAGCCCTGCAGAGTAGCCCTGTGCGCCTCCATATGGTCGTGACCAGCCCTGCAGAGTAGCCCTGTGCGCCTCCATATGGTCGTGACCAGCCCTGCAGAGTAGCCCTGTGCGCCTCCATATGGTCGTGACCAGCCCTGCAGAGTAGCCCTGTGCGCCTCCATATGGTCGTGACCGGCCCTGCAGAGTAGCCCTGTGCGCCTCCATATGGTCGTGACCGGCCCTGCAGAGTAGCCCTGTGCGCCTCCATATGGTCGTGACCGGCCCTGCAGAGTAGCCCTGTGCGCCTCCATATGGTCGTGACCGGCCCTGCAGAGTAGCCCTGTGCGCCTCCATATGGTCGTGACCGGCCCTGCAGAGTAGCCCTGTGCGCCTCCATATGGTCGTGACCGGCCCTGCAGAGTAGCCCTGTGCGCCTCCATATGGTCGTGACCGGCCCTGCAGAGTAGCCCTGTGCGCCTCCATATGGTCGTGACCGGCCCTGCAGAGTAGCCCTGTGCGCCTCCATATGGTCGTGACCGGCCCTGCAGAGTAGCCCTGTGCGCCTCCATATGGTCGTGACCGGCCCTGCAGAGTAGCCCTGTGCGCCTCCATATGGTCGTGACCGGCCCTGCAGAGTAGCCCTGTGCGCCTCCATATGGTCGTGACCGGCCCTGCAGAGTAGCCCTGTGCGCCTCCATATGGTCGTGACCGGCCCTGCAGAGTAGCCCTGTGCGCCTCCATATGGTCGTGACCAGCCCTGCAGAGTAGCCCTGTGCGCCTCCATATGGTCGTGACCAGCCCTACAGAGTAGCCCTGTGCGCCTCCATATGGTCGTGACCGGCCCTGCAGAGTAGCCCTGTGCGCCTCCATATGGTCGTGACCGGCCCTGCAGAGTAGCCCTGTGCGCCTCCATATGGTCGTGACCGGCCCTGCAGAGTAGCCCTGTGCGCCTCCATATGGTCGTGACCGGCCCTGCAGAGTAGCCCTGTGCGCCTCCATATGGTCGTGACCAGCCCTGCAGAGTAGCCCTGTGCGCCTCCATATGGTCGTGACCAGCCCTGCAGAGTAGCCCTGTGTGCCTGATGTGCGCCTCCATATGGTCGTGACCAGCCCTACAGAGTAGCCCTGAGTACCTGCTGTGCGCCTCCATATGGTCGTAACCAGCCCTGCAGAGTAGCCCTGTGCGCCTCCATATGGTCGTGACCAGCCCTGCAGAGTAGCCCTGTGCGCCTCCATATGGTCGTGACCGGCCCTGCAGAGTAGCCCTGTGCGCCTCCATATGGTCGTGACCGGCCCTGCAGAGTAGCCCTGTGCGCCTCCATATGGTCGTGACCGGCCCTGCAGAGTAGCCCTGTGCGCCTCCATATGGTCGTGACCAGCCCTGCAGAGTAGCCCTGTGCGCCTCCATATGGTCGTGACCAGCCCTGCAGAGTAGCCCTGTGCGCCTCCATATGGTCGTGACCAGCCCTGCAGAGTAGCCCTGTGCGCCTCCATATGGTCGTGACCAGCCCTGCAGAGTAGCCCTGTGCGCCTCCATATGGTCGTGACCGGCCCTGCAGAGTAGCCCTGTGCGCCTCCATATGGTCGTGACCAGCCCTGCAGAGTAGCCCTGTGCGCCTCCATATGGTCGTGACCAGCCCTGCAGAGTAGCCCTGTGCGCCTCCATATGGTCGTGACCAGCCCTGCAGAGTAGCCCTGTGCGCCTCCATATGGTCGTGACCAGCCCTGCAGAGTAGCCCTGTGCGCCTCCATATGGTCGTGACCAGCCCTGCAGAGTAGCCCTGTGCGCCTCCATATGGTCGTGACCAGCCCTGCAGAGTAGCCCTGTGCGCCTCCATATGGTCGTGACCAGCCCTGCAGAGTAGCCCTGTGCGCCTCCATATGGTCGTGACCGGCCCTGCAGAGTAGCCCTGTGCGCCTCCATATGGTCGTGACCGGCCCTGCAGAGTAGCCCTGTGCGCCTCCATATGGTCGTGACCAGCCCTGCAGAGTAGCCCTGTGCGCCTCCATATGGTCGTGACCAGCCCTGCAGAGTAGCCCTGTGCGCCTCCATATGGTCGTGACCAGCCCTGCAGAGTAGCCCTGTGCGCCTCCATATGGTCGTGACCAGCCCTGCAGAGTAGCCCTGTGCGCCTCCATATGGTCGTGACCAGCCCTGCAGAGTAGCCCTGTGCGCCTCCATATGGTCGTGACCAGCCCTGCAGAGTAGCCCTGTGCGCCTCCATATGGTCGTGACCAGCCCTGCAGAGTAGCCCTGTGCGCCTCCATATGGTCGTGACCGGCCCTGCAGAGTAGCCCTGTGCGCCTCCATATGGTCGTGACCGGCCCTGCAGAGTAGCCCTGTGCGCCTCCATATGGTCGTGACCGGCCCTGCAGAGTAGCCCTGTGCGCCTCCATATGGTCGTGACCGGCCCTGCAGAGTAGCCCTGTGCGCCTCCATATGGTCGTGACCGGCCCTGCAGAGTAGCCCTGTGCGCCTCCATATGGTCGTGACCAGCCCTGCAGAGTAGCCCTGTGCGCCTCCATATGGTCGTGACCGGCCCTGCAGAGTAGCCCTGTGCGCCTCCATATGGTCGTGACCGGCCCTGCAGAGTAGCCCTGTGCGCCTCCATATGGTCGTGACCGGCCCTGCAGAGTAGCCCTGTGCGCCTCCATATGGTCGTGACCGGCCCTGCAGAGTAGCCCTGTGCGCCTCCATATGGTCGTGACCGGCCCTGCAGAGTAGCCCTGTGCGCCTCCATATGGTCGTGACCGGCCCTGCAGAGTAGCCCTGTGCGCCTCCATATGGTCGTGACCAGCCCTGCAGAGTAGCCCTGTGCGCCTCCATATGGTCGTGACCAGCCCTACAGAGTAGCCCTGTGCGCCTCCATATGGTCGTGACCAGCCCTGCAGAGTAGCCCTGTGCGCCTCCATATGGTCGTGACCGGCCCTGCAGAGTAGCCCTGTGCGCCTCCATATGGTCGTGACCGGCCCTGCAGAGTAGCCCTGTGCGCCTCCATATGGTCGTGACCGGCCCTGCAGAGTAGCCCTGTGCGCCTCCATATGGTCGTGACCAGCCCTGCAGAGTAGCCCTGTGCGCCTCCATATGGTCGTGACCAGCCCTGCAGAGTAGCCCTGTGTGCCTGATGTGCGCCTCCATATGGTCGTGACCAGCCCTGCAGAGTAGCCCTGAGTACCTGCTGTGCGCCTCCATATGGTCGTAACCAGCCCTGCAGAGTAGCCCTGTGCGCCTCCATATGGTCGTGACCAGCCCTGCAGAGTAGCCCTGTGCGCCTCCATATGGTCGTGACCGGCCCTGCAGAGTAGCCCTGTGCGCCTCCATATGGTCGTGACCGGCCCTGCAGAGTAGCCCTGTGCGCCTCCATATGGTCGTGACCGGCCCTGCAGAGTAGCCCTGTGCGCCTCCATATGGTCGTGACCAGCCCTGCAGAGTAGCCCTGTGCGCCTCCATATGGTCGTGACCGGCCCTGCAGAGTAGCCCTGTGCGCCTCCATATGGTCGTGACCGGCCCTGCAGAGTAGCCCTGTGCGCCTCCATATGGTCGTGACCGGCCCTGCAGAGTAGCCCTATGCGCCTCCATATGGTCGTGACCGGCCCTGCAGAGTAGCCCTGTGCGCCTCCATATGGTCGTGACCAGCCCTGCAGAGTAGCCCTGTGCGCCTCCATATGGTCGTGACCAGCCCTGCAGAGTAGCCCTGTGCGCCTCCATATGGTCGTGACCGGCCCTGCAGAGTAGCCCTGTGCGCCTCCATATGGTCGTGACCAGCCCTGCAGAGTAGCCCTGTGCGCCTCCATATGGTCGTGACCGGCCCTGCAGAGTAGCCCTGTGCGCCTCCATATGGTCGTGACCAGCCCTGCAGAGTAGCCCTGTGCGCCTCCATATGGTCGTGACCAGCCCTGCAGAGTAGCCCTGTGCGCCTCCATATGGTCGTGACCAGCCCTGCAGAGTAGCCCTGTGCGCCTCCATATGGTCGTGACCAGCCCTGCAGAGTAGCCCTGTGCGCCTCCATATGGTCGTGACCAGCCCTGCAGAGTAGCCCTGTGTGCCTGATGTGCGCCTCCATATGGTCGTGACCAGCCCTGCAGAGTAGCCCTGTGTGCCTGATGTGCGCCTCCATATGGTCGTGACCAGCCCTGCAGAGTAGCCCTGAGTACCTGCTGTGCGCCTCCATATGGTCGTGACCAGCCCTGCAGAGTAGCCCTGTGCGCCTCCATATGGTCGTGACCAGCCCTGCAGAGTAGCCCTGTGCGCCTCCATATGGTCGTGACCGGCCCTGCAGAGTAGCCCTGTGCGCCTCCATATGGTCGTGACCAGCCCTGCAGAGTAGCCCTGTGCGCCTCCATATGGTCGTGACCAGCCCTGCAGAGTAGCCCTGTGTGCCTGATGTGCGCCTCCATATGGTCGTGACCAGCCCTGCAGAGTAGCCCTGTGTGCCTCCATATGGTCGTGACCGGCTCTGCAGAGTAGCCCTGTGTGCCTGATGTGCGCCTCCATATGGTCGTGACCAGCCCTGCAGAGTAGCCCTGTGCGCCTCCATATGGTCGTGACCGGCCCTGCAGAGTAGCCCTGTGCGCCTCCATATGGTCGTGACCGGCCCTGCAGAGTAGCCCTGTGCGCCTCCATATGGTCGTGACCAGCCCTGCAGAGTAGCCCTGTGCGCCTCCATATGGTCGTGACCAGCCCTGCAGAGTAGCCCTGTGTGCCTGATGTGCGCCTCCATATGGTCGTGACCGGCCCTGCAGAGTAGCCCTGTGTGCCTCCATATGGTTGTGACCAGCCCTGCAGAGTAGCCCTGTGTGCCTCCATATGGTTGTGACCAGCCCTGCAGAGTAGCCCTGTGCGCCTCCATATGGTCGTGACCGGCCCTGCAGAGTAGCCCTGTGCGCCTCCATATGGTCGTGACCAGCCCTGCAGAGTAGCCCTGTGCGCCTCCATATGGTCGTGACCAGCCCTGCAGAGTAGCCCTGTGTGCCTGATGTGCGCCTCCATATGGTCGTGACCGGCCCTGCAGAGTAGCCCTGTGTGCCTCCATATGGTTGTGACCAGCCCTGCAGAGTAGCCCTGTGTGCCTCCATATGGTTGTGACCAGCCCTGCAGAGTAGCCCTGTGCGCCTCCATATGGTCGTGACCGGCCCTGCAGAGTAGCCCTGTGCGCCTCCATATGGTCGTGACCGGCCCTGCAGAGTAGCCCTGTGTGCCTCCATATGGTCGTGACCAGCCCTGCAGAGTAGCCCTGTGCGCCTCCATATGGTCGTGACCGGCCCTGCAGAGTAGCCCTGTGTGCCTGATGTGCGCCTCCATATGGTCGTGACCGGCCCTGCAGAGTAGCCCTGTGTGCCTCCATATGGTCGTGACCAGCCCTGCAGAGTAGCCCTGTGCGCCTCCATATGGTCGTGACCGGCCCTGCAGAGTAGCCCTGTGCGCCTCCATATGGTCGTGACCGGCCATGCAGAGTAGCCCTGTGCGCCTCCATATGGTCGTGACCAGCCCTGCAGAGTAGCCCTGTGCGCCTCCATATGGTCGTGACCGGCCCTGCAGAGTAGCCCTGTGCGCCTCCATATGGTCGTGACCAGCCCTGCAGAGTAGCCCTGTGCGCCTCCATATGGTCGTGACCAGCCCTGCAGAGTAGCCCTGTGTGCCTGATGTGCGCCTCCATATGGTCGTGACCAGCCCTGCAGAGTAGCCCTGTGTGCCTGATGTGCGCCTCCATATGGTCGTGACCAGCCCTGCAGAGTAGCCCTGAGTACCTGCTGTGCGCCTCCATATGGTCGTGACCAGCCCTGCAGAGTAGCCCTGTGCGCCTCCATATGGTCGTGACCAGCCCTGCAGAGTAGCCCTGTGCGCCTCCATATGGTCGTGACCGGCCCTGCAGAGTAGCCCTGTGCGCCTCCATATGATCGTGACAGGCCCTGCACAGTAGCCCTGTGTGCCTCCATATGGTCGTGACCGGCTCTGCAGACTAGCCCTGTGTGCCTGATGTGCGCCTCCATATGGTCGTGACCAGCCCTGCAGAGTAGCCCTGTGTGCCTGATGTGCGCCTCCATATGGTCGTGACCAGCCCTGCAGAGTAGCCCTGAGTACCTGCTGTGCGCCTCCATATGGTCGTGACCAGCCCTGCAGAGTAGCCCTGTGCGCCTCCATATGGTCGTGACCAGCCCTGCAGAGTAGCCCTGTGCGCCTCCATATGGTCGTGACCAGCCCTGCAGAGTAGCCCTGTGTGCCTGATGTGCGCCTCCATATGGTCGTGACCAGCCCTGCAGAGTAGCCCTGTGTGCCTCCATATGGTCGTGACCGGCTCTGCAGAGTAGCCCTGTGTGCCTGATGTGTACCTGATGTGCGCCTCCATATGGTCGTGACCAGCCCTGCAGAGTAGCCCTGTGCGCCTCCATATGGTCGTGACCGGCCCTGCAGAGTAGCCCTGTGCGCCTCCATATGGTCGTGACCGGCCCTGCAGAGTAGCCCTGTGCGCCTCCATATGGTCGTGACCAGCCCTGCAGAGTAGCCCTGTGCGCCTCCATATGGTCGTGACCAGCCCTGCAGAGTAGCCCTGTGTGCCTGATGTGCGCCTCCATATGGTCGTGACCGGCCCTGCAGAGTAGCCCTGTGTGCCTGATGTGCGCCTCCATATGGTCGTGACCGGCCCTGCAGAGTAGCCCTGTGCGCCTCCATATGGTTGTGACCAGCCCTGCAGAGTAGCCCTGTGTGCCTCCATATGGTTGTGACCAGCCCTGCAGAGTAGCCCTGTGCGCCTCCATATGGTCGTGACCGGCCCTGCAGAGTAGCCCTGTGCGCCTCCATATGGTCGTGACCAGCCCTGCAGAGTAGCCCTGTGCGCCTCCATATGGTCGTGACCAGCCCTGCAGAGTAGCCCTGTGTGCCTGATGTGCGCCTCCATATGGTCGTGACCGGCCCTGCAGAGTAGCCCTGTGTGCCTGATGTGCGCCTCCATATGGTCGTGACCGGCCCTGCAGAGTAGCCCTGTGTGCCTCCATATGGTCGTGACCGGCTCTGCAGAGTAGCCCTGTGTGCCTCCATATGGTCGTGAGCGGCCCTGCAGAGTAGCCCTGTGTGCCTCCATATGATTGTGACCGGCCCTGCAGAGTAGCCCTGTGCGCCTCCATATGGTCGTGACCAGCCCTGCAGAGTAGCCCTGTGCGCCTCCATATGGTCGTGACCGGCCCTGCAGAGTAGCCCTGTGTGCCTGATGTGCGCCTCCATATGGTCGTGACCGACCCTGCAGAGTAGCCCTGTGTGCCTCCATATGGTCGTGACCAGCCCTGCAGAGTAGCCCTGTGCGCCTCCATATGGTCGTGACCGGCCCTGCAGAGTAGCCCTGTGTGCCTGATGTGCGCCTCCATATGGTCGTGACCAGCCCTGCAGAGTAGCCCTGTGCGCCTCCATATGGTCGTGACCAGCCCTGCAGAGTAGCCCTGTGCGCCTCCATATGGTCGTGACCGGCCCTGCAGAGTAGCCCTGTGCGCCTCCATATGGTCGTGACCGGCCCTGCAGAGTAGCCGTGTGCGCCTCCATATGGTCGTGACCAGCCCTGCAGAGTAGCCCTGTGCGCCTCCATATGGTCGTGACCGGCCCTGCAGAGTAGCCCTGTGCGCCTCCATATGGTCGTGACCAGCCCTGCAGAGTAGCCCTGTGCGCCTCCATATGGTCGTGACCAGCCCTGCAGAGTAGCCCTGTGTGCCTGATGTGCGCCTCCATATGGTCGTGACCAGCCCTGCAGAGTAGCCCTGAGTACCTGCTGTGCGCCTCCATATGGTCGTGACCAGCCCTGCAGAGTAGCCCTGTGCGCCTCCATATGGTCGTGACCAGCCCTGCAGAGTAGCCCTGTGCGCCTCCATATGGTCGTGACCGGCCCTGCAGAGTAGCCCTGTGCGCCTCCATATGGTCGTGACCAGCCCTGCAGAGTAGCCCTGTGCGCCTCCATATGGTCGTGACCAGCCCTGCAGAGTAGCCCTGTGTGCCTGATGTGCGCCTCCATATGGTCGTGACCAGCCCTGCAGAGTAGCCCTGTGTGCCTCCATATGGTCGTGACCGGCTCTGCAGAGTAGCCCTGTGTGCCTGATGTGTGCCTGATGTGCGCCTCCATATGGTCGTGACCAGCCCTGCAGAGTAGCCCTGTGCGCCTCCATATGGTCGTGACCGGCCCTGCAGAGTAGCCCTGTGCGCCTCCATATGGTCGTGACCGGCCCTGCAGAGTAGCCCTGTGCGCCTCCATATGGTCGTGACCAGCCCTGCAGAGTAGCCCTGTGCGCCTCCATATGGTCGTGACCAGCCCTGCAGAGTAGCCCTGTGTGCCTGATGTGCGCCTCCATATGGTCGTGACCGGCCCTGCAGAGTAGCCCTGTGTGCCTGATGTGCGCCTCCATATGGTCGTGACCGGCCCTGCAGAGTAGCCCTGTGCGCCTCCATATGGTTGTGACCAGCCCTGCAGAGTAGCCCTGTGTGCCTCCATATGGTTGTGACCAGCCCTGCAGAGTAGCCCTGTGCGCCTCCATATGGTCGTGACCGGCCCTGCAGAGTAGCCCTGTGCGCCTCCATATGGTCGTGACCAGCCCTGCAGAGTAGCCCTGTGCGCCTCCATATGGTCGTGACCAGCCCTGCAGAGTAGCCCTGTGTGCCTGATGTGCGCCTCCATATGGTCGTGACCGGCCCTGCAGAGTAGCCCTGTGTGCCTCCATATGGTCGTGACCAGCCCTGCAGAGTAGCCCTGTGCGCCTCCATATGGTCGTGACCGGCCCTGCAGAGTAGCCCTGTGTGCCTGATGTGCGCCTCCATATGGTCGTGACCGGCCCTGCAGAGTAGCCCTGTGTGCCTCCATATGGTCGTGACCAGCCCTGCAGAGTAGCCCTGTGCGCCTCCATATGGTCGTGACCGGCCCTGCAGAGTAGCCCTGTGCGCCTCCATATGGTCGTGACCGGCCCTGCAGAGTAGCCCTGTGCGCCTCCATATGGTCGTGACCAGCCCTGCAGAGTAGCCCTGTGCGCCTCCATATGGTCGTGACCGGCCCTGCAGAGTAGCCCTGTGCGCCTCCATATGGTCGTGACCAGCCCTGCAGAGTAGCCCTGTGCGCCTCCATATGGTCGTGACCAGCCCTGCAGAGTAGCCCTGTGTGCCTGATGTGCGCCTCCATATGGTCGTGACCAGCCCTGCAGAGTAGCCCTGTGTGCCTGATTTGCGCCTCCATATGGTCGTGACCAGCCCTGCAGAGTAGCCCTGAGTACCTGCTGTGCGCCTCCATATGGTCGTGACCAGCCCTGCAGAGTAGCCCTGTGCGCCTCCATATGGTCGTGACCAGCCCTGCAGAGTAGCCCTGTGCGCCTCCATATGGTCGTGACCGGCCCTGCAGAGTAGCCCTGTGCGCCTCCATATGATCGTGACAGGCCCTGCACAGTAGCCCTGTGTGCCTCCATATGGTCGTGACCGGCTCTGCAGAGTAGCCCTGTGTGCCTGATGTGCGCCTCCATATGGTCGTGACCAGCCCTGCAGAGTAGCCCTGTGTGCCTGATGTGCGCCTCCATATGGTCGTGACCAGCCCTGCAGAGTAGCCCTGAGTACCTGCTGTGCGCCTCCATATGGTCGTGACCAGCACTGCAGAGTAGCCCTGTGCGCCTCCATATGGTCGTGACCAGCCCTGCAGAGTAGCCCTGTGCGCCTCCATATGGTCGTGACCAGCCCTGCAGAGTAGCCCTGTGTGCCTGATGTGCGCCTCCATATGGTCGTGACCAGCCCTGCAGAGTAGCCCTGTGTGCCTCCATATGGTCGTGACCGGCTCTGCAGAGTAGCCCTGTGTGCCTGATGTGTACCTGATGTGCGCCTCCATATGGTCGTGACCAGCCCTGCAGAGTAGCCCTGTGCGCCTCCATATGGTCGTGACCGGCCCTGCAGAGTAGCCCTGTGCGCCTCCATATGGTCGTGACCGGCCCTGCAGAGTAGCCCTGTGCGCCTCCATATGGTCGTGACCAGCCCTGCAGAGTAGCCCTGTGCGCCTCCATATGGTCGTGACCAGCCCTGCAGAGTAGCCCTGTGTGCCTGATGTGCGCCTCCATATGGTCGTGACCGGCCCTGCAGAGTAGCCCTGTGTGCCTGATGTGCGCCTCCATATGGTCGTGACCGGCCCTGCAGAGTAGCCCTGTGCGCCTCCATATGGTTGTGACCAGCCCTGCAGAGTAGCCCTGTGTGCCTCCATATGGTTGTGACCAGCCCTGCAGAGTAGCCCTGTGCGCCTCCATATGGTCGTGACCGGCCCTGCAGAGTAGCCCTGTGCGCCTCCATATGGTCGTGACCAGCCCTGCAGAGTAGCCCTGTGCGCCTCCATATGGTCGTGACCAGCCCTGCAGAGTAGCCCTGTGTGCCTGATGTGCGCCTCCATATGGTCGTGACCGGCCCTGCAGAGTAGCCCTGTGTGCCTGATGTGCGCCTCCATATGGTCGTGACCGGCCCTGCAGAGTAGCCCTGTGTGCCTCCATATGGTCGTGACCGGCTCTGCAGAGTAGCCCTGTGTGCCTCCATATGGTCGTGAGCGGCCCTGCAGAGTAGCCCTGTGTGCCTCCATATGATTGTGACCGGCCCTGCAGAGTAGCCCTGTGCGCCTCCATATGGTCGTGACCAGCCCTGCAGAGTAGCCCTGTGCGCCTCCATATGGTCGTGACCGGCCCTGCAGAGTAGCCCTGTGTGCCTGATGTGCGCCTCCATATGGTCGTGACCGACCCTGCAGAGTAGCCCTGTGTGCCTCCATATGGTCGTGACCAGCCCTGCAGAGTAGCCCTGTGCGCCTCCATATGGTCGTGACCGGCCCTGCAGAGTAGCCCTGTGTGCCTGATGTGCGCCTCCATATGGTCGTGACCAGCCCTGCAGAGTAGCCCTGTGCGCCTCCATATGGTCGTGACCAGCCCTGCAGAGTAGCCCTGTGCGCTTCCATATCGTCGTGACCGGCCCTGCAGAGTAGCCCTGTGCGCCTCCATATGGTCGTGACCGGCCCTGCAGAGTAGCCCTGTGCGCCTCCATATGGTCGTGACCAGCCCTGCAGAGTAGCCCTGTGCGCCTCCATATGGTCGTGACCGGCCCTGCAGAGTAGCCCTGTGCGCCTCCATATGGTCGTGACCAGCCCTGCAGAGTAGCCCTGTGCGCCTCCATATGGTCGTGACCAGCCCTGCAGAGTAGCCCTGTGTGCCTGATGTGCGCCTCCATATGGTCGTGACCAGCCCTGCAGAGTAGCCCTGAGTACCTGCTGTGCGCCTCCATATGGTCGTGACCAGCCCTGCAGAGTAGCCCTGTGCGCCTCCATATGGTCGTGACCAGCCCTGCAGAGTAGCCCTGTGCGCCTCCATATGGTCGTGACCGGCCCTGCAGAGTAGCCCTGTGCGCCTCCATATGGTCGTGACCAGCCCTGCAGAGTAGCCCTGTGCGCCTCCATATGGTCGTGACCAGCCCTGCAGAGTAGCCCTGTGTGCCTGATGTGCGCCTCCATATGGTCGTGACCAGCCCTGCAGAGTAGCCCTGTGTGCCTCCATATGGTCGTGACCGGCTCTGCAGAGTAGCCCTGTATGCCTGATGTGTGCCTGATGTGCGCCTCCATATGGTCGTGACCAGCCCTGCAGAGTAGCCCTGTGCGCCTCCATATGGTCGTGACCGGCCCTGCAGAGTAGCCCTGTGCGCCTCCATATGGTCGTGACCGGCCCTGCAGAGTAGCCCTGTGCGCCTCCATATGGTCGTGACCAGCCCTGCAGAGTAGCCCTGTGCGCCTCCATATGGTCGTGACCAGCCCTGCAGAGTAGCCCTGTGTGCCTGATGTGCGCCTCCATATGGTCGTGACCGGCCCTGCAGAGTAGCCCTGTGTGCCTGATTTGCGCCTCCATATGGTCGTGACCAGCCCTGCAGAGTAGCCCTGAGTACCTGCTGTGCGCCTCCATATGGTCGTGACCAGCCCTGCAGAGTAGCCCTGTGCGCCTCCATATGGTCGTGACCAGCCCTGCAGAGTAGCCCTGTGCGCCTCCATATGGTCGTGACCGGCCCTGCAGAGTAGCCCTGTGCGCCTCCATATGATCGTGACAGGCCCTGCACAGTAGCCCTGTGTGCCTCCATATGGTCGTGACCGGCTCTGCAGAGTAGCCCTGTGTGCCTGATGTGCGCCTCCATATGGTCGTGACCAGCCCTGCAGAGTAGCCCTGTGTGCCTGATGTGCGCCTCCATATGGTCGTGACCAGCCCTGCAGAGTAGCCCTGAGTACCTGCTGTGCGCCTCCATATGGTCGTGACCAGCACTGCAGAGTAGCCCTGTGCGCCTCCATATGGTCGTGACCAGCCCTGCAGAGTAGCCCTGTGCGCCTCCATATGGTCGTGACCAGCCCTGCAGAGTAGCCCTGTGTGCCTGATGTGCGCCTCCATATGGTCGTGACCAGCCCTGCAGAGTAGCCCTGTGTGCCTCCATATGGTCGTGACCGGCTCTGCAGAGTAGCCCTGTGTGCCTGATGTGTACCTGATGTGCGCCTCCATATGGTCGTGACCAGCCCTGCAGAGTAGCCCTGTGCGCCTCCATATGGTCGTGACCGGCCCTGCAGAGTAGCCCTGTGCGCCTCCATATGGTCGTGACCGGCCCTGCAGAGTAGCCCTGTGCGCCTCCATATGGTCGTGACCAGCCCTGCAGAGTAGCCCTGTGCGCCTCCATATGGTCGTGACCAGCCCTGCAGAGTAGCCCTGTGTGCCTGATGTGCGCCTCCATATGGTCGTGACCGGCCCTGCAGAGTAGCCCTGTGTGCCTGATGTGCGCCTCCATATGGTCGTGACCGGCCCTGCAGAGTAGCCCTGTGCGCCTCCATATGGTTGTGACCAGCCCTGCAGAGTAGCCCTGTGTGCCTCCATATGGTTGTGACCAGCCCTGCAGAGTAGCCCTGTGCGCCTCCATATGGTCGTGACCGGCCCTGCAGAGTAGCCCTGTGCGCCTCCATATGGTCGTGACCAGCCCTGCAGAGTAGCCCTGTGCGCCTCCATATGGTCGTGACCAGCCCTGCAGAGTAGCCCTGTGTGCCTGATGTGCGCCTCCATATGGTCGTGACCGGCCCTGCAGAGTAGCCCTGTGTGCCTGATGTGCGCCTCCATATGGTCGTGACCGGCCCTGCAGAGTAGCCCTGTGTGCCTCCATATGGTCGTGACCGGCTCTGCAGAGTAGCCCTGTGTGCCTCCATATGGTCGTGAGCGGCCCTGCAGAGTAGCCCTGTGTGCCTCCATATGATTGTGACCGGCCCTGCAGAGTAGCCCTGTGCGCCTCCATATGGTCGTGACCAGCCCTGCAGAGTAGCCCTGTGCGCCTCCATATGGTCGTGACCGGCCCTGCAGAGTAGCCCTGTGTGCCTGATGTGCGCCTCCATATGGTCGTGACCGACCCTGCAGAGTAGCCCTGTGTGCCTCCATATGGTCGTGACCAGCCCTGCAGAGTAGCCCTGTGCGCCTCCATATGGTCGTGACCGGCCCTGCAGAGTAGCCCTGTGTGCCTGATGTGCGCCTCCATATGGTCGTGACCAGCCCTGCAGAGTAGCCCTGTGCGCCTCCATATGGTCGTGACCAGCCCTGCAGAGTAGCCCTGTGCGCTTCCATATCGTCGTGACCGGCCCTGCAGAGTAGCCCTGTGCGCCTCCATATGGTCGTGACCGGCCCTGCAGAGTAGCCCTGTGCGCCTCCATATGGTCGTGACCAGCCCTGCAGAGTAGCCCTGTGCGCCTCCATATGGTCGTGACCGGCCCTGCAGAGTAGCCCTGTGCGCCTCCATATGGTCGTGACCAGCCCTGCAGAGTAGCCCTGTGCGCCTCCATATGGTCGTGACCAGCCCTGCAGAGTAGCCCTGTGTGCCTGATGTGCGCCTCCATATGGTCGTGACCAGCCCTGCAGAGTAGCCCTGAGTACCTGCTGTGCGCCTCCATATGGTCGTGACCAGCCCTGCAGAGTAGCCCTGTGCGCCTCCATATGGTCGTGACCAGCCCTGCAGAGTAGCCCTGTGCGCCTCCATATGGTCGTGACCGGCCCTGCAGAGTAGCCCTGTGCGCCTCCATATGGTCGTGACCAGCCCTGCAGAGTAGCCCTGTGCGCCTCCATATGGTCGTGACCAGCCCTGCAGAGTAGCCCTGTGTGCCTGATGTGCGCCTCCATATGGTCGTGACCAGCCCTGCAGAGTAGCCCTGTGTGCCTCCATATGGTCGTGACCGGCTCTGCAGAGTAGCCCTGTATGCCTGATGTGTGCCTGATGTGCGCCTCCATATGGTCGTGACCAGCCCTGCAGAGTAGCCCTGTGCGCCTCCATATGGTCGTGACCGGCCCTGCAGAGTAGCCCTGTGCGCCTCCATATGGTCGTGACCGGCCCTGCAGAGTAGCCCTGTGCGCCTCCATATGGTCGTGACCAGCCCTGCAGAGTAGCCCTGTGCGCCTCCATATGGTCGTGACCAGCCCTGCAGAGTAGCCCTGTGTGCCTGATGTGCGCCTCCATATGGTCGTGACCGGCCCTGCAGAGTAGCCCTGTGTGCCTGATGTGCGCCTCCATATGGTCGTGACCGGCCCTGCAGAGTAGCCCTGTGCGCCTCCATATGGTTGTGACCAGCCCTGCAGAGTAGCCCTGTGTGCCTCCATATGGTTGTGACCAGCCCTGCAGAGTAGCCCTGTGCGCCTCCATATGGTCGTGACCGGCCCTGCAGAGTAGCCCTGTGTGCCTGATGTGCGCCTCCATATGGTCGTGACCGGCCCTGCAGAGTAGCCCTGTGCGCCTCCATATGGTTGTGACCAGCCCTGCAGAGTAGCCCTGTGTGCCTCCATATGGTTGTGACCAGCCCTGCAGAGTAGCCCTGTGCGCCTCCATATGGTCGTGACCGGCCCTGCAGAGTAGCCCTGTGCGCCTCCATATGGTCGTGACCAGCCCTGCAGAGTAGCCCTGTGCGCCTCCATATGGTCGTGACCAGCCCTGCAGAGTAGCCCTGTGTGCCTGATGTGCGCCTCCATATGGTCGTGACCGGCCCTGCAGAGTAGCCCTGTGTGCCTGATGTGCGCCTCCATATGGTCGTGACCGGCCCTGCAGAGTAGCCCTGTGTGCCTCCATATGGTCGTGAGCGGCCCTGCAGAGTAGCCCTGTGTGCCTCCATATGATTGTGACCGGCCCTGCAGAGTAGCCCTGTGCGCCTCCATATGGTCGTGACCAGCCCTGCAGAGTAGCCCTGTGCGCCTCCATATGGTCGTGACCGGCCCTGCAGAGTAGCCCTGTGTGCCTGATGTGCGCCTCCATATGGTCGTGACCGGCCCTGCAGAGTAGCCCTGTGTGCCTCCATATGGTCGTGACCAGCCCTGCAGAGTAGCCCTGTGCGCCTCCATATGGTCGTGACCGGCCCTGCAGAGTAGCCCTGTGTGCCTGATGTGCGCCTCCATATGGTCGTGACCAGCCCTGCAGAGTAGCCCTGTGCGCCTCCATATGGTCGTGACCAGCCCTGCAGAGTAGCCCTGTGCGCCTCCATATGGTCGTGACCGGCCCTGCAGAGTAGCCCTGTGCGCCTCCATATGGTCGTGACCGGCCCTGCAGAGTAGCCCTGTGCGCCTCCATATGGTCGTGACCAGCCCTGCAGAGTAGCCCTGTGCGCCTCCATATGGTCGTGACCGGCCCTGCAGAGTAGCCCTGTGCGCCTCCATATGGTCGTGACCAGCCCTGCAGAGTATCCCTGTGCGCCTCCATATGGTCGTGACCAGCCCTGCAGAGTAGCCCTGTCTGCCTGATGTGCGCCTCCATATGGTCGTGACCAGCCCTGCAGAGTAGCCCTGAGTACCTGCTGTGCGCCTCCATATGGTCGTGACCAGCCCTGCAGAGTAGCCCTGTGCGCCTCCATATGGTCGTGACCAGCCCTGCAGAGTAGCCCTGTGCTCCTCCATATGGTCGTGACCGGCCCTGCAGAGTAGCCCTGTGCGCCTCCATATGGTCGTGACCGGCCCTGCAGAGTAGCCCTGTGTGCCTCCATATGGTCGTGACCGGCTCTGCAGAGTAGCCCTGTGTGCCTCCATATGGTCGTGAGCGGCCCTGCAGAGTAGCCCTGTGTGCCTCCATATGATTGTGACCGGCCCTGCAGAGTAGCCCTGTGCGCCTCCATATGGTCGTGACCAGCCCTGCAGAGTAGCCCTGTGCGCCTCCATATGGTCGTGACCGGCCCTGCAGAGTAGCCCTGTGTGCCTGATGTGCGCCTCCATATGGTCGTGACCGACCCTGCAGAGTAGCCCTGTGTGCCTCCATATGGTCGTGACCAGCCCTGCAGAGTAGCCCTGTGCGCCTCCATATGGTCGTGACCGGCCCTGCAGAGTAGCCCTGTGTGCCTGATGTGCGCCTCCATATGGTCGTGACCAGCCCTGCAGAGTAGCCCTGTGCGCCTCCATATGGTCGTGACCAGCCCTGCAGAGTAGCCCTGTGCGCCTCCATATGGTCGTGACCGGCCCTGCAGAGTAGCCCTGTGCGCCTCCATATGGTCGTGACCGGCCCTGCAGAGTAGCCCTGTGCGCCTCCATATGGTCGTGACCAGCCCTGCAGAGTAGCCCTGTGCGCCTCCATATGGTCGTGACCGGCCCTGCAGAGTAGCCCTGTGCGCCTCCATATGGTCGTGACCAGCCCTGCAGAGTAGCCCTGTGCGCCTCCATATGGTCGTGACCAGCCCTGCAGAGTAGCCCTGTGTGCCTGATGTGCGCCTCCATATGGTCGTGACCAGCCCTGCAGAGTAGCCCTGAGTACCTGCTGTGCGCCTCCATTTGGTCGTGACCAGCCCTGCAGAGTAGCCCTGTGCGCCTCCATATGGTCGTGACCAGCCCTGCAGAGTAGCCCTGTGCGCCTCCATATGGTCGTGACCGGCCCTGCAGAGTAGCCCTGTGCGCCTCCATATGGTCGTGACCAGCCCTGCAGAGTAGCCCTGTGCGCCTCCATATGGTCGTGACCAGCCCTGCAGAGTACCTGCTGTGCGCCTCCATATGGTCGTGACCAGCCCTGCAGAGTAGCCCTGTGCGCCTCCATATGGTCGTGACCGGCCCTGCAGAGTAGCCCTGTGCGCCTCCATATGGTCGTGACCAGCCCTGCAGAGTAGCCCTGTGCGCCTCCATATGGTCGTGACCAGCCCTGCAGAGTAGCCCTGTGTGCCTCCATATGGTCGTGACCGGCCCTGCAGAGTAGCCCTGTGCGCCTCCATATGGTCGTGACCAGCCCTGCAGAGTAGCCCTGTGCGCCTCCATATGGTCGTGACCAGCCCTGCAGAGTAGCCCTGTGTGCCTGATGTGCGCCTCCATATGGTCGTGACCGGCCCTGCAGAGTAGCCCTGTGTGCCTGATGTGCGCCTCCATATGGTCGTGACCGGCTCTGCAGAGTAGCCCTGTGTTCCTCCATATGGTCGTGACCGGCTCTGCAGAGTAGCCCTGTGTGCCTCCATATGGTCGTGAGCGGCCCTGCAGAGTAGCCCTGTGCGCCTCCATATGGTCGTGACCAGCTCTGCAGAGTAGCCCTGTGTACCTGCTGTGCGCCTCCATATGGTCGTGACCAGCCCTGCAGAGTAGCCCTGTGCGCCTCCATATGGTCGTGACCAGCCCTGCAGAGTAGCCCTGTGCGCCTCCATATGGTTGTGACCGGCCCTGCAGAGTAGCCCTGTGTGCCTCCATATGGTCGTGACCAGCCCTGCAGAGTAGCCCTGTGCGCCTCCATATGGTCGTGACCAGCCCTGCAGAGTAGCCCTGTGCGCCTCCATATGATTGTGACCGGCCCTGCAGAGTAGCCCTGTGCGCCTCCATATGATCGTGACCGGCCCTGCAGAGTAGCCCTGTGCTCCTCCATATGGTCGTGACCGGCCCTGCAGAGTAGCCCTGTGCGCCTCCATATGATCGTGACAGGCCCTGCAGAGTAGCCCTGTGCGCCTCCATATGGTCGTGACCGGCCCTGCAGAGTAGCCCTGTGTGCCTCCATATGGTCGTGACTGGCCCTGCAGAGTAGCCGTAGCCCTGTGTGCCTGCCGTGCGCCTCCATATGGTCGTGACCAGCCCTGCAGAGTAGCCCTGTGCGCCTCCATATGGTCGTGACCAGCCCTGCAGAGTAGCCCTGTGCGCCTGATGTGCGCCTCCATATGGTCGTGACCAGCCCTGCAGAGTAGCCCTGTGTGCCTGATGTGCGCCTCCATATGGTCGTGACCAGCCCTGCAGAGTAGCCCTGTGTGCCTGATGTGCGCCTCCATATGGTCGTGACCGGCCCTGCAGAGTAGCCCTGTGTGCCTGATGTGCGCCTCCATATGGTCGTGACCGGCCCTGCAGAGTAGCCCGGGGTGCCTGCCGTGCGCCTCCATATGGTCGTGACCAGCCCTGCAGAGTAGCCCTGTGTGCCTCCATATGGTCGTGACCGGCTCTACAGAGTAGCCCTGTGTGCCTCCATATGGTCGTGACCAGCCCTGCAGAGTAGCCCTGTGTGCCTCCATATGGTCGTGAGCGGCCCTGCAGAGTAGCCCTGTGTACCTGCTGTGCGCCTCCATATGGTCGTGACCAGCCCTGCAGAGTAGCCCTGTGCGCCTCCATATGGTCGTGACCAGCCCTGCAGAGTAGCCCTGTGCGCCTCCATATGGTCGTGACCGGCCCTGCAGAGTAGCCCTGTGCGCCTCCATATGGTCGTGACCAGCCCTGCAGAGTAGCCCTGTGCGCCTCCATATGGTCGTGACCAGCCCTGCAGAGTAGCCCTGTGCGCCTCCATATGGTCGTGACCAGCCCTGCAGAGTAGCCCTGTGCGCCTCCATATGATCGTGACCGGCCCTGCAGAGTAGCCCTGTGCGCCTCCATATGATCGTGACCGGCCCTGCAGAGTAGCCCTGTGCGCCTCCATATGGTCGTGACCGGCCCTGCAGAGTAGCCCTGTGCGCCTCCATATGGTCGTGACCGGCCCTGCAGAGTAGCCCTGTGCGCCTCCATATGATCGTGACAGGCCCTGCACAGTAGCCCTGTGTGCCTCCATATGGTCGTGACCGGCCCTGCAGAGTAGCCCTGTGTGCCTCCATATGGTCGTGACTGGCCCTGCAGAGTAGCCGTAGCCCTGTGTGCCTGCCGTGCGCCTCCATATCGTCGTGACCAGCCCTGCAGAGTAGCCCTGTGTGCCTCCATATGGTCGTGACTGGCCCTGCAGAGTAGCCGTAGCCCTGTGTGCCTGCTGTGCGCCTCCATATGGTCGTGACCAGCCCTGCAGAGTAGCCCTGTGTGCCTCCATATGGTCGTGACCGGCTCTGCAGAGTAGCCCTGTGTGCCTCCATATGGTCGTGACCGGCTCTGCAGAGTAGCCCTGTGTGCCTCCATATGGTCGTGAGCGGCCCTGCAAAGTAGCCCTGTGTACCTGCTGTGCGCCTCCATATGGTCGTGACCAGCCCTGCAGAGTAGCCCTGTGCGCCTCCATATGGTCGTGACCGGCCCTGCAGAGTAGCCCTGTGTGCCTCCATATGGTCGTGACCAGCCCTGCAGAGTAGCCCTGTGCGCCTCCATATGGTCATGACCGGCCCTGCAGAGTAGCCCTGTGCGCCTCCATATGATCGTGACCGGCCCTGCAGAGTAGCCCTGTGCGCCTCCATATGGTCGTGACCGGCCCTGCAGAGTAGCCCTGTGCGCCTCCATATGGTCGTGACAGGCCCTGCAGAGTAGCCCTGTGTGCCTCCATATGGTCGTGACCGGCCCTGCAGAGTAGCCCTGTGTGCCTCCATATGGTCGTGACTGGCCCTGCAGAGTAGCCGTAGCCCTGTGTGCCTGCTGTGCGCCTCCATATGGTCGTGACCAGCCCTGCAGAGTAGCCCTGTGTGCCTCCATATGGTCGTGACCGGCCCTGCAGAGTAGCCCTGTGTGCCTCCATATGGTCGTGACCAGCCCTGCAGAGTAGCCCTGTGTGCCTCCATATGGTCGTGACTGGCCCTGCAGAGTAGCCGTAGCCCTGTGTGCCTGCTGTGCGCCTCCGTATGGTCGTGACCGGCCCTGCAGAGTGGCCCTCTGTGCGCCTCCGTATGGTCGTGACCGGCCCTGCAGAGTGGCCCTCTGTGCGCCTCCGTATGGTCGTGACCGGCCCTGCAGAGTGGCCCTCTGTGCGCCTCCGTATGGTCGTGACCGGCCCTGCAGAGTGGCCCTCTGTGCGCCTCCGTATGGTCGTGACCGGCCCTGCAGAGTGGCCCTCTGTGCGCCTCCGTATGGTCGTGACCGGCCCTGCAGAGTGGCCCTCTGTGCGCCTCCGTATGGTCGTGACCGGCCCTGCAGAGTGGCCCTCTGTGCGCCTCCGTATGGTCGTGACCGGCCCTGCAGAGTGGCCCTCTGTGCGCCTCCGTATGGTCGTGACCGGCCCTGCAGAGTGGCCCTCTGTGCGCCTCCGTATGGTCGTGACCGGCCCTGCAGAGTGGCCCTCTGTGCGCCTCCGTATGGTCGTGACCGGCCCTGCAGAGTGGCCCTCTGTGCGCCTCCGTATGGTCGTGACCGGCCCTGCAGAGTGGCCCTCTGTGCGCCTCCGTATGGTCGTGACCGGCCCTGCAGAGTGGCCCTCTGTGCGCCTCCGTATGGTCGTGACCGGCCCTGCAGAGTGGCCCTCTGTGCGCCTCCGTATGGTCGTGACCGGCCCTGCAGAGTGGCCCTCTGTGCGCCTCCGTATGGTCGTGACCGGCCCTGCAGAGTGGCCCTCTGTGCGCCTCCGTATGGTCGTGACCGGCCCTGCAGAGTGGCCCTCTGTGCGCCTCCGTATGGTCGTGACCGGCCCTGCAGAGTGGCCCTCTGTGCGCCTCCGTATGGTCGTGACCGGCCCTGCAGAGTGGCCCTCTGTGCGCCTCCGTATGGTCGTGACCGGCCCTGCAGAGTGGCCCTCTGTGCGCCTCCGTATGGTCGTGACCGGCCCTGCAGAGTGGCCCTCTGTGCGCCTCCGTATGGTCGTGACCGGCCCTGCAGAGTGGCCCTCTGTGCGCCTCCGTATGGTCGTGACCGGCCCTGCAGAGTGGCCCTCTGTGCGCCTCCGTATGGTCGTGACCGGCCCTGCAGAGTGGCCCTCTGTGCGCCTCCGTATGGTCGTGACCGGCCCTGCAGAGTGGCCCTCTGTGCGCCTCCGTATGGTCGTGACCGGCCCTGCAGAGTGGCCCTCTGTGCGCCTCCGTATGGTCGTGACCGGCCCTGCAGAGTGGCCCTCTGTGCGCCTCCGTATGGTCGTGACCGGCCCTGCAGAGTGGCCCTCTGTGCGCCTCCGTATGGTCGTGACCGGCCCTGCAGAGTGGCCCTCTGTGCGCCTCCGTATGGTCGTGACCGGCCCTGCAGAGTGGCCCTCTGTGCGCCTCCGTATGGTCGTGACCGGCCCTGCAGAGTGGCCCTCTGTGCGCCTCCGTATGGTCGTGACCGGCCCTGCAGAGTGGCCCTCTGTGCGCCTCCGTATGGTCGTGACCGGCCCTGCAGAGTGGCCCTCTGTGCGCCTCCGTATGGTCGTGACCGGCCCTGCAGAGTGGCCCTCTGTGCGCCTCCGTATGGTCGTGACCGGCCCTGCAGAGTGGCCCTCTGTGCGCCTCCGTATGGTCGTGACCGGCCCTGCAGAGTGGCCCTCTGTGCGCCTCCGTATGGTCGTGACCGGCCCTGCAGAGTGGCCCTCTGTGCGCCTCCGTATGGTCGTGACCGGCCCTGCAGAGTGGCCCTCTGTGCGCCTCCGTATGGTCGTGACCGGCCCTGCAGAGTGGCCCTCTGTGCGCCTCCGTATGGTCGTGACCGGCCCTGCAGAGTGGCCCTCTGTGCGCCTCCGTATGGTCGTGACCGGCCCTGCAGAGTGGCCCTCTGTGCGCCTCCGTATGGTCGTGACCGGCCCTGCAGAGTGGCCCTCTGTGCGCCTCCGTATGGTCGTGACCGGCCCTGCAGAGTGGCCCTCTGTGCGCCTCCGTATGGTCGTGACCGGCCCTGCAGAGTGGCCCTCTGTGCGCCTCCGTATGGTCGTGACCGGCCCTGCAGAGTGGCCCTCTGTGCGCCTCCGTATGGTCGTGACCGGCCCTGCAGAGTGGCCCTCTGTGCGCCTCCGTATGGTCGTGACCGGCCCTGCAGAGTGGCCCTCTGTGCGCCTCCGTATGGTCGTGACCGGCCCTGCAGAGTGGCCCTCTGTGCGCCTCCGTATGGTCGTGACCGGCCCTGCAGAGTGGCCCTCTGTGCGCCTCCGTATGGTCGTGACCGGCCCTGCAGAGTGGCCCTCTGTGCGCCTCCGTATGGTCGTGACCGGCCCTGCAGAGTGGCCCTCTGTGCGCCTCCGTATGGTCGTGACCGGCCCTGCAGAGTGGCCCTCTGTGCGCCTCCGTATGGTCGTGACCGGCCCTGCAGAGTGGCCCTCTGTGCGCCTCCGTATGGTCGTGACCGGCCCTGCAGAGTGGCCCTCTGTGCGCCTCCGTATGGTCGTGACCGGCCCTGCAGAGTGGCCCTCTGTGCGCCTCCGTATGGTCGTGACCGGCCCTGCAGAGTGGCCCTCTGTGCGCCTCCGTATGGTCGTGACCGGCCCTGCAGAGTGGCCCTCTGTGCGCCTCCGTATGGTCGTGACCGGCCCTGCAGAGTGGCCCTCTGTGCGCCTCCGTATGGTCGTGACCGGCCCTGCAGAGTGGCCCTCTGTGCGCCTCCGTATGGTCGTGACCGGCCCTGCAGAGTGGCCCTCTGTGCGCCTCCGTATGGTCGTGACCGGCCCTGCAGAGTGGCCCTCTGTGCGCCTCCGTATGGTCGTGACCGGCCCTGCAGAGTGGCCCTCTGTGCGCCTCCGTATGGTCGTGACCGGCCCTGCAGAGTGGCCCTCTGTGCGCCTCCGTATGGTCGTGACCGGCCCTGCAGAGTGGCCCTCTGTGCGCCTCCGTATGGTCGTGACCGGCCCTGCAGAGTGGCCCTCTGTGCGCCTCCGTATGGTCGTGACCGGCCCTGCAGAGTGGCCCTCTGTGCGCCTCCGTATGGTCGTGACCGGCCCTGCAGAGTGGCCCTCTGTGCGCCTCCGTATGGTCGTGACCGGCCCTGCAGAGTGGCCCTCTGTGCGCCTCCGTATGGTCGTGACCGGCCCTGCAGAGTGGCCCTCTGTGCGCCTCCGTATGGTCGTGACCGGCCCTGCAGAGTGGCCCTCTGTGCGCCTCCGTATGGTCGTGACCGGCCCTGCAGAGTGGCCCTCTGTGCGCCTCCGTATGGTCGTGACCGGCCCTGCAGAGTGGCCCTCTGTGCGCCTCCGTATGGTCGTGACCGGCCCTGCAGAGTGGCCCTCTGTGCGCCTCCGTATGGTCGTGACCGGCCCTGCAGAGTGGCCCTCTGTGCGCCTCCGTATGGTCGTGACCGGCCCTGCAGAGTGGCCCTCTGTGCGCCTCCGTATGGTCGTGACCGGCCCTGCAGAGTGGCCCTCTGTGCGCCTCCGTATGGTCGTGACCGGCCCTGCAGAGTGGCCCTCTGTGCGCCTCCGTATGGTCGTGACCGGCCCTGCAGAGTGGCCCTCTGTGCGCCTCCGTATGGTCGTGACCGGCCCTGCAGAGTGGCCCTCTGTGCGCCTCCGTATGGTCGTGACCGGCCCTGCAGAGTGGCCCTCTGTGCGCCTCCGTATGGTCGTGACCGGCCCTGCAGAGTGGCCCTCTGTGCGCCTCCGTATGGTCGTGACCGGCCCTGCAGAGTGGCCCTCTGTGCGCCTCCGTATGGTCGTGACCGGCCCTGCAGAGTGGCCCTCTGTGCGCCTCCGTATGGTCGTGACCGGCCCTGCAGAGTGGCCCTCTGTGCGCCTCCGTATGGTCGTGACCGGCCCTGCAGAGTGGCCCTCTGTGCGCCTCCGTATGGTCGTGACCGGCCCTGCAGAGTGGCCCTCTGTGCGCCTCCGTATGGTCGTGACCGGCCCTGCAGAGTGGCCCTCTGTGCGCCTCCGTATGGTCGTGACCGGCCCTGCAGAGTAGCCCTGTGCGCCTCCGTATGGTCGTGACCGGCCCTGCAGAGTAGCCCTGTGCGCCTCCGTATGGTCGTGACCGGCCCTGCAGAGTAGCCCTGTGCGCCTCCGTATGGTCGTGACCGGCCCTGCAGAGTAGCCCTGTGCGCCTCCGTATGGTCGTGACCGGCCCTGCAGAGTAGCCCTGTGCGCCTCCGTATGGTCGTGACCGGCCCTGCAGAGTAGCCGTAGCCCTGTGCGCCTCTATATGGTCGTGACCGGCCCTGCAGAGTAGCCGTAGCCCTGTGCGCCTCCATATGGTCGTGACCGGCCCTGCAGAGTAGCCGTAGCCCTGTGCGCCTCCATATGGTCGTGACCGGCCCTGCAGAGTTGCCGTAGCCCTGTGCGCCTCCATATGGTCGTGACCGCCGCTGCAGAGTAGCCGTAGCCCTGTGCGCCTCCATATGGTCGTGACCGCCGCTGCAGAGTAGCCGTAGCCCTGTGCGCCTCCATATGGTCGTGACCGCCCCTGCAGAGTAGCCGTAGCCCTGTGCGCCTCCATATGGTCGTGACCGCCCCTGCAGAGTAGCCGTAGCCCTGTGTGCCTCCATATGGTCGTGACCGCCCCTGCAGAGTAGCCGTAGCCCTGTGTGCCTCCATATGGTCGTGACCGCCCCTGCAGAGTAGCCGTAGCCCTGTGTGCCTCCATATGGTCGTGACCGCCCCTGCAGAGTAGCCGTAGCCCTGTGTGCCTCCATATGGTCGTGACCGCCCCTGCAGAGTAGCCGTAGCCCTGTGTGCCTCCATATGGTCGTGACCGGCCCTGCAGAGTAGCCGTAGCCCTGTGTGCTTCCATATGGTCGTGACCGGCCCTGCAGAGTAGCCGTAGCCCTGTGTGCCTCCATATGGTCGTGACCGGCCCTGCAGAGTAGCCGTAGCCCTGTGTGCCTCCATATGGTCGTGACCGGCCCTGCAGAGTAGCCGTAGCCCTGTGTGCCTCCATATGGTCGTGACCGGCCCTGCAGAGTAGCTGTAGCCCTGTGTGCCTCCCGTGCCTCTATATGGCCCTGGTACTAACTTTCTTTACGGGATGCTTTAGAGTATATGCACATATGGAGACAAGTGCTTACAGCAGATTTGGCTGCACCAAAAACCAGCGTGCAGGAAAAAAAATCGCAGCATGCTGCAATCTCACTTTGAGGCTACAGTCACATGTTCCATATTTGGCCAGTATGTGTAAGCCAAAACCAGGAGTGGAACAATCAGAGTTAAAGTGTAATAGAAACACGTCACCACTAGTGATTTGCGAGCACTAAAATGTTCAGCTGCTCGGGTCGAGCAAATTGTAATGCTTGGGTGTCCGACCCAAGCAATGAGCCCAATGTTAATCAGTGGGAAACGCAAGCATTTTTCTGTTTCTCACACACACACACAAACACACACACACACACACACCTCCCGAGGTCTGCACAGAGCCTAAAATTGCCCAAATCGATGGGGACAGTGCTCAAATGACATGGAACAGCATGGAGAAGACCCCTGGAAGCATTTCTGACTCCCAGGTCACTGCTGTCAGCGGTATCACACCACTTTTACTGACTCACAATAAAACATACAAAATGGAACCAAAAAGCATTGTCCTGGAAAAAATGTTAAAGAACATCCTGTCCAGGATAATGACTTGCATATAAGGCAAAATAAATAATCCAGATCACACGGTCTTGATTGCAAATGAAGGGAAAATGATCTAACATGAAAAACCCTTTTTCATAAAAGATTATCTTTAATAATCACAACATGACACATACAACATGAATAAAGTGTCCATAAAAAAGTGACTTAGTGCAGGTAGGTGTATAGATATTGACCCTATGCGGTAACCGCTACTCAGACCACACAGGAAGAGGGTAAGACAGCGTGACAATACTTTATTGAACCAGAAAGTGGACAATAAACACACAGAATAGTCCCAGCAAATACCCAAGATGGTACAACATTACACAGTCTCACCCTTCCATCTCCGCCCACCTGGGATAAAACAGCTGAGACTTTGGAGACTTCCAGGGCCATCTAGCTCAACTAGTGGCCCCTGCTTCTGGTGTGCCCCCACAGAGAGGAGGTAGCGGCAAGCTTAGGAAGCTAGCATTCCATCGGGGTACAAGGCTAGGAGGCTCAAGGGTCCCACCCTAGCCTCTCCGAGAGTTTCCATGGGGCCAGGCGACCGGTGGGTCCCTCCTGGCAACTGCATATGTCTCCATGGGTTCTAGGCGACCGGTGGATCCCTCCTAGCAACCCCAAAACAACATATCCATGGGGGCTAAGTGACTTCTTCGTCCTTTCCTGGACTCCCCAAATTTATCCATGTCTCTCTGATGGTTAATGGAGCAGATCCGAATCTTTCCAGTCAGGGCTGGTACCCTTAGGCTATAATTATATAGAATACAAATCTGTGTCTCTTTGGATGCCATGCAGTCCATCTGCTGTCCTTAAGGAGGTCTCATTCTCCTTCTAAAGTTTTTATGATGTTCTTTGATTTTCTGTCCCAAGTCTCATTCTGTCTCCAGCACTACAGACATGCCTGTTTATATTTACATCTGTTTGAGGTCATCAGACACAGGTAAGAGGTAAAGGTGCAGGGCTCAGCTACTATTGTTTGAGGTAATCTATTTACATAGTTGGTATCACAGGGGCTCTTGTAAATACACATCATTGTTTCAGAATCAAAGAGCAGATAACATTCAGGGTTATACAAATAATAGTCTGTGTTAATCAACAAAACACGAACACAGATTAAAGAGTCAACATAAAAATAAAGGTATGCTGCTCTTGCCATCAGAAAGTATGTCTAGCATAATTAAGATGTTACTCTGTATCGTCACACCACCTCATCCACCCCAATACCCCTGTCCCCTTTCCCATTCACTTTCTGCCACCAAGTGCTGATCATTACTTGATCGCTCGACTTTTGTCAGGTTTTTTTTTTTTTTGTGTGTCCTACAGCGGCCAAGTGCTGAGCAGTGACTGTCATTGATCAATCTCCGTGCTCGCTGGTTTCCAGGGCTCTTTTTTTGTCCCTGCCCATTTTTTCTCCCTCACCACCCCCACTTTGCATCACCTCCGTGCGTGCATCCAGCACCCACCGAGCGTTGATCGGTGAGACAAATAACCGATTAACACTCGTGTTGCCCCCTCCGATGGCCCCCGGTGTCCTGCTCACTCCGTTCTCCCGGCTGCCGGCAACTTTGAATTGAAAGACCTGCCGACGTCAGCGTCACGTGACCCATCAATTGACTCTGACGTTAGTCCTTCAACTCGCTGCAAAGTGCCGGGAACCAAGCTGGAGCTGTGCGTGGGCCGACAGAAGGTAAGTATACATTTATTTTTTATTTTATTCTTTTTTTTTTTTTTTTTTTTTTTTTTTACAGCTTTTTTAATGGTACCTGGGTGTGGAAGACACTCTCCTCTCCTCCACACCCGGGTACCATCCGCACATTAGAACGCACCAATTACGCAAGTACAGATGCAGTCTTGCGGAATTGGCGCGTTCTAATGCAAGTCAATGGCCTCAAACGCAGCGTTTCCGCAAAATTAATGGACATGCTGCGGATTTTTGAGCGCAGCGTTTACGCTGCGGAAAAATCCGCATCATGGGCACAGCACATGCGGATTTCAATTGGGGAACATTGCTGCCCTTCTACCATGCGTTTTTCATGCGTTTCCGCAGCTGCAAAAACGCCGCGGAAACGCATTAAAAACTCATCGTCTGAGCTCAGCCTTAAAGATTTTTCTGTATTTTCATGACTGAAAATTGTACATTCACGCTGAAGGCATCAAAACTATGAATTAACACATGTGGAATTATATACTTAACAAAAAAGTGTGAAACAACTGAAAATATGTCTTATATTCTAGGTTCTTCAAAGACAACAAAAAAGTGTGAAGCAACTGAAAATATGTCTTTGAAGAACCTAGAATATAAGACATATTTTCAGTTGTTTCACACTGTTTTGTTAAGTATATAATTCCACATGTGTTAATTCATAGTTTTGATGCCTTCAGTGTGAATGTACAGTTTTCAAAATCATGAAAAAAACAGAAAAATCTTTAAATGAGAAGGTGTGTCCAAACTTTTGTGTTGCTTTTTTCATTTTCACAAGTAAACGTTATAATTTTTCAGTGAAGCATCTGGGGGTTCAAGGTGCTCATCACACATCTAGATAAATTCATTGGGGGGGTTTAGTTTCTAAAAAGGGGGCACTTGTTGGGCATTTCCACTGTCTAGGCACATCAGGGACTCTGCAAAAGCGACATGATGCCCACAGACCATTCCATCAAAGTCTGCAGGGTGTGGGAAAGACTTAGTGCAACACAGAGGGAAAGGTAGCCCAGAGACTAGAGAAAGGAGGGAGTGGAGAGCTCCTAGTCTGGTCTAGTCTCAACTACCGTGCCTATATCGGCTCTTCACCAATCGCCGCACATGTGCCTCGCCCTGACTTTCCCTGGCGTATGGCTAAAGCTAGGTAATGGAGGAGATGAGCACTAGTCGATATGCACTAAACTCTATAGACAACAGGGGTAGACAAATAGGGGGGATTGCTTAGCTTTAGACTACTCCAGCCAAATGCGCACACGGCCTCAAGCTCCAGAGAGGACGAAGTACTGCTCTTGCTATAGCCTCACAAGTAGTAATGAATATCGCCAGCTCCTCCATCTCAGACACCCCACGTATTTATACACTCAGGCCAGGGAGGTAATTAGTTACAGGGAGGTAGCCGCTGGGTCCTCGAGACAGCCAGCCTCTAAGAAGATGTCTGTAATGCCAAATGTAGAGATCTCCTGCAACCAACTGCAGAGCGACTGTCACCTGTGAGACACCCGTGACAATTCTAAAACGTCACTCCTTCCCTTCCGAGCCCGGCCGTGCGCCCAAACAATCGCTTTCCCCCAGATACGGAGTATCAGCGTACTCAGGAGAAATTGCACAACAACTTTTGGGGTCCAATTTCCCCCGTTACCCTCGTGAAAATAAAAAAATTGTGGCTAAAAAATCGTCTTTGTGGGGAAAAAAAGGATTTTTTTTTCACGGCTGTACGTCATTAACTTCTGCAAAACACTTGGGGATTTAAAGTGCTCGCCACACGTCTAAATAAGTTCCTTAAGGGGTCTAGTTTCCAAAATGGGGTCACTTGTGGGGGGTTTTACTGTTTAGGCACATCAGGGGCTCTTCAAATACGACATGGCGTCCGCTATCAATTCCAGCGAGTTTTGCGTTGAAAACATCAAAGGGTGCTCCTTCCCTTCCGAAGCCCTGCCGTGCGCCCAAACAATGGCTTTCCCCCACATATGTTTTATCAGCGTACTCAGGAGAAATTGCACAAGAACTTTTGGGGTTCAATTTCTCCTGTTACTGTTGTGAAAATAAAAAAATTGGGGTCTAAAATAACATTTTTGAGAAAAATTAGTTAAACTTCTTGAATGTGGTTTTGAGCACCTTGAGGGATGCGTTCTAAAAAGAATGGTGTCACTTTTGGGTATTTTCTGTCATATAGACCCCTCAAAGTGACTTCAAATGTGATGTGGTCCCTAAAAAAAAAATGGTTTTGTAAATTTTGTTGTAAAAATGAGAAATCGCTGGTCAACTTTTAACCCTTATAACTCCCTAACAAAAATAAATTTGGTTCCAAAATTGTGCTGATGTAAAGTAGACATGTGGGAAATGTTATTTATTAACTATTTTGCATGACATATCTCTCTGATTTAAGGGTGTTACCGGTCCGGGTGGTGGAACCTCTGTGCTGAGATGCAAGGAGGGACCAGAGGGGCGTAACTAAGTGCCAACTCGGTCCGACCCTGACCACACGGCGGCTTAATCGACTCCGTGAACCAGGGAGGGACCGGGCAGGTGGACCAGGAGCCACTCTGGGACTGACCTTGTGTGAGAGCAGGCGACTCCCACAGGTTAGATGGCTGAAGCTGACCGGTATAGCGAATGAGCATGGCAGGTAGCCAGACAGGTGATCCAGGTAGGCAAGCAGGCAGACACGGCAGGTGGCCTGACAGGTGATCTGGGTAGGCTGGCGGGCACGGCAGACAGGCTGGCGGGTACTGGAACCTGAGGGCTGAGGAGAGTGTTAGCACACAAACAACAACCTTGCACAGGCACCTCCATTTTGGAGGAAGTGCTTTATATAGGAGTGGTCCTCCGGCCATTGGCCGGGGACTCTTTAGGACGGCATGCGCAGCCCTTTAAGGGGGAGCGAGCGTGCATGTGTCCTAAGCACAGTGCCCGGGAAGCTGCGTGCAACAGCAGCAGCAGGGGAGCTGGAGGACCGGGACCGCGGCGGTGAGACAGAGATGCTGACTCTACAAAGGGCATGAAAATTCAAATTTTGAAAATTGCAAAATTCATCCAAATTTCTGATTTTTTTTCACAAACGCAAATAATATCAAATAAATTTTACCACCATCATGAAATACAATATGTCACAAACAAACAGTCTCAGAATCAGGGGATCTGTTGATGCGTTCCAGAATTATTACCTCATAAAGTGACTGGTCAGAATTGTAAAAATTGGCCTGGTCATTAACGTGCAAACCACCCTCGGGGGTAAAGGGGTTAAAGATGACACCTGGGAAAACAAGGCAACAACCCACGAAGGAACTGCAAGAAAATTCTAGCAGACTACTAGAATTCCAGCCTGAATAGATGAGAGCAGTCTATCACCAGGCACTCTCTGGAGAAACTGAGAGTATATAAGTATACAGCAAGGGTGTGGTAATTAGCAGAAGAAGATGAGGATAACCTCTAAGTCCTAATGGTATAATCCCCAAGCACAGTGAGATCATCACAATGGGGAGCCAGTGAAGGGATTGACTGAGAGGAGAGGCCGGGGAATAGTGGGGGGACAGGTGGATTAGTTGGGCAGCAGAATTTAGGATAGATTGGATGGGTGCGAGAGTGTTAAAAGGGAGGCCAAAGAGCAAGAGGTTGCAGTAGTCGAGGCGGGAGATGATGAGGGCATGCACTAGTGTTTTTGCAGATTCTTGTTTGAGGAATGTGTGGATCCGGGAGATTTTTGACTTAGAGTCGGCATATTCCTCACCCTGGTCCTCCTTCCTCCCACCATGCCGAGTGCCCGGAGACGACTCATCCCACACTTGGACACTCCGAAGAACTGTTCTGTTTATCTTTCCATTTATAGATTCTGGCCTCTGGCTCGGTCCACTTTAAGATGGGCAACAGAAGATCGCATGTAGCGATGCCCAAATATTTGAGCAGCCATGGTCACCTGAAGGTGACGGTGGGAAAGTGCAATTACTGCTGCAAGAGGTGGATGATGATGAGACACAATGGACAATAAGTCAGGAGGAGGACCAGGGTGCGGAAGTGTAAGACAAGGTGGTGGACGATGAAGTCGATGGGCCGAACGCACGGTCCAGAAACAGTGTCTGCTGGTGACAGCACTGCCTCTTCCCCTGTTGTAAATGCATGCCAAGCCTCCGTCCATGATGCAGGCGAAGATGCCTCCCACCCTGCACCTGTCGTTGCACACTTGCAACCACGTCGTTGTCCCAGCAGAGCGTTCATTTGTCCCTTCCCCAGTCCTTGGGATGTAAGCACAAAGACGCACCCACCACAGGCAACAATACTAAACTGCCACATTTCTCGACTGCTTGCACTAGAAATTTTGCCTATAAGGCTTGTGGAGGCGGCAGCTTTCCGCAATCTCATGGCGACGGCTGTCCCTCAGCACTCTGTCCACAGCTGCCACTATTTCTCCCGGTGTGGTGGCCCCAGCTTACACAAGCACGTGTCCCAGAACATTTCCCATGCCCTCACCAACACTGTTACTGGGAAGGGACCGCCTAACCACAAACGTGGACAAGTACTTGTGGCCAGGGATGGTACATTTTACTGACGGCACACTGGGTTAATATTATGGAAGCCGGGACCCAGTCGGACCCTGGGACGGAACATGTCCTCCCAACGAAGAGGATTGCGGTTCCTCGGTCAGTAAGGGTTGCTCCCACATTCTACAGCTCCTGCACCTCCTCTTCAGCCTCCATCTCCATCACTTGATTCATTTTTTTCAGGAGATATTCCAGGTTATGTACTTAAACTTCATGGGTGCCAATAACAATGAGCAGGACTGTATGCTTAGGTGACAAACCGGACACCGCTGTTGTTGAAAGCTGAAACAGAGAAGGCAGATCTGTGGCTCTCACCGCTGAACCTACAGCCAGGCATGGTCTTGTATGACAATGGCTGGAATCTGGTGGCGGCTCTAAAGCTAGGCAAGCTTGCACATGTACTAAGCCTGGCCCATGTGCTCAATCTAATGGTTCAGCAGTTTCTCAAAACTTACCCAGATCTTCCAGAGCTGCTTGAGAAAGTACGCCACGAGTGTGCCCATTTCCAAAAGTCACCTACAGCTTCTGCCGCCCTTGCCGTGCTTCAACAGTGTTTGCAGCTACCAGCTCACCGACTGGGGTGCGATGTCACCACACGTTGGAAATCAACGTTGCAGATGTTTGGAATGATTTGTGAACGGCAGAGGGCTGTTGTTGAGTACCAGCTTCAGCATGCCCAGTGGCATTCAGGTCAACCTCTGCACATAAGAGCTGATGAGTAGGCATGGATGTCTGACATCTGTGCCATTCTCCAAAACTTTGAGGACTCCACCAAGATGGTGAGAGGTGATGACGCCATAATTAGCATCACCATCCTGCTTCACTGTCTACTGAAACGCTCGCTGCTCACAATTAAAGAGGAGGCATTGCAGGTGGAGCAATATGAGATGGACAAGGAACTATACACTGTGATGTTACACAGCCCAACCTCAACTCAACACGGATTGGGTTATAATGAGGAGGAGAACATGGACAGTCGTCGTCTTGGTGAGGACAGGAAAGTCTTGGCTGTTGGCAGTCTGGCACACAGGGCTGCCTTTATGTTCCGTTGCCTTTACCGTATGTTGTACGCATTTTGGGCATTACAGAAAACTGGTGTGGCACGAGAGAAATCTTGGAGATGTGAGGTTTGGATTAAGGAGGATGTTAGTCTTACATCAGTTGCAGAACTGAGGACACGGCAGGGGTGATAGACAGAAATGAGATATAGGGCGGTGCAGAACTGTGGAGAGCTTGGTGGGTAAAAGAGATGAGTTTGTATTGTATTCTGTAGTGAATAGGTAACCTAACTAGTGCAATGACTGGCACAGGGTAAAGGCATTGGTGAAGCGGCTTGATAGAAATACGACCCTGGCTGAATTCAGAATGGATTGGAGAGGAGAGAGAGTGTTTACATGCAGACCAATGAGAAGAGACTTGCAGTAGTGAATAAGCACAACAGTAAGAGTTTTTGCAGTATCAAAGGTGAGAAAAGGTCAGATTTTGGAGATTTTTTTAAGGTGCAGGTGACAAGAGTGAGTGAGTGATTTTCCATGGGGAATGAAGGAAAGTTGTGTGTCCACTATGACTCCACGAAAGCGGGTGTGCTGAGTGGGAGTTATGGTGGCACCACCTAAAGTCAGGTATAGGTAGGTTAGTAAAAGTCAGGTATTGATAGGTTAGTAGAGGGAGCAAACAGAAGGAGTTCATTTTTGGAGATAAAGGTTTATGTAATCATTCAGGGGGTAAGGTCCATAAAGATGATAAAGTGCAAGAGATCAAAACCCAGTTTACATTTGACGATTCTCCGGAGATGAATTTTGAAGGTCAGTTGAAAAATTCTAAAAAAAAAAAAAATTCCCATCTGACAACGCTGGCGGCAGAGGTCACAGACAGTTCCTTGGACAACCAAGGAGTACAGGCGAGGGAGACACAAACCAGATGCGGCAGAGGCAGGGGAACACTGACAAAGGTCTGGGACAGTTTTCTCAGACCCTCCCTCCATGATTCCTCTCTGTGCCTTACAACTGTCGGGTATCCAAGCTGGACAAGTGGCATGAACTGTCTCTGTACGCCTTGGAGGTCATGGCCGCTAGCATTTTGTCAGAGATGGTTCTTAGTGCTGCCGGGGGCATTATAACTGATAGGCGTATCCGCCTGTCAACTAAAGATGCTGGCAGGCGGACTCTTCTCAAAATGAAACTGAAAAAATTGGTCGGCACTTCCAAAACAAGAAATAGGTGTGAACCAGTGCTTACTTAGGAGCAGCTACCTCCATATACAACTAACAAACAAAGCAGCACACTGTAATGCTAAGTATGCGAACATGAAAAAATGAAATTTGAATAGAATTACTGCTGTAGAAAATAAATGAGAAATTGGCCAATTTATGCACTAAGATTTCTCCACCACCATATCACCAGGGTGAACATCATGCAACGCCCACATAATTTTTAAGGGTGTTTATGATGCGCGTAGGAACTATTTTTACTTCATATATAATATATATGTATACTCCCCAGAGGTGAATGTTTTTCAGAAATAAATTTTTGTTAAGCCAAGAGAAATACACTATTGTGTTGACTTGTGAATGTATGTGTATTTCTGTGGTGGGTCAAGAATGACAGACCAGTATTTGTATAACCCTGATTGCTGTCTTCTCTTGGTTCTGAAACAATGATGATTGTTACTATGCTAATTGCATGTTATACTAAAGCCAGCTAGATGTTTATTCACAAGAGCCCCCTGCTATACCAACTGTGTAAATTGATTAAAGGCTCAAACAATGAGACCTGAGCCCTGTGGAATAATACCCTCCATAATGCTTGACCTGTGGATGTGTACTTCAAAGGACAATTGAGCTATTTAAGGAAATATGCCTCTGTAGCAGGAGATTAGAGACAGAGAATTGAAAGAGACTTTACAAGGATAATCGAAGATCAGACTCTCTGCAGACCATCAGCTTGGTAGCATGGCTGTATCCAAAGAGACACTACAGGAGAGGAGCCATGGAGCAGGCCGTGCATCCTGCAAGCCTCAGATATGGCTCAACTCTGTGAAAAGGAAAAATAAAACTGGACGCATCGCGTGGATGAAGAGCTCTAATGTATCACCGTGCAAGAGAATGGACAAAGGAAATATGGTGCCCCCCCCTCCAGGTTGGATTGGAGAATGTCCTCCCACATGGTTTTGAAATTTTTATTGGCAATATTGCTCAGGAGATCTATGAAGATGCATTGATACCCTTCTTTCAGTCTGTGGGAATGCTGTTTGAGTTTCACTTAATGATGACCTTCGGTGGCCTAAACCGTGGCTTTGCTTATGCACGTTATTTCTCAAAACGCATTGCAGATCAGACCATTGCCCAACGGTGTAGTAATGAAATTTAAGGCGTAAAGAGATCTTTGTGTGTCAAAGCACCGAGAAGTGTGAGCTGATGTTTGACAGGCTGCCATTGCTTATGGAACAAGCTGCATTAGAGGCCTTCCTGGGAGAAATGACAGCCAGAGTAGATACGGTTTCCCTCTACGCCAGTCCTTTCACTGACGTAAAGAATATGGCTGTGGTGAAATACAACTCTCGCTGAGAAGCAACCCCAGCTAAGAAAAGTCTGTGTGAAGGTTCCCAGACACTCTATGGCTGTTTTTTTACTGTGCACTGGCTCCAGCACTCTATAAGACTTAAGATCTGCGAACTGGCACCTTGGCCAAGCCAAATTCTGTTCTCCCTCTGATATCTAACAAACAGGTCATGCTGGAGAAACTTGTACCTAGTGCCACTCAGTGTCTTCAGCTCCTTTGTGAGAAACTAATGTTTCGGCAGCCAGTCTACCAAATAAAATTCCTCAGATGGAAATTTTGGGTGGCTTCGCTTCTGGTCAGCGACCAACTGTGAATAGGTTTGAACACACAACTGGCATACTTTTAAATGAAGTATAAAATTTGACACGTTCCCTAAAAATTTCAGTATTACTACCATAGTAATATCTGATACGTCTGACGACCATGGTTTTAGCCACTGACTTTGTAGTACAGTTAGTATTGGTCAGCAACCAGGTGTGAATAAGTTCAACAACACACAGCTGCCATACTTAATATGGAGTATAATATTTGACACGCTCCCAAAAATTTCAGGATTATGACCGCAGTAATATGGGATCACGTTTGATGACCATGGTTTGAGGCACTGGCCTTCTTATATGCTATTGGTCAGCGACCAGGTGTGAATACGTTTCAACAACACACAGCTGCCATACTTTAAATGGAGTGTAATATCTGGCACGCCCCAAAAAATGTAGTCATCGGTCAGAGGATTACAGCGGGGGACATCTCTGAAAAGGTGAGTATAAAGGATTTTATTTTTACACAGGGACACTGTGGTAAAAGACTACTACTACCCTCATCATTGTCCCTGCTGGTGCTGATAGCAGCGCCGGCAGGGAACCATGATGAGGGCAGTGTTCGGCACCCGGCGCTTGGGAAAGCGCCCGATCCGTGTGACGTGTGATCCTGATGCGGCACACAGTTGCGACACGTGTAGCACACACACGGATATCTCCAGTACCAAAAAAATACGGACGTGTGAAACCGGCCTTCACAGCAGTTTGGAATAATTTGAGAGTTGTTTTACAATGAGATCACATTTTGGGGGGGGGGACAGGTTTCCAAAAAGTAGGGCCCCTCAAAGTCACTTTAAAATTGATTAGGCCTCTAAAAAATATATATATTTTTTTAAATTTCATTGGAAAAAAAAAAGTTAAATTGGTACTAACATTTTAACACCCTAACAAAATCAAAGGACGTTTCAAATATGCTAATGTAAAGCAGATATGTGTTAATTGTTATTAGCCATTTTGTGCAGTATGACTGTTTTAACTATGCTGCTCTGTTCGGTCAAAAATGACTGAATTTGATATTTTTTAAAATATTAATTATGCAGTTCTAAAACTTGTGGTTAATGGACTTTTCCTCATTTGAGGGGTTCTTACTATGAGTATTTTTTTTCTTTACTTTTTGCTCCACGGTTTTTGTTTTTTTTACACTTGTACTATTCGGTCAAAAATGACCGATAGCCTTTTATACTAATTTCCAGCCATTTTTTGAGTAAAGTAAAGGAGTTATAATCTCATTTTGGACTATATATTGCATCTACTACTATTTCTCTAGGTCCTTTTGGTCCATGCAGATTTACACATGCATACAGTACAGACAAAAAGTTTGGACACACCTTCTCATTTAAAGATTTTTCTGTATTTTCATGACTTTGAAAATTGTACATTCTCACTGAAGGCATCAAAACTATGAATTAACACATGTGGAATTATATACTTTACAAAAAAGTGTGAAACAACTGAAAATATGTCTTATATTCTAGGTTCTTCAAAGTAGCCACCTTTTTGCTTTGATGACTGCTTTGCACACTCTTGGCATTCTCTTGATGAGCTTCAAGAGGTAGTCACCAGAAAAGGTTTTCACTTCACAGGTGTGCCCTGTCAGGTTTAATAATTGGGATTTCTTGCCTTTATAAATGGGGTTGGGGCCATCAGTTGTGTTGTGCAGAAGTCAGGTGGATACACAGCTGATAGTCTTACTGAATAGACTGTTAAAATTTGTATTATGGCAAGAAAAAAGCAGCTAAGTAAAGAAAAACGAGTGGCCATCATTACTTTATGGAATGAAGGTCAGTCAGTGCGAAAAATTGGGAAAGCTTTGAAAGTGTCCCCAAGTGCAGTTGCAAAAACCATCAAGTGCTACAAAGAATCTGGCTCACATGAGGACCGCCCCAGGAAAGGAAGACCAAGAGTCACCTTTGCTTCTGAGGATAAGTTTATCCGAGTCACTAGCCTCAGAAATCGCAGGTTAACAGCAGCTCAGATTAGAGACCAGGTCAATGCCACATAGAGTTCTAGCAGCAGACACATCTCTTCAACAACTGTTAAGAGGAGACTTTGTGCAGCAGGCCTTCATGGTAAAATAGCTGCTAGGAAACCACTGCTAAGGACAGGCAACAAGCAGAAGAGACTTGTTTGGGCTAAAGAACACAAGGAATGGACATTAGACCAGTGGAAATCTGTGCTTTGGTCTGAGGAGTCCAAATTTGAGATCTTTGGTTCCAACCACCGTGTCTTTGTGCAACGCAGAAAAGGTGAACGGATGGACTCTACATGCCTGGTTCCCACCGTGAAGAATGGAGGAGGAGGTGTGATGGTGTGGGGGTGCTTTGCTGGTGACACTGTTGGGGATTTATTCAAAATTGAAGGCATACTTAACCAGCATGGCTACCACAGCATCTTGCAGCGGCATGCTATTCCATCCGGTTTGTGTTTAGTTGGACCATAATTTATTTTTCAACAGGACAATGACCCCAAACACACCTCCAGGCTGTGTAAGGGCTATTTGACCAAGAAAGAGAGTGATGGGGTGCTACGCCAGATGACCTGGGCTCCACAGTCACCAGACCTGAACCCAATCGAGATGGTTTGGGGTGAGCTGGACCGCAGAGTGAAGGCAAAAGGGCCAACAAGTGCTAAGCATCTCTGGGAACTCCTTCAAGATTGTTGGAAGACCATTTCCGGTGACTACCTCTTGAAGCTCATCAAGAGAATGCCAAGAGTGTGCAAAGCAGTCATCAAAGCAAAAGGTGGCTACTTTGAAGAACCCAGAATGTAAGACATATTTTCAGTTGTTTCACACTTTTTTGTTAAGTATATAATTCCACATGTGTTAATTCATAGTTTTGATGCCTTCAGTGTGAATGTACAATTTTCATAGTCATGAAAATACAGAAAAAATCTTTAAATGAGAAGGTGTGTCCAAACTTTTTGTCTGTACTGTACATTTTCAAATTACGATACAGCAGATGGATTCGCTTCCAGTATAGATATGTGCAAATTTTTTTTGCTGTATCTTATTTACCCTGCTGTTCATATAGAAATAGTTCAATTCAGTTGTCAACATTTCACATTGTAAATGAAAAGATTTTCTTATTTTCCTTGTGTTACCTGGTTCTATTACTGTGTTGGGAAAATCACTGGTTAGCCCATATATCGAAGAAAGAAAAAAAACACCTAGAGATGATGGAGCGGCAGCCATTGTCCACAGGATTCAACAGCATGCTAAAGAAAGTGAACCAACGGCTTCCACCAGCACTGCTACGATACCCATGGCCTCCACCAGCAACGCAACCATCCTAAAACAGAAACGATGCGCCTTCTGTCCAACATCAAGTAATCACAAAACAAATGGGATATCTTGCAGTTGTGCAAAGTACTTATGCCAAAGACATGTAAATTATACTTGTGACGAATGCAAACAATAAATTTAGCACGGTGAACCTTATTTACCATTTTATATAGAAAAAAATTATTTTTTTTAAATATATTTACATAGTTTATTAGTTGTAGTTTACAGTTATATAAAGAATATTTTTTTTATGTAGAAATGTGTAATATGCATGAATATTACAATAAGGCCATGTAACATTTTTTGATACAATAAAAATAAAAATTGAGTGATTTCATTTGTTTATGAACAACCATGTTCACATACAGTATGCTAATGCAATAGGTATTCAAATAAAACACTTAAATAAGCTAAAAATCAAGACTTTAATAGGTCCGGTCAAAAATGACCGGAACATTCCCCATTTCTATAGTCAAAATGTGGAATTTCCTTTATAAATAAATTGTGGGAAAGGAAGGGAATTACAGATTTATCTAAGATATTGAGTGATAACAAAGACTCTTATGACCTTCCAATATCTCAAAATAAAATACGACCTCCCAGAAATTGAATTTTTTACATATTTAGAAATGAGAAAATACCTCCAGAAGCAAATGTAAATTTCCTCTAATGCTTCCTAAAGAAGTATTTTCTCTCATTAGTAATCCAGACAATAAATCTATATGGAATACTAAACATATTTTTTCTTTGTTCAATAATGAAGTCATATTCTCCAAACAAAAATATATATTGGACTGGAAAAAGGATTTGGGCACCAAATTTTCAACTAATAAATCGCAAAAAGCGATAAAAATTTCCTTTAAAAACTCATCCAATGCTAGTCTACACGAATCCTATTATAAAACTGTGTCACCCTGGCCTGGATGCCACAAATATAATAAAGCTGTGTCTGAGAGCAAGGGGGAGGTTCTCTAGTCAGGGGAAAATTAGCATGCAGTACCTCCTGTCTCAGGCCAGTAGGGGGAGCAGGCTGCCCCTATAAAAGCTGGTACTGGGGGCAGGGTGAGGGATAGCTGGACGACCTGTCTTAGGATTGAGGTCCCAGAGCAGAGAGGGACAGTTGTATTGCACCCTAAGAGGAAGTGTGGCAGTAGGAGAGCCACAAGCCAGAGACAAGAGGCGAAGAGAGCCTGTCTTGGCAGACAAAGAACTCAATTTACCAGACTTTGGTGTCTGAGGCTGTGAGGATTCCACATCCTACAGCAGATAACCAGTCCGCAGGGGACTGTATATTCCTTGGCCTAAGAAGCCTGGAGGCTCTGCCACAACAGAAGGGACCAGCAAAGCCGTACCAGGCTGGGAGCAGAAAGGAACCCACTTTGCAGGCCATACAGGCGAGAATACACGGAAAGCTCGGAAACGTGGGCTGTTACCCTATAAGGAGGAGATAGCCAGAAGGAGCGCAGAAAGCACGATATGGCTACACTCACCCTGACCAGGGCCAATTTCCCAATTGCTCTCAGACATCCAGGTCCCCTCCTAGCCGGGACTGTTTGTGGGTCAGTTTACCTGCTCTAGTAAAGACCCTGGACTGCAACCTGTTGTCTGTGTGCTCCTTGCTCCTCCAGCACTATCAGCACTGGGGCTCTCACCACCATCACTCCCACCATCCACTACACTGCCCTGGGGCTGCACTCTTCCTGTGGGGAGTCACACCACCGCAGCTGCATACACCATCAGCCCCAGCGGTCTGCCCAGCAGCAGTGGTTCCTAATGACCGCAAATCCACAGGTGGCGTAGTCGGACGTTATCAACAGCACATAGCAGACTACCACTGGCCTGACCACCCTGAGCCACGGAACCGGGTTGCCACTACTACCCCCATCGTTCCCCTATTGCCCGGATCCGAGTGCCCCACGGCCCAGGGGGCGAGTCAGCTTTGGCGTAGTCGGCAGGATTGAGACCAACCCGCCACAAACGGGTATTGCGTGCCTGAAAAAGACTGCGCACCTACCTGAAAAGCGGTTTCTCGCCATCCGGAGCCGTTTCCAGCCGTCTCCCACCATCTTCCGTCGGTTCCCGCCATCTTCAGCCGCATTCCCGCCATCGGACGCCATCTTCAGGACGCTGCGCGGGAAGAAGAGGGGCGTGGACGTCCAAACGGCGCGAGACCCGAAGCTCCGCCCCACGCACCGACGCTGCGCAAGTTCCTGGAAGGGAGAGAGAGCGACACTGACGTCACCAGGACGCGACGCAAGGTTCTCGTCCAGAGCAGCACCAGCAGAGCCGCGGCCTACGGAAGAGGATCGTCGGATGGTAGGCCACGCTTGACTAGGGGGGAGGAAGATGTCGGACACAGAGGCGCCCACTACCACCAGCGCAGCTGCAGCAGCGGTGATGCCATTTTCCCTGCCCTATATCCCTGGAGCGGCCTGGCTGCCTAAGTATTCAGCGGAGCCCCATGCCCTAGCTGACTTTAAGGAAAGGCTGTACAGTTTGTTCCAAGTCTACCCCCTGACAGAGGAACAGAAGGTCAGCATATTAACAGGGCAGTTAACTGGCGCAGCCCAAAGGGAGGTAGAATCATGGCCCACTGAGGAGAAAAGGACCGTGAAGGGTATTATGGCCCGGCTGCGGGGTACCTTTGATACCCGTACCTCCCTGAAATTAAAATGCGGTTCTATGGATGTAAGCAGTGGGCACAGGACAGCATCAGGGACTATGCCCTAAATTTGCAGGAAGCCTTGAGGGCCATCCAACAAGCTGACCCTGGCAGCGTGCAGGATACGGATAAGCTACTAACAGAACAGTTTATAGAAGGTCTGCTGTCTAGCGCCCACAGGACCCAGCTGCGCCTCATGTTCTTTCAGAACCCTGACCTGACCTTTGCCCAATTCAAGGACAGGGCCATAAGGGTGCTCCGTGAACCCGCAACCAGTGGCGCTATAAACCCCCGGCGCCCTGCTCTCACCTACCACCAGGAGGCGGCGCCCTCCTCTATGGACTCCGTGGGGGCTGATGCACAGGCCCTGAACCAAGCCCCGTCGAAAGATCTGCACCACCAAGTCCAGGAGCGTCACGGCATTGACCAGGACCGTCCAGGCGTTACAAGTGGACCCGTCAAGACCCATCGAGTTGGCTTCAAGTCCGGAGGATGTCCCGTGGCGTCAGACAGAGGAAGACCCCGTCGTTCAGAGTTAGGCCCACAGACCGCTACGCAGAGGATGGACAGCCCATTTGCCGTCGATGCAACCAGCCCGGACACATTTCCAGGTACTGTAATTTAAACGGGTCCAACCTGGGGCAGAGGGCCAACCCCCAGGCATAAGATCACCAGGCGCTTATAATTGGCTCAATAAGTACATTGGGGGGCGCCCGGTTTTACCCGTGGTGCTGGACGGTATCCCCATGAGCGCCTTGCTGGATACTGGGTCGCAAGTAACCACTATCCCTTATGTACTTTTTAAGCAGTATTGGACTGATGCTGATATCACACGGTATCCAGACAGTAACTTGAGCATCATCGCCAGTAATGGCTTGCCCGTGCCGCAGATGGGGTTCAAGGAGATAACCATTAAAATTGGTAAAGTTGAACTACCGGCACAGGAAGTGATTATTGTGGACATTGACCGTCGTGAAAGTCACCCTAAAATAACTGTGGGTACTAACATAATTGAAAATTGTCTTTCAGAGGTAATTGTAATTCTACAACAGGTGGCGGTGAATGCTAGTTCCAGCCAACAGAGAGTCCTCAACAAGGAGATAAAAGCCCTGATGAGACGGCAGCAGGTAGAACTGTCTGGTGGGGAGATCGGTAGCGTAAGACTGAGTGACCCATTCCCCATTTCCATGCCTCCCAAAAGTGAAATGATGATCTGGTGTCGGACTGCAATCGGGTTGAGAGGTAGAGACTACCAAGCCATGGTAGAACCCGTGTACTCAGACAGCAGGCCCACCATTTTGACAGCCAGGGGGGTGGTTGATGTCCGCCATGGGAGGGTGCCCGTTCGCATTCTCAACATTGGGGAGAGAGAGGTACACTTACCCAGATATGCTACACTTGCCAAACTGTTTGTTGTCGAACACAAAGCTATCAGGGCCGTGGAGCCTTTGCCTCCATCTCCTCAGGTGGAGGGTAATGGCTCCCAGAAACAAAAAGAGGACTGGTGCCAGAAACTCCATGTGGGTGCTGACTCCACTCCCCTGCACCAAAAACAAGGAGTCTACCAGGTGGTCCAGGAGTACGAGAGAATTTTTAGGAAGCACCCACTAAACTTCGGCAGAGTAAAAGGGATAGAACACCATATCCCCACGGGGAGCCACCCACCAATAAAAGAGAGACACAGGCCTGTACCCCCTGCACATTATCAGAACGCCAAGGGTATGCTGCAGGAAATGAAAGAAGCCGGGGTCATTAGCGATAGCTGTAGCCCCTGGGCAGCCCCCCTGGTTCTGGTAAAAAAGAAAGACGGCACCATGAGAATGTGCGTGGACTATAGACAAATCAACCGTATCACCCACAAAGACGCATATCCGCTGCCTAGAATAGAAGAGTCTTTAGCCGCACTAAAATCAACTAACTTCTTTTCTACTTTGGACCTTACTAGCGGGTACTGGCAGGTTCCTGTGGCAGAGGCTGACAAGGAGAAGACCGCCTTCACCACCCCGATGGGACTGAGCGAGTTCAACTGTATGCCCTTCGGGCTCTGCAACGCACCAGGGACCTTCCAGAGGCTGATGGAATGCTGTCTAGGGCACCGAAACTTCGAGACGGTCCTCCTTTACCTGGACGACGTGATCGTCTACTCGAAGACTTACGAGGACCATTTAAAGCACCTGGCCGAGGTGTTCGAAGCCCTGGCAGGCTACGGCCTGAAGGTGAAACCATCAAAGTGTCACCTGTTGAAACTGAAGGTCCAGTACCTAGGGCACGTGGTAAGTGCGGAAGGAGTAGCCCCCGACCCTGACAAGGTCACGGCAATCAAGAGCTGGCCAAGTCCCTCGAACATCAAAGAAGTGAGGCAGTTCCTCGGGTTGGTAGGCTACTACCGAAGGTTCATCCCCGGGTTCACTAAGATGGCAGCTCCTATGCAGGACCTCCTGATAGGACAGTCTAAGTCCAGAAGCCAAAAGCCACTCTTCAAGTGGGATAAACCGGAAGAGGAGTCCTTCCGCCAGTTGAAGATGGCCCTCACAGTGGATGAGATCCTGGCTTACCCTGATTATGGCCAGCCTTTTATTCTCCACACCGACGCCAGTAATGTGGGGCTGGGAGCCGTACTGTCACAAAACCAACAGGGCAGAGAAAGAGTGATCGCCGGAAGCTGAGGCCCACTGAGAGGAACCCGGAGAATTACAGCTCCTTCAAGCTAGAATTCTTGGCGGTGGTGTGGGCCGTAACGGAACGCTTCAAGCATTACCTGGCCTCCGCAAAGTTCACTGTGTACACGGACAACAACCCGTTAACACACCTAGACAATGCAAGACTTGGTGCCCTGGAATAGCGGTGGATGGCCCGTCTCTCCAATTATGACTTCGTGATCAAGTACCGGGCAGGCAAAACCAATGCCAACGCTGAAGCCCTATCGAGAATGCCTCACTTACCTGAAGGTGACGAAGACCCAGAAGAGCTGGAGGAGGTAGAACTCCCCGCGTCCGCGTTTCACCGGTATGGAGCCGCTCAATACTCCCACCGTGTGAAGGAGGAGGATTTAACAACCGTTATGATCAATCCCCTACCTCACCACAGCTGGGAAGATGCTCGCATAGATCCGGATGCTCCAGAGGAAGCCAAGCAGCTATGGAAAGAGAAGAGCAAGCTGTTGCTCTACGAAGGCAAGCTGTGCAGAAGGCTTGTCAACCACCGGACACACGAGCTGATCTGGCAAGTCGTGGTCCCAAGGCGGGATGCAGCCATGGTCCTGGGGGCTTACCATGACAGAGCGGGGCACTTCGGTTGGAAGAAACTGGAGTTCCTGCTAAGAGGACGGTTCTTTTGGGTCGGCATGAGAGGTGCTGTAGAGAAGTGGTGCCGGGACTGTGGCTTAAGGAGAAAAGACCGCACCAGCCAGAAGACACCCTTGAAGCCCATCGTCACCCAGCAACCTCTTGAGCTGGTAGCCCTAGACCACGTCAAATTGGCTCCAAGCCGGTCAGGATACATCTACGCCCTGACAATCGTGGACCACTATTCCCGTTTTCTAGTGGTGGTCCCAGTGAAAGACTTGACAGCCCAAACGGTGGCCAGAGCCTTCCAGCAATACTTCTGCCATCCACACGGGTATCCGGAACAGGTCCTGACGGACCAGGATCCAGCGTTCGAAGCTGAAATCTTCCAAGAATTCTGCAACCTCTATGGCTGTAAGAAGATTCGGACAACGCCTTACCACCCACAAACCAACGGGATGTGTGAGAAAGTGAACAACATAGTCATTGATCTCCTGAAGACGTTGCCCCTGGAGGAACGCAGCCTGTGGCCAGAAAAACTGCCGGATCTGATAGACTTATACAACCATATCCCAGTGAATGCTACAAACTGCACCCCGGCTTACCTGATGCGAGCCAGACCAGGTAAGCTGCCCGTAGATCTGGAGATGGGAGTCCTAACACCTGAGGACACCTCCCCGGGTGCGGACTGGGATACGGAGAGGAGACTGCAGTACAAGAAGGTACAGGAGAGTGTGGAGAAGAGCCTGGCCCAGGTGAGAGAAAGGCAAGAAAGACTCTTCAACCAACACGCCCCTGCTGGTCCCCTGGAACCTGGTGAGCAGGTCCTGAAGCGAAAGAGAAGGCTTCACAAGTTGGACGACCAGTGGGAAAGGGAACCCTACACCGTACTGCAGTCTGATCACGACAACCCGAAGGTGTGCATGATCACCAAGGACGGAGGAGAAACCACTAGTACCGTCTCCAGAGACCACCTAAAAAGGTGCCCCGAGCAACTCCGTAGTGCAGAAGAGGATCAAAGTGACCTTGAACCCGCAGAGGACAAGGATGAAATGATCAGCACTGTTCTCAGAAAGTTCCCTCAGTCCTGGACTCGAATAAACGATGCCATAGTGGTACCCGTCCTGCATTTCCTGCAACCGGCCCAGCAACAACCTACAGCAGAGCCGGAAGGTGAAGAAGAGCAAGCAGCTCCAGAGGCAGAAGAGCCTGTACCAGCAGCCCAGGAGAGTCAACCCTCTGCTGACAGTGAGCCTGCCATGCCTGCAGTAAGCCAAAGGACCCGCAGACAGCTGCCTGCCCTGCCTGTAAGTCCAGCTGGTAGCTGTACCCCTAACGCTAGTGGGGAAAGCCAGGTTGGTCCACCACCAGACAGTGGGTTAAGGAGGTCAACCAGGAGCACAAAGGGGCAGATACCCGCTCGCTGGAGAATATAGGGTGCACTAAAATTGTAAATAACCCTGTTGCCAAATGTTGAAATGTTTGCCAAGTTACCTGCATGATTATTAATAGTGTATTTCAGTTTCTTGCAGTTACCGTACGGACTCGAAGGTTATGGACTTTTAATAACCGGGACTTTGTATGGACTGCGTTCGGAGCCTGACCAAGGAATGAACTAAGACTGTAAAAGACTTGGGGTAGGACAGACCCCCACCTGGTTAAGGCTCCCCGTTGTATTGGTGATATGGACACCCGGTCACAGACCACACTGTGACTTTAAGAACTCAATCTGTGCGTCGTCTGTCTGTTAATGTTTTATGGTCACGTATATTACCTTTGTTTACTGTTTAGTCCCGGAGTACTAAATTTTACTAGGGGGGAATGTGTCACCCTGGCCTGGATGCCACAAATATAATAAAGCTGTGTCTGAGAGCAAGGGGGAGGTTCTCTAGTCAAGGGAACATTAGCATGCAATACCTCCTGTCACAGGCCAGTAGGGGGAGCAGGCTGCCCCTATAAAAGCTGGAACTTGGGGCAGGGTTAGAGAGAACTGGACGACCTGTCTTAGGATTGAGGTCCCAGAGCTGAGAGGGACAGTTGTATTGCACCCTAAGAGGAAGTGTGGCAGTAGGAGAGCCACAAGCCAGAGACAATAGGCGAAGTGAGCCTGTCTTGGCAGACAAAGAACTCAATTTACCAGACTTTGGTGTCTGAGGCTGTGAGGATTCCACATCCTACAGCAGATAACCAGTCCGCAGGGGACTGTATATTCCTTGGCCTAAGAAGCCTGGAGGTTCTGCCACAACAGAAGGGACCAGCAAAGCCGTACAAGGCTGGGAGCAGAAAGGAACCCACGTTGCAGGCCATACAGGCGAGAATACACGGAAAGCTCGGAAACGTGGGCTGTTACCCTATAAGGAGGAGATAGCCAGAAGTAGCGCAGAAAGCACGGTAGGCTTACACCCTCACCCTGACCAGGGCCAATTTCCCAATTGCTCTCAGACATCCAGGTCCCCTCTTAGCCGGGACTGTTTGTGGGTCAGTTTACCTGCTCTAGTAAAGACCCAGGACTGCAACCTGTTGTCTGTGTGCTCCTTGCTCCTCCAGCACTATCAGCACTGGGACTCTCACCACCATCACTCCCACCATCCACTACACTGCCCTGGGGCTGCACTCTTCCCGTGGGGAGTCACACCACCTCAGCTGCATACACCATCAGCCCCAGCGGTCTGCCCAGCAGCGGTGGTTCCTAATGACCGCAAATCCATGGGTGGCGTAGTCGGACGTTATCAACAGCACATAGCAGACTACCACTGGCCTGACCACCCTGAGCCACGGAACCGGGTTGCCACTACTACCCCCATCGTTCCCCTATTGCCCGGATCCGAGTGCCCCACGGCCCAGGGGACGAGTCAAAACCATGACAAAATGGTATTATACCCCAGCAAAACTTCATAGAATATTTCCCAATCAATCTGAATTATGTTGGAGAGAATGTAGCCAAAAAGGTACTCTTTTACATATACTATGGGACTGTTTGTTAATTTCTTCTCTTTGGACAGAGGTTTTTGGGTTGATTAATAAAATATGCAACATAGATATTCCACCTACTCCTCAATTAACCATTCTATCTTTGAGAATAGATGATTTTCCACTTAAAGTAAGATCTATAATAATACAAATTTTCTTGGTAACAAAGCTGTTATTGTTGTCTAAATGGAAACAAACATGTATTCCCTCAATTACAGAAGTTATAGACAGAATTATGAAAAATAATGTTTGAATATACATATGCAATCAGAAATAACACACTTTCAAGATATGACTTGAAATGGTCCATATGGAACTCGATATATGCTCATAAATCTTTAAAAGCAAAACATTTGATCAAAATTTGTATAACGAGAATCTATACCGTTCATTTTATGATTGAATAGACTAATGTTCTTTTCTCTGCAAATATTGTATTGTAAGGTGCAATTGGTTCAGTTGACCTTTTATGTATATGTTTTTATTTATGTTCCTATGTCCCTCCTTTCTACAATCTGTTTATCCCTTCCCTTTTCATCCCATTTTTCTTGTTACATATACTATTTCTATATAGATTTTCTTATGTGTGTATTGTAACCCTTCCCTTAAAAATTACTAAAAATAATTTGAAGAAAAATGACCAGAACATTATAAGTGTATAGTAGACCCGAACAGAACAGCAGAGTTAAAGCAGCAGGGTTAAATGCAGCATTTTCAAAAATTGCTAATTTTTTCTAAATCTGTCAGATTCCACATATTTTCATAAACAAATGGAAATCATAATGATCTTTATTTACCAAGAGCATTTAGCACATGTCATGAAAAATCAGTTTCAGGCTTATTGGGATATGTAGAATCATTCCAGTTATTACCACATAAAGTGACATATGTCAGATTTGATAACGGGGCCTAGTCACACCAGGGTTAAATAATGCAGTCGTTTATACAGAAGTACATAGTTACATATATATAGTTACATAGTTAGTAAAGCCGAATAAAGACTTGCGTCCATCAAGTTCGACCTGTTAGTTCTGTAATTGCTAAAGTTGATCCAGAGGAGGGCAAAAACCCCAAATGATTTGGCCAATCTTCACCTGAGGAAAAATTCCCTCCCGACTCTGAAACCAGCAGTCAGAATAAATCCCTGTATCAACCTACTATTTTATTTTATTTTTAAGTATACGCTGAAATCTGCCTGGTATCTAGAAAAGCATCCAGTCCCCGCTTGAACTGGTTTAGTGAATCCGACATTACCGTCTCCTCACTCAGTGAATTCCATATTCTCACTGCTCTTACCGTAAAGAACCCCTTCCTATGCTGGTTCTGAAACCTTTTCTCTTCCAGTCTTAGTGAATGCCCTCTTGTTACCGTAATATCCCTCCTTTTGATCAAATCCCGGGCAAGGTCTCTATACTGTCCCCTAACATATTTGTACACATTTATTATGTCCCCCCTCAACCTTCTCTTTTCCAGGCTGAATAGTCCTAGTTTTGCCAACCTCTCTGGGTATTGCAGTCCCTCCATTCCCCTTATTAATTTTGTTGCCCTCCTTTGTACCTTTTCAAGCTCATTTATATCCTTTCTATATATTGGGGCCCATAACTGAGCACAGTATTCCAAGTGTGGTCTGACCAGTGCTTTGTACAGTGGAAGAACAATGTTCTCCTCCTTTACAGCTATACCTCTTCTGATACATCCCATTACCCTGTTTGCCCTTACAGCAGCCGCCTGACTTTGGGCACTCCAATTTAGTTTGCTATCAATCAAGATGCCCAAGTCCTTCTCCATCTCTGAATTCCCCAATGATTTCCCATTCAGTGAGTACTGGTGACTTCCATTTTTCCTTCCCATATGTATGACCTTACATTTCTCCTCGTTAAACCTCATTTGCCATTTAATGCTCCACCTACCCAGCTTATCCAAATCCCTCTGTAGGTCTGCACTGTCCTCTTTTGTATTGTTTTACATAACTTTGTGTCATCTGCAAATATTGATATTTTACTATTTATCCCGTTGACTATGTCGTTAATAAAGATATTAAATAACATTGGGCCTAGTACAGACCCCTGTGGTACCCCACTAGTGACGCTTACCCAATCTGAGAATATTCCATTTATAACCACCCTCTGCCTTCTATCCTTTAGCCAGTTAGCTACCCACTTGCAGACATTTTCCCCCAGCCCCATCATTCTCATTTTGTATACCAACCTATTATGTGGCACGCTATCGAACGCTTTTGAGAAGTCGAGATACACGACATCCACTGGTTCCCCCTGTACAATTTGTGTCTGCAGCAGCACTAAAGACGAGCCCCAACCCCAAAAGTCATGTACATTTTGTTGGTGGCACTGTACCCTCCTTACAATGCACACTAACACTGCGCTCTCTTTCCAGCTGGTCACTTCTCATCAGACATGGCGAGATCGCACTGTCACGGTGCATTACAAAGAACATTGCACAGGGACAAGATCCTACTGAGCACACTTCGAAATTGAAAACCAACACGTCTTCAGTAGAGCAGGCACTAGCCAGGGCTCTGAAGCAGATGGCACTGATGATGCTTCAATTCAGGGTGGATACAGAGGCCGGGGCAGTGTTTCTGTTTGAGTAGCCCAGCATTCACTGGGGATTCTAAGACAAAGCGTCAACGATAGCAAATTTTTAATTAAAGTATATTGAAAAAGAGATTATATTATAACCTCAGAAATTAAGGATTAAATCAGTGTTAGTTTAGGGCCACCCCTTTAATGTTCACATAGGCTCACATTCACCAGAGGCTTCTTTTGTACTTGGTACGCATCTACATGCAGTTTATTTAACTATATAGAAAAGTTCAGGTCTTCTATACTGCAAAACACCACAGCCATACGTATACTGTGTGGTATATAGAATTTTTACTATTAATCACTATAATGGACAGATGCCACGCCAACCATCCAGACTGTGGCCACTGTCAAGCATGACATGTGGGCATGAGTCTGACAGTGACCGCAAATGCTGTGTGCACACAGATTCTTGGAGATATAGCAACTCAGAAAATAATTTTTCATTTGGTACTGATCCATAAAAACAAAAAAATGGGTACAAAAATTCTTTATACAATCAAATAAGGAATATTTACACCAGCTAACAAATACAAAACTACACTTAGTAGAATTGTGTATCCTCCAGACCTGGCGTGCCGATAGCAGCATTGCCTCCACTTGTGGCCCTTGGTCACCTCAGTCTGTCAGAGGTCCCAAACATTTCTCTAGCAGTGGGGTTTCCTTCCCCCTGCAAACAAACTTCATTAAATATTGTACTGTTATCTGCTAGCGTACTAATGAACAGTAGTCCTCGTGAGCCTTCCTATCCAGCAGTGTGGTGATCAATACCACCATTTTCTCTAAAAGGACAAAATATTTTGCAACTTTTTAACGCATAAGGTTGCATGTTCTGTGAAACTAACAAACATTTTACCAAAGTTTCTGACATACATAAAATTACCCCGGGGAACACTGGAGTACATTTTCTTACTGTTCTAAAGAGTCGCAATTGATTATTCAGGCAAAAACATTTGCAAATCCTAAACTCTGCCCACAATGGCAAACAAAAAAAGACAGGCAAACACATATGAAATGGACTTCAAAAAAGGCGCAAACAAAAATATAAACACAAAGTTCCAAAACACAGGGACCACCTGTCCCAATTGCAAGGCAAAGAACCAAAGGGTAATACAAGAAGGAGGAAAAATTGCTGTTTCTCTGGGCAATGCTACAGAGGGTGACGAGCCAGATAGTAAGATTTTTTTATTATTTGCTAATGGTAACAAGACTACGCGTTTCTGAGATGACCTGTCCCCTTCATCAGGTATAGTCAGTATACCTGATGGAGACGGATTGTCACAGAAACGCGTAGTCTTGTCACCATTAACAAATAATAAAAAATCTTACCATCTGGCTCGTCACCCTCTGTAGCAATTTTTCCTTCTTCCTGAACCATACAGTATAATGGACATCACAAAGTCCTCCATACAGAATGGGCCCCACATAGTCTTCCATACAGAATAATGGGCTCCACATAGTCTTCCATACAGAATAATGGGCTTCACGCAGTCCTCCATACAGAATAATGGCCCCACATAGTTTTCCATACAGTATAATGGCCCCACATAGTGCTCCATACAGTATAATGGGCCCCACATACTACTACATACAGTATAATGGTCCCACATAGTGCTACATACAAAATAATCTCTCCACATAGTCCTCCATACAGAATAATGGCACCATATAGTCATCCATACAGAATAATGGGCCCCTCATAGTCCTCCATACAGAATAATGGCCCCACATAGTTCTCCATACAGTATAATGGCCCCACATAGTGCTCCATTCAGTATAATGGGCCTCACATAGTGCGTCATACAGTATAATGGCCCCACATAGTCCTCCATACAGTATAATGGGCCCCACATAGTCCTCCATACAGAATAATGGCCCCACATAGTTCTCCATACAGTATAATGGCCCCACATATTTCTCCATACAGTATAATGGGCCCCACATAAAATACTCACCTCTGCCTGTTCCCCCCCTGCTCTGGTCTCTTCTTGGTGTCTTGAGATCCTCTGCATATCTCGGGACAGCGGGCGCGTTTTAATGACATCAACCCGCCCACTGTGCTGAGAAATCAGATGCAGAGGGGGAATGATGATGCTCCCTCCTCTATCATTGTTTTCAACTGTATCGGCATCTATGATGCCGATATAGTTGAAAGTGCAATGCCGGACAGGAGGGCGGGGGACCCGCCCTGCATTGTGGGTCAAATATACTCAAGGGGAACGGCCTGGCATCGCCCATTATACTGTATGGAGGACTATGTGGACCCATTATATTGTATGGAGGACTATGTGGGGCCATTATAGTGTATGGAGGACTATGTGGGGCCCATTATTCTGTATGGAGGACTATGGGGGCCCATTTTTCTGTATGGGGACTATATGGGGTCCATTATTCTGTATGGAGGACTGAGTGGGGCCCATTATTCTGTATGGAGGACTGAGTGGGGCCCATTATTCTGTATGGAGGACTATGTTGGGCCCATTATTCTGTATGGAGGACTATGTGGGGCCCAATGTTCTGTACGGAGGACTATGTGGGGCCCATTGTTCCGCACGGAGGACTATGTGGGGCCCATTGTTCCGAACGGAGGACTATGTGGGGCCCATTGTACCGTACGGAGGACTATGTGGGGCCCATTGTTCCATACGGAGGACTATGTGGGGCCCATTGTTCCGTACGGAGGACTATGTGGGGCCCATTGTTCCGTACGGAGGACTATGTGGGGCCCATTGTTCCGTACGGAGGACTATGTGGGGCCCATTGTTCCGTACGGAGGACTATGTGGGGCCCATTGTTCCGTACGGAGGACTATGTGGGGCCCTTTGTTCCGTACGGAGGACTATGTGGGGCCCATTGTTCTGTATACTGGTAGGACCACAGCTTTGTCCAAGTTTTTCATTTTTGCCCTCTGTGTGTTTAAGCTTGACATCCCTGCTGTAGGAAGAAGAAGCAGAAAAAAGGGAAAGTGTATAATAAAAAAATTCCCTGCTCCATAAAGGGTTAAAAAGAGAATAACGTGAAAAGATACGCTGATTGTTATGGTCCATGATTTATCTGCAAAAAAAAACCTGCCATATGAATCCGGCAGGTGCAGAATTTGGCCACAGCCGCCTGTATCCCCGCACTGACTATGAATGGCTGAGATTAGAGGAGGGATTAGAGGCGCACACCTATCAGCTGCCTGTCCGGTACCGCAGCGCTACCACAGCACAGCGCAGTACTACAGGGCAGCAAGCTGCCAGATTTACCTGCACTGCAACCTATTACACAAACTAGCATGCGCCACCCCTCCTCTGCGCATGCGACCGCGACGCCTCATTCGGCCATCTTGAGTGATGGCAACCGCTGCGTTATTCTGTCAGTGGGATCCCTCTTGCGTTTTCTTGGCCGCGACTAGTGACGTCACATACCAGCATTGACTTCTGCCTTGTTATATGTGCGAGAGTGACAGGTAGCGTCTATCTCTGCATGCAGTCACCCATGCACAGTGTGCAGTCACTGGTATACATGGAGGCTGATGGTGGTGCTGGGGAGGATACTAGGCATAGAGAGGTTATATTGGGAAGGGTGCTGTGCTCCTCATTGGTGGCATGGTCTGATAGGAGTCAGCTGTGTGTGCAAGAGGAATGCTTGGGTATTCCTATAAAGAACAGTCAGTGAGTGTAGTGAAAGATTTGGGGTGTGGAGTCACGCAGAGGGCACTGTATGGGGAAGGGTCATTGCTCATTGGCACAGTAAAGGGGCAACCGCAGAGGGTAGTAGTGGCCCCCGACAGGGGAGAAGGGGATGGGCACAGAGGCTACCGTAAATGGCTGGGAGTCTGGATGGAGAGTGTACAGGAAAGGATATTCAGCGTGAGGAGTGGACAGGCGGCAGGGTCGGACTGGGACAATAAAGCAGCCCTGCCACACAAACCCCACCAGTCCACATACTATAACACTCTATGGGCAGAATCTTCATCGTTCTTCTGTACAGGCCTGCATAGAAGAACAATGAAGCCAATGCCCAAAGAATGGAGGAAAAGGTGCGTATAATCACGCTATCGCAGGAGCGGGATTCCTGGGCCACCAGTACATGTCAAAGGGCCCTGTGACGCTGATGGGGGGGGGTGGTACGAAAATGAAGACTGGAGGCAGAGTTTACTTCCAGGAATCGCACGTCCCAGAGCCTTGAAAAACGCATTACCAAAAGGAAATAAAAGATGATTTCTCCACAAGACTTCAGATATGATGCATACAGGTAGGACTATTTTAACCATTCTATCACCTGTATGCCTATATAAATAGTTTAAAAAAGTCCCAGGGGGTGACAGATTCCCTTTAAGCCACGGATGTCAAATTCAAACACACAGAGAGCCAAAATGAAAAACTTGAACAAAGTCACAGGGCAACCAGTAAACAGTATAATAGCCCCACATAGTCCTCCATACAGAATAATGGCCCCACATAGTCCTCCATACAAAATAATGAGCCCCACAAAGTCCTCCATACAGAATAATGGGCCCCACATAGTCCTCCATACGGAATAATGGCCCCACATAGTCCTCCATGCAGAATAATGGCCCCACATAGTCCTCCATACAGAATAATGGCCCCACATAGTCCTCCATACAGTATAAAGGGCCCCACATAGTCCTCCATATAGAATAATGGGCACCACAAAGTCCTCCATACAGAATAATGGGCCCCACGAAGTCCTCCATACAGTATAATGGGCCCCACAAAGTCCTCCTTACAGAATAATGGGCCCTCATAGTCATCCATACAGAATAATGGGCCTGACATAGTCCTCCACACAGTATAATGGCCCCACATAGTCATCCATATAGAATAATGGGCCCCATATAGTCCTCCATACAGGATAATGGCCCCAATATAGTCCACCATACAGAATAATGGGCCTACATAGTCTTCTATACAGAATAATGGCCCCACATAGTCCTCCATATAGTATAATGGGCCCACATAGTCCTCCATACAGAAAAATGGGCACCACAAAGTCCTCCATACAGAATAATGGCCCCACATAGTCCTCCATACACTATAAAGGGCCCCACAAAGTCCTCCACATAGAATAATGGGCACCACAAAGTCCTCCATACAGTATAATGGGCCCCACAAAGTCCTCCATACAGAATACTGGGCCCCACAAAGTCCTCCATACAGAATAATGGGCCCCACGAAGTCCTCCATACAGAATAATGGGCCTGACATAGTCCTCCACATAGTATAATGGCCCCACATAGTCCTCTATATATAATAATGGGTCCCACATAGTCCTCCATACAGGATAATGGGCCCCACATAGTCCTCCATACAGAATAATGGCCCCACATAGTCCTCCATACAGCGTAATGGCCCCACATAGTCCTCCATACAGAATAATGGGCCCCACAAAGTCCTCCATACAGAATAATGGGCCCCACATAGTTCTCCATACAGAATAATGGGCCCCACATAGTCCTCCATACAGAATAATGGGCCCCACATAGTCCTCCATACAGAATAATGGGCCCCACATAGTCCTCCATACAGAATAATGGGCCCCACATAGTCCTCCATACAGAATAATGGCCACACATAGTCCTCCATACAGTATAATGGGCCCCACATAGTCCTCCATATAGAATAATGGGCACCGCAAAGTCCTCCATACAGAATAATGGGCCCCACAAAGTCCTCCTTACAGAATAATGGGCCTGACATAGTCCTCCACACAGTATAATGGCCCCACATAGTCCTCTATATATAATAATGGGTCCCACATAGTCCTCCATACAGGATAATGGGCCCCACATAGTCCTCCATACAGAATAATGGCCCCACATAGTCCTCCATACAGTGTAATGGCCCCACATAGTCCTCCATACAGAATAATGGGCCCCACAAAGTCCTCCATACAGAATAATGGGCCCCACAAAGTCCTCCATACAGAATAATGGGCCCAACATAGTCCTCCATACAGAATAATGGCCCCATATAGTCCTCCATACAGTATAATGGGCCCCACATAGTCCTCCATATAGAATAATGGGCACCGCAAAGTCCTCCATACAGAATAATGGGCCTACATAGTCCTCTATACAGAATAATGGGCCCCACAAAGTCCTCCATACAGAATAATGGGCCCCACAAAGTCCTCCATACAGAATAATGGGCCCCACGAAATCCTCCATACAGAATAATGGGCCCCACGAAGTCCTCCTTACAGAATAATGGGCCCTCATAGTCCTCCATACAGAATAATGGGCCTGTCATAGTCCTACACACAGTATAATGGCCCCACATAGTCCTCCATATAGAATAATGGGCTCCATATAGTCCTCCATACAGAGTAATGGGCCCCATATAGTCCACCATACAGAATAATGGGCCTACATAGTCTTCTATACAGAATAATGGCCCCACATAGTCCTCCATACAGTATAATGGGCCCACATAGTCCTGCATATAGAATAATGGGTCCCATATAGTCCTCCATGTAACATACCTGGCGGCGTCCTTGCATAGTGGTCCATCTCCCACTGTGCAAGAGCGCGCACTTGATTTCCAGTCCAGACTGTCACTTTGGCTTCTTTCCATGTTGTCTGCTTAGGGCGACGCCCGCTGAACTTCCTGTTTCTTGTAGCTGCTGCGGACCCACCCCTAATGCGTCCTCAGCCTATTGCTGTCTGTCACCTGGTATTTAACACAGCTCCTCCCTGGAATCCTTGCCTGAGCATCTTGTTCTATCAGTTGGCTTCTTGTCACTGATGTGCCAGGTCCTGTCTATGTTTCCTGCCTTACGGTATCAGTTCCCATGTCTGAACTGTGTCCTGTCTGTGTGCTCTAGCCAGCTGTCTGTCTGCCTTCCTGGAGGCTGTATTTCCAGGCCCGTGTGAACACGCTCTTAGCCTGTTCGTCCCGCCCTCTGGGGGCCACATACCCAGACTCGTTCCTGTATTTGTTGCAGTACAGTTCCTGTCTGAACTGTCTCCTATCTGCTTCCCCTTTCTCTCTATGTCCGTACCTTCCCTTTCTCCTGCATTGTCTGAACCTGCACTTGGCTTTACCTTGGCTCGTTCCTGTATTTGTTGCAGTAACAGTTCCTGTCTGAACTGTCTCCTACCCGTCTCCTGTTTTTCTCTATGTCCGTACCTTCCCTTTTTCTGCAGAGTCTGAACGTGCTCCTAACTCCTACTCGTTGTCGCTGTACTTCCGTTTGTGAGTTTAGTGTCCACTCGCTACTTCATTGCTAGTATCTTATGTGTTTCTGGTTCTGCCTTCCCCTTCCTGTCTGTTCTGTGTGAACAGAGCCCTGTCCCCTCTGCTCAGCCTTGCTCACCTCTCCGGCGGTTCTAGCCTGCTCTGCCTTGCTCACCGCTCCGGCGGTTTCCGCCTGTTCTGCCTTGCTCACCGCTCCGGCGGTTTCCGCTCTGCCTTGCTCACTTCTCCGGCAGTCTCGCTCTGCTCTGACCCTTTGCTCGCTGCTCCGGCAGTCTCGCTCTGCTCTGCCTTGCTCACTTCTCCGGCAGTCTCGCTCTGCTCTGACCCTTTGCTCGCTGCTCCAGCAGTCTCGCTCTGCTCTGACGCTTTGCTTTCTGCTCCGGCAGTCTCACTCTGCTCTGACCCTTTGCTCACTGCTCCGGCAGTCTCGCTCTGCTCTGACCCTTTGCTCGCTGCTCCGGCAGTCTCGCTCTGCTCTGACCCTTTGCTCGCTGCTCCGGCAGTCTCGCTCTGCTCTGACCCTTTGCTCGCTGCTCCGGCAGTCTCGCTCTGCTCTGACCCTTTGCTCGCTGCTCCGGCAGTCTTGTCCTGCTCTACTCTCGCTCACCGCTACTGGCGGTCTCGTCTTGCTCGCCGCTCCGGGTGGTCTCACTCTGCTTTGTTTGTCCACCGCATCTGCGGTTCTGTTCCTGAGTCCCAGTCTGTACTGGGTCCTATCCACTCTGTGCTCCAACCTGTCGTACCAGCCAGTACCTACCTCCCTGCCTGCATACCAGTCGTGCTCGCCAGAATCCACCCGTCTGCATACCAGCCATGTCTGCCTATACCCACCAGTCGGTGTGCCAGCCGAACCTGCCTGTTCCTGTATTCCCCGGTGTGGGCCAACAGCCGTGTCCGAGGTCTGACCTGGAGTAGCACCTGGTCCCTCTACTCGGTTCCTCCCTGGTGCACTGGCGTCGTATGCCGTCGTGCGACCTTGGTTGGATCGGGTAGATACTTAGTTACGCCCCTCCAGGCACTCTCCGGTTCATGGTCCAGTGAGATCACTAAACACTCACACGCCAGTCAGTCTGGGCGTGTGCATTACACTCCATACAGAATAATGGGCCCCATATAGTCCTCCATACAGAATAATGGGCCCCACAAAGTCCTCCATACAGAATAATGGGCACCACAAAGTCCTCCATACAGAATAATGGGCCTACATAGTCCTCTATACTGAATAATTGTCTCCACAAAGTCCTCCATACAGAATACTGGGTCCCACAAAGTCCTCCATACAGAATAATAGGCCCCACATAGTCCTTCATACAAAATAATGGGCCCCGCATAGTCCTCCTTACAGAATAATGGCCCCACATTATTATCATTTATTATTATTATTGTGCCATTTATTCCATGGTGCTTTACATGTGAAAAAGGGGGTAGGCTTGTCGGAACAGGTGGGTCTTCAGGCTTCTTTTAAAGATTTCCAAGGTAGGCGAGAGTCTGATATGTTGAGGTAGAGAGTTCCAGAGTAGGGGAGATGCACGGGAGAAATCTTTTATGCAATTGTGAGAAGAGGAGATAACAGGGGAGTAGTGAAGGAGAACTTGTGAGGATCGGAGGTTGTGTGCAGGTAAGTATGGGGAGACTAGGTTACAGTTGTATGGGGGAGACAGGTTGCAACATAGTAACATAGTTTTTAAGGTTGAAGGAAGACTAAGTCCATCTAGTTCAACCCACAGCCTAACATGTTGATCCAGAGGAAGGCAAAAAAAAACATGTGGCAAACACTAAGCTCCACATTGGGGAAAAAAAATTCCTTCCTGACTCCATACGGCAATCAGACTAGTTCCCTGGATCAACGCCCTATCAAGGAATCTAGTATTTATAACCTGTAATATTATCAATTGCAAAAAGAACTTCGGCACTCCATACATGAATATATAAGAAATATTGTATCTAGACTGTCACTTTGAAAAATGAAGGTTTTTTGCGCATAATTTGGCCAATTTATGTGTGCCCATCAACCATGACAAGGTCACCTTCGTATGATGGGAAACTACGCTACGCTACCACTGGATATGCCACTCTTGGGCTGTAAGCCTGTATGGACAATATGTCTCTGCTTGGGCTTTTAACCTACAATGTATAGGCTGGTAGAGCTAGTTAAAACCACCTGTGACTGAATGGGAGGGACACATGGTCAGAAAAAAAACTGTCAAACTTCTAATAGTGTGAACACATACCTGCTGCAATGTTCCAGGAGCGAGATCCCAAAAATGATTAATAGAAAAAAGAGAGGGGTCGCTCACTAGTCTATTCGGGTGCTCTGAAGAAAAGAGTAATCTCAATTGCAAAAAGAACTTCGGCACTCCTGTATTATTATACTTTTCAAGAAAGGCATCCAGGCCCTTCTTAAATTTTAGTAGTGAATCACTCATTACAACATCATGCAGCAGAGAGTTCCATAGTCTCACTGCTCTTACAGTAAAGAATCCGCGTCTGTGATTATGATTAAACCTTCTTTCCTCCAGACGTAGAAGATGCCCCCTTGTCCCCATCTCAGGCCTCAGAGTAAAAAGATCAGTAGAAAGGTCTTTGTACTGTCCCCTCATATATTTGTACATAGTAATAAGATCACCCCTAAGCCTTCTTTTTTCCACAGTAAATAACCCCAAGTGTAATAACCTGTCTTGGTATTGCAGACCCACCCAGTCCTCTAATAACCTTGGTCGCTCTTCTCTGCACCCTCTCTAGTTCAGCTATGTCTTTCTTATACACCGGAGACCAGAACTGTACACAGTATTCTAAGTGTGGTCGTACTAGTGACTTGTATAGAGGTAAAATTATGTTCTCCACATGAGCTTCTATGCCTCTTTTAATGCATCCCATTATTTTATTTGCCTTTGCAGCAGCTGCCTGACACTGGCCACTAAACGTGAGCTTGTCGTTCACCAATACACCCAGATCTTTTTCAGTGACAGTTTTGCCCAGTGTTTTACAATTACGCATATAATTATACATTTTATTTCCTCTGCCCAAGTGCATTACCTTACATTTATCCCCATTAAAGCTCATTTGCCATTTATCAGCCCAAGCTTCTAGTTTACATAGATCCTCCTGTAATATAAAATTGTCCTCCTCTGTATTGATTACCCTGCAGAGTTTAGTGTCATCTGCAAATATTGAAATACTACTCCGTATGACCCCTACAAGGTCATTAATAAATATGTTAAAAAGAAGGGGGCCCAATACTGACCCCTGTGGTACCCCACTGTTAACTGAGACCCAGTCTGAGTGTGTTCCATTAATAATCACCCTTTGTTTCCTATCACTGAGCCATTTCTTAACCCACATACATATATTTTCCCCTATCCCCATTGTTCTCATTTTATGTATCAATCTTTTGTGTGGAACCGTATCAAAAGCTTTTGAAAAGTCCATATACACAACATCCACTGCATTTCCTTGGTCCAGTCCGGAACTTGCCTCCTCATAAAAGCTGATCAGATTAGTCTGACAGGAGCAGTCCGTCGTAAACCCATGTTGATATTGGGTCATGAGGTTATTCTTCTTCAGATACTCTAGTATAGCATCTCTTAAGAAACCCTCCAGGATTTTACCCACAGTAGAGGTTAAGCTTACTGGCCTATAATTTCCAAGTTCGGTTTTTGTCCCCTTTTTGAATATTGGCACCACATTTGCTATATGCCAGTCGTGTGGTACAGACCCTGTTATTATGGAATCTTTAAAGATTAAAAATAATGGTCTATCTATGACGTTACTTAGTTCCTGCAGTACTCGCGGGTGTATCCCATCCGGGCCCGGGGATTTGTCAACTTTAGTGATTTTTAGACGCCACTGTACTTCCTGCTGGGTTAAGCTAGTGACATTTAACCCCTTTCTGACGTATGATCTAATAGTACGTCTTAGTCACCTGGGCCTATTGGACCAATGACGTATTATTAGATCATATGGCAATCGCGCACGCACACAAGCAATGCGGGGCGATCGCCGACGGGTGTCAGCTGATTGTCACTATGTGCAGGGAGCGGTCCCGCACCGCTCCCGGCACAATAACCCCCTCAATGCTGCGATCGAAGTCGATGGCAGCATTGCGGTGGCAAGGGGAGGTGTTCGCAATACTCACCTCCTCTTCCGGCCTCCAGCGCTGTCTGCCGCGGCTTCCTGGATGTTGCCATGACGACCCGATGTCGTCATGACCACATCCGGGTCACCAGACAGCAGGAAGATTCTTTGGTCATGCGCAGTGCATGACGAAAGAATCTTCTCCCTGTGCAGCACTGACAGCCTGTATAGCACAGGGATGGTGCTGCATTCCTGTGCTATACAGGCGATCAGAATAAAAAAAAAAAGTGAAAGTCCCAGAGTGGGACACAAAATAAAAGTCCAAAAAGTGTTAAAAAATAAAAAAATAGAAAAAAAAAATTATAAAAATAGGAAAAAAAACATAATCCACCAAAAATCAAAATATAATGTACCCATCAATAAATATTACAGCATAAAAAAAAACATAAAAAAATTCTGGAATTGCTGGTTTTTGTGTATTCTGTCTCCCAAAAATCAGAATAGAAAGCGATCAAAAAATGTCAAGTACCCGAAAATGGCACCAATAAAAAACGTCAACTCATCCCGCAAAAAACAAGCCATCATATGACTCTGTCGGCCAAAATATGGAAAAATTATAGCTCTCAAAATATGGCGATGCAAAAACTAGATTTAGCAAAAAAATGTGTCTTTTAGTGTGTGACAGCTGTCAATCATAAAAACCCGATATGATTCTGGTATCGCTGTAATCGCACCGACCCAAAGAATAAAGTCGTCTAATCACTTACACCGCACGAGGAGCGGCGTAAAAAATAAACTCTAGGGTTAGGGTTGCGCTAGGGTTAGGGTTGTGTTAGGGTTAGGGTTGTGTTAGGGTTATGGTAGGGTTAGGGTTGGGCTAGGGAGTAAAAGTAAAAAAAAAAAAAAAAAGATGACAATATGGCGACTAGTGTTGCGCGCAAGTGCTCGCTACTTGAGTTTGCATCAAGTGCTCAGGAATGCACTGAGCAACGTGGGTGCTCGAGTGACATGCTCGAGTCTCTGCCCCATATGCTTCGTGGCCAAAGAAACCTTGCGGGGATTGCCTGCCATGCACGAGCGAACCCCGCTTGGTTTTTTTGGGTGTCTAATAACCATGAAACATGTGAGCGGGGACTCGAGCATGTCACTCGAGCACACGCGACACATGGTGCATACCCGAGTACCCGATGCAAACTCAAGTAGCGAGCACTTGCGCTCAAGACTAATGACAACTTATTCAATATGATGACCTAATGTTATCAAATTCTGTGTCGTACCTCTGGATTCAAAATGTTCACTATACCCCTTGATAAAATCTTTGAAGGGTGTAGTTTCCAAAATGGGGTCACTTGTTTCCACTGTTTAGGCACATCAGGGGCTCTCCAAACGCGACATGGCGTCTGCTCTCAATTCCAGCCTATTTTGTTTTCAAAAGGTCACACAATGCTCCTTCCCTTCTGAAGTCTGCCGTGTGCCCAAACACTGTATTTTCCCCACATATGGGGTATTGGCGTACTCCGGAGAAATTGCACAACAGTTTTTGGGGTCCATTTTCTCCTCCTACCCTTGTGAAAATAAAAAAATTGGGGCTAGCTAAAACATTATTTTTGTGGAAAAAGATTGATTTTTTTATTTTCACAGCTCCATGTTATAAACTTCTGCGAAGCTTTTGGGGGTTCAGGGTGCTCACCACACATCTAGATAAGTACCCTGAGGGGTCTAGTTTCCAAAATGGTGTCACTTATGGGTTTTTTCCACTGTTTAGGCACATCAGGGGCACATTCGCTAAGTATTCAAGTAAATTTTACATTCAAAAAGTCAAATGGCGCTCCTTCCCTTCCGAACCCTGCCGTGCGCCCAAACAGTGGTTTTCCCCAATATATGGGGTATCTGCTTGCTCAGGAGAAATTGCACAACAAACTGCATGGTGCAATTTCTCCTGTTACCCTCATGAAAATGCAAAATTGGAGGCTGAAAAACATTTTTGTTGCAAAAATGTGAACATTTTATTTTTACGGCTCAATGTTCTAAACTTCTGTGAAGCACCTGGGGGTTCAAGGTGCTCACCACACATCTAGATACGTTCCCTGAGGGGTCTAGTTTCCAAAATGGTGTCACTTGTGGGTGGTTTCCACTGTTTAGGCACATCAGAGGCTCTCCAAATGCAACATGGCGTCCGCTATTACATTCAAAAGTCAAATGGCGCTCCTTCTCTTCCGAGCTCTGCCGTGCGCCCAAACAGTGGTTTTCCCCCACATATTGGGTATCTGCGTGCTCAGGGGAAATTGCACAACAAATTCTGGGGTCCATTTTTTCCTGTTACGCCTGTGAAAATTAAAAAAATTGGGTCTAAAATAACATTTTTGTGAAAAAAAGTTAAATGTTAATTTTTTTCTTCCACATTCCAAAAATTCCTGTGAAGCACATGAAAGGTTAATAAAGTTCTTGACTGTGGTTTTGAGGGGTGCAGTTTTTAGAATGGTGTCACTTTTGGGTATTTTCTGTCATAAAGACCCCTCAAAGTGACTTCAAATGTGATGTGGTCCCTAAAAAAATGGTTTTGTAAATTTTGTTGGAAAAATGAGAAATCGCTGGTCATCTTTTAACCCTTATAGCTTCCTAATAAAAGAATATTTTGGTTCCAGAATTGTGCTGATATAAAGTAGACATGTGGGAAATGTTATTTATTAACTATTTTGTGTGACATATCTTTCTGATTTAAGGGCATAAAAATTCAAAGTTTGAAAATTTCAAAATTTTCGCCAAATTTCCGTTTTTTTCACAAATAAATGCAAGTGATATCGAAGAAATTTTACCACTATCATGAAGTACAATATGTCACAAAAAAACAATCTCAGAATCAGGGGGATCCATTGAAGCATTCCAGAGTAATTACCTCATAAAGTGACAGTGGTCAGAATTGTAAAAATTGGCCCGGTCATTAACGTGCAAACAACCCTCGGGGGTAAAGGGGTTAATGGAGAATTTTTGTTATCACTGATCATGTTTTCTATCGTGCGATTTTCTTGTGTAAATACTGTTGAAAAAAAATCATTTAGCATATTGGCTTTTTCCTCATCCTCATCCACCATTTCACCCATACTATTTTTAAGGGGGCCAACACTATCATTTTTTAGTTTCTTACTATTTATGTGGTTAAAGAATATTTTGGGATTATTTTTACTTTCTCTGGCAATGAATCTGTCTCAATCTTTGCTGCCTTGATTTGTTTTTTACAGAATTTATTTAATTTTCTGTATTTATTTAATGGCTCATCACTACCTACTTGCTTAAGTTCTCTAAATGCTTTCTTTTTGTCACTTATTGCGCCCCTTACAGCTCTATTTAGCCATAGTGGTTTCCTCCTATTTCTAGCATGTTTAATCCCATAGGGTATATATTGTTCACAGGTCCTATAAAGGATGCTAATAAATATCTCCCATTTGTTTTGTGTTGTTTTATGTCTCAGGATATCGTCCCAGTTTATTGCACTAAGATCATCTCTCAACCGTTGGAAATTTGCCTTCCTGAAGTTTAGTGTCCTTGTAACCCCTCTACTACACATCTTATTAAAGGATACATTAAAGCTTATTATTTTGTGATCACTATTACCCAAGTGACCCCCAACTCGAATATTTGATATGCTGTCTGGCCTGTTGGTTAATATTAGGTCTAGCAGTGCCATCCTTCTTGTTGGGTCCTGAACCAGTTGTGAAAGGTAATTGTCTCTCATAGTTGTCAAAAACCTCTTACCTTTGCTGGAACTTTGCTGGATGGCTTTGTATGCCAGGATTAGGGTCTTGAACTTGAGTCTCTGGGCAATGGGGAGCAAGTGAAGGGATTGACAGAGGGGAGAGGCCATATAGAATAATGGGCCCCACAAAGTCCTCCATACAGAAAAATGGGCCAGCAAAGTCCTCCATGCAGAATAATGGTCCCCACAAAGTCCTCCATACAGAATAATGAGCCCCACCAAGTCCTCCATACAGAATAATGGGCCCTACTAAGTCCACCACACAGAATAATGGGCCCCACAAAGTCCTCCTTACAGAATAATGGGCCCACATAGTCCTCCATACGGAATAATGGGCCTGACATAGTCCTCCATACAGTATAATGGCCCCACATAGTCCTCCATATAAAATAATGGGCCCCACATAGTCCTCCATAGAGTATAATGGCCCCACTTAGTCCTCCATACAGAATAATGCGCCCCACATAGTCCTCCATACAGAATAATGGGCCCCACATAGTCCTCCATACAGAATAATGGGCCCCACATAGTCCTCCCTACAGAATAATGGGCCCCACATGGTCCTCCCTACAGAATAATGGGCCCCACATGGTCCTCCATACAGTATAATGGGCCCCACATGGTTCTCCATACAGAATAATGGGCCCCACACAGTCCTCCATACAGAATAATTGTCCCCACATAGTCCTCCATACAGAATAATGGCCCCACATTATTATTTATTATTATAGCGCCATTTATTCCATGGCACTTTGCATGTGAAAAGGGGGTGTATATAGCAAAAAAAACTTGCATTAATCCTAACAGAACAAGTCAGCGACTGGTACAGAAGGAGAGAGGATCCTGCCAGCGAGGGCTGACAGTCTACAAGGGAGGGGTGAGGATACAGTAGGTGAGGGTAGAGCTGGTCGTGCATCGGTATGGTGGAGCGGTGGTTACTGCAGGTTGTAGGCTTGTCGGAACAGGTGGGTCTTCAGGTTTCTTTTAAAGGTTTCCACGGTAGGCGAGAGTCTAATATGTTGAGGTAGAGAGTTCCAGAGTAGGGGAGATGCACGGGAGAAATCTTGTATGCGATTGTGGGAAGAGGAGATAAGAGGGGAGTAGAGAAGGAGATCTTGTGAGGATCGGAGGTTGTGTGCAGGTAAGTACCGGGAGACTAGGTCACAGATGTATGGGGAAGACAGGTTGTGGATGGCTTTGTATGCCAGGGTTAGGGTCTTGAACTTGAGTCTCTGGGAAATGGGGAGCCAGTGAAGGGATTGACATAGGGGAGAGGCCGGGAATAGCGGGGGGACAAGTGGATTGGTCTGGCAGTAGAGTTTAGGATAGACTAGAGGGTGAGCAAGAGTGTTAGAAGGGAGGCCACAGAGCAGGAGGTTGCAGTAGTCGAGGCGGGAGTTGATGAGGGCATGCACTAGTATTTTTGCAGAGTCTTGGCTGAGGAATGTGCGGATCTGGGAGATATTTTTGAGTTGGAGTCGGCAGGAAGTGGAAAGGGCTTGAATATGTGGTTTGAAGGAGAGATCAGAGTCCTCCATACAGAATAATGAGCCCCACATAGTCCTCCATACAGAATAATGGGCCCCACATAGTCCTCCATACAGAATAATGGGCCCCACATAGTCCTCCATACAGTATAATGGTCACACATACTCCTCCATACAGTAAAATGTCCCCACATTGTCCTCCATAAAGAATAATGGCCCCACATAGTAGTTGTAGTTCTGGTGTCGGGGGCCAAATAAAACCACCCTGCGGGCCAGATTTGTTCCACAGGCCAGAGTTTGACATATATGCTTTAAGCAGTGGACTCTTTATTAGCCCATGTGGCAACATTTCAGTTCCATAGCAGAGAAATGCCCCTCATGGGCTAATAAAAAATCCACTGCTTTTTTCACAATAAATCAGAGTGCTGCATATATATACACACACACACACACACACACACACACACACACACACACACACACACACACACACACACACACACAGGTGCATCTCATAAAATTAGAATATCACCAAAAGGTAATTTATTTCAGTTTTTCAGTACAAACAGTGAAACTCATATATTATATAGAGTCATTACAAACAGAGTGATCTATTTCAAGTGTTTATTTCTGTTAATGTTGATGATTATGGCTTAATCTAAGCGGTATGTGTGGAGAAAACAAGGCACTGCTCATCACCTGCCCAATACAATCCCAACAGTGAAACATGGTGGTGGCAGCATCATGATATGGGGGTGTTTTTCAGCTGCAGGGACAGGACGACTGGTTGCAATTGTAGGAAACATGAATGCGGCCAAGTACAGAGATATCCTGGATGAAAACCTCTTCCAGAGTGCTCTGGACCTCAGACTTGGCCGAAGGTTCACCTTTGAAGGGCGGCGGTGTTCACACTGTGCAGTAACTGAGGCAGTGACCCAAGCAAGTCCAGCAAAAGCAGCTTTTATTCAGAAAAACTCACAGGTAAACAGAAAGTCCTCCGGTTCGCAGCCGGGTTAACACAAGTCCATAACAACGGTTGCCGGGGGCACCGCCCGGGCCGGTCAGCATTCAGAGCCTGACGGGTGCAGAGCCTCCCCAGGCGTGGATTCAGCTACTCACAGGTCCGCAGAGCTTTCCTGCTATGCTCTTAGCAGGTCTCAACACTGAACAACACTAATCCTTAATGCACGGTTTTTAAAGGACCTGTGGTAAGAGCCACTGGAAAACCCGAGTTGGAGGGAGGAGGCCACCCCACTGCCTTCCTGTAGCCTCCTCCAAGAAATGAAGGCCCAGCCGGGTTTTACTTAATCTGCCTTAGCCAAATAGCCTGACCAGGTTAATGCTTACCTTCATTTCTGCATTGCAGCCGCAGCTGTGTCTGTGACTGCAATGCACTCCAATGGGTTTAATAGGTCTCTGTACACATTCTGGGGGATATATACTGTCCCTCGTATACGATCCCAGTCACTGCCTCACACCTTCCAACAAGACAATAACCCTAAGCACACAGCTAAAATAACAAAGGAGTGGCTTCAGAACAACTCTGTGACCATTCTTGACTGGCCCAGCCAGAGCCCTGACCTAAACCCAATTGAGCATCTCTGGAGAGAGCTGAAAATGGCTGTCCACCAACGTTCACCATCCAACCTGACGAAACTGGAGAGGATATGCAAGGAAGAATGGCAGAGGATCCCCAAATCCAGGTGTGAAAAACTTGTTGCATTATTCCCAAGAAGACTCATGGCTGTACTAGCTCAAAAGGGTGCTTCTACTCAATACTGAGCAAAGGGTCTGAATACCTATGGCTGCAATTAAACAAAGAGTGAAAAATTTAAAGGGCCCTGAATACTTTCCATACCCACTGTGTGTGTATATATATATATATATATACAGTACAGACCAAAAGTTTGGAAACACCGTCTCATTTAAAGATTTTTCTGTATTTTCATGACTATGAAAATTGCACATTCACACTGAAGGCATCAAAACTATGAATTAACACATGTGGAATTATATACTTAACAAAAAAGTGTGAAACAACTGAAAATATGTCTTATATTCTAGGTTCTTCAAAGTAGCCACCTTTTGCTTTGATGGCTGCTTTGCACACTCTTGGCATTCTCTTGAGGAGCTTCAAGAGGTAGTCACCGGAAATTGTCTTCCAACAATCTTGAAGGAGTTCCCAGAGATGCTTAGCACTTGTTGGCCCTTTTGCCTTCACTCTGCGGTCCAGCTCACCCCAAACCATCTCGATTGGGTTCAGGTCTGGTGACTGTGGAGGCCAGGTCATCTGGCGTAGCACCCCATCACTCTCCATCTTGGTCAAATAGCCCTTACACAGCCTGGAGTTGTGTTTGGAGTCATTGTCCTGTTGAAAAATAAATGATGGTCCAACTAAACGCAAACCGGATGGAATAGCATGCCGCTGCAAGATGCTGTGGTAGCCATGCTGGCTCAGTATGCCTTCAATTTTGAATAAATCCCCAACAGTGTCACCAGCAAAGCACCCCCACACCATCACACCTCCTCCTCCATGCGTCACGGCGGGAACCAGGCATGTAGAGTCCATCCGTTCACCTTTTCTGCGTCGCACAAAGACATGGTGGTTGGAACCAAAGATCTCAAATTTGGACTCATCAGACCAAAGCTCAGACTTCCCCTGGTCTAATGTCTATTCCTTGTATTCTTTAGTACAAACAAGTCTCTTCTGCTTGTTGCCTGTCCTTAGCAGTGGTTTCCTAGCAGCTATTTTACCATGAAGGCCTGCTGCACAAAGTCTCGTCTTAACAGTTGTTGTAGAGATGTGTCTGCTGCTAGAACTCTGTGTGGCATTGACCTGGTCTCTAATCTGAGCTGCTGTTAACCTGCGATTTCTGAGGCTGGTGACTCGGATCAACTTATCCTCAGAAGCAGAGGTGACTCTTGGTCTTCCTTTCCTGGGGCGGTCCTCATATGAGCCAGTTTCTTTGTAGCACTTGATGGTTTTTGCAACTACACTTGGGGACACTTTCAAAGTTTTCCCAATTTTTCGGACTGACTGACTTACATTTCTTAAAGTAATGATGGCCACTCATTTTTCTTTACTTAGCTGTTTTTTTTCTTGCCATAATACAAATTCTAACAGTCTATTCAGTAAGACTATCAGCTGTGTATCCACCTGACTTCTGCACAACACAACTGATGGTACCAACCCCATTTATAAGGCAAGAAATCCCACTTATTAAACCTGACAGGGCACACCTGTGAAGTGAAAACCATTTCCGGTGACTACCTCTTGAAGCTCATCAAGAGAATGCCAAGAGTGTGCAAAGCAGTCATCAAAGCAAAAGGTGGCTACTTTTGAAGAATCTTGAATATAAGACATAATTTCATTTGTTTCACACTTTTTTGTTAAGTATATAATTCCACATGTGTTAATTCATAGTTTTGATGCCTTCAGTGTGAATGTACAATTTTCATAGTAATGAAAATACAGAAAAATCTTTAAATGAGAAGGTGTGCCCAAACTTTTGGTCTGTACTGTATATATATATATATATATATATATATATATATATATATATATATATATATATATATATATATATATACATATACACAGTGGTGGGCAAAAGTATTGGCACCCCTGCAATTCTGTCAGATAATACTCAGTTTCTTCCTGAAAATGATTGTAATCACAAATTCTTTGGTATTATTCTCTTCATTTAATTTGTCTTCAATGAAAAAACACAAAAAGAATTGTCCTAAAGCCAAATTGGATATAATTCCACACCAAACCTAAAAAAGGGGGTGGACAAAAGTATTGGCACCCTTTGAAAAATCATGTGATGCTTCTCTAATTCATGTAATTAACAGCACCTGTAACTTACCTGTGGCACCTAACAGGTGTTGGCAATAACAAATCACACTTGCAGCCAGTTAACATGGATTAAAGTTGACTCAACCTCTGTCCTGTGTCCTTGTGTGTACCACATTGAGCATGGAGAAAAGAAAGAAGACCAAAGAACTGTCTGAGGACTTGAGAAACCAAATTGTGAGGAAGCATGAGCAATCTCAAGGCTACAAGTCCATCTCCAAAGACCTGAATGTTCCTGTGTCTTCCGTGCGCAGTGTCATCAAGAAGTTTAAAGCCCATGGCACTGTGGCTAACCTCCCTAGATGTGGACGGAAAAGAAAAATTGACGAGAGATTTCAACGCAAGATTGTGCGGATGGTGGATAAAGAACCTGGACTATCATCCAAACAAGTTCAAGCTGCCCTGCAGTCCGAGGGTACAACAGTGTCAACCCGTACTATCCGTCGAAGTCTGAATGAAAAGGGACTGTATGGTAGGATACCCAGGAAGACCCCACTTCTTACCCCGAGACATAAAAAAGCCAGGCTGGAGTTTGCCAAAACTTACCTGAGAAAGCCTAAAACTTTTTGGAAGAATGTTCTCTGGTCAGATGAGACAAAAGTAGAGCTTTTTGGGAAAAAGCATGAACATAGAGTGAACAGAAAAAAAAAGAGGCATTCAAAGAAAAGAACACGGTCCCTACAGTCAAACATGGCGGAGGTTCCCTGATGTTTTGGGGTTGCTTTGCTGCCTCTGGCACTGGACTGCTTGACCGTGTGCATGGCATTATGAAGTCTGAAGACTACCAACAAATTTTGCAGCATAATGTAGGGCCCAGTGTGAGAAAGCTGGGTCTCCCTCAGAGGTCATGGGTCTTCCAGCAGGACAATGACCCAAAACACACTTCCAAAAGCACTATAAAATGGTTTTAGAGAAAGCACTGGAGACTTCTAAGGTGGCCAGCAATGAGTCCAGACCTGAATCCCATAGAACACCTGTGGAGAGATCTCAAAATGTCAGTTTGGAGAAGGCACCCTTCAAATATCAGGGACCTGGAGCAGTTTGCCAAAGAAGAATGATCTACAATTCCAGCAGAGCATTGTAAGAAACTCATTGATGGTTACCGGAAGCGGTTGTTCGCAGTTATTTTGGCTAAAGGTTGTGCAACCAAGTATTAGGCTGAGGGTGCCAATACTTTTGTCTGGCCCATTTTTGGAGTTTTGTGCGAAATGATCAATGATTTAATTTTTGCTTCATTCTCTTTTGTGTTTTCTCCTTGCAAGCAAATTAAATGAAGATAATAATATCAAAGAATTTGTGATTGCAATAATTTTCAGGAAGAAACTGAGTATTATCTGACAGAATTGCAGGGGTGCCAATACTTTTGGCCACCACTGTATATATATATATATATATATATATATATATATATATATACACCGTATGTAACATCCCTGGTGGCGTGCTTGCATAGTGCACCACCTCCCACCATGCAAGACCGCAATCTTACCCATCAGTCCAGCCTGCAAACCTTGCTCCAGTTCATGCTGTGTGCATGTCTCTTGTCTGATTGCTTAGGGCGGCGGCCCAGTTACTTCCTGATTCTTATAGCTGCTGTGGGCGCACTCCTAATGCGTCCCCAGCCTATTGCTGTGAGTCACTGGATATTTAAACCTCCTCCACCCAGAAGGAGGTGCCTGAGCAACACTATCAGTGTGCTCCTTGCCTCTGAGTTGCCAGGTCCTGTTCTGCATCTTGTCTGTTTCCGCCACTCTGGGGGCTGTATAGCCAGGCCTATTACCTGTGACTTCTAGTCTGTTTCCGCCACTCTGGGGACTGTATACCCAGGCTCGTTCTTGTATCTCGTTGCAGTATCAGTTCCAATCTGAACTGTCTCCCAGCCTGTTACCTGTTTGCCTCTATGTCCGTACCTTCCCTTTTCCTGCAGTGTCTGAACCTGCACCTAACTCCAACTCGTTGTCTCTGTACTTCTGTTCGTGAGTTTTGTGTCCACTCGCTACTTCATTGTAAGTACCTTCTGTGTATCTGGTTCTGCTTGTCCCTTTTCCCTTCCTCCGTATCTACCTCCTATGTTCTAGCCATCTTCCTGTATTTTCCAGTCTGTTCCATGTGAACAGAGCCCTGTCCTCTCTGCCTGCACCTTCAGCCCTGTTCTGCTCTGCTTGCTCACCACGCCAGCGGTTTCTCTCTGCTCTGCCTTGCCCACCGCTCCGGTGGTTCTTCTCTGCTCTGCCTTGCCCACCGCTCTGGCGGTTCCTCTCTGCTCGGCCTTGTCCACCGCACCTTTGGTTTCGCTCTGCTTGCTCACCGCACCTGCGGTTTCGCTCTGCTCAGCCTTGTCCATCGCTCCGGCGGTTTCGCTCTGCTCTGCCTTGTCCACCGCACCTGCTGTTTTGCTGTGCTCTGCTTGCTAACCGCACCTGCGGTTTTGCTCTGCTCTGCCTTGTCTACCGCTCCGGCGGTTCCTCTCTGCTCTGCCTTGTCCACCGCTCCGGCAGTTTCGCTCTGCTCTGCCTTGTCCACCGCACCTGCGGTTTCGCTCCGCTCTGCCTTGTCCACCGTTCCGGCGGTTCCTCTCTGCTCTGCCTTGTCCTCTGCTCCGGCGGTTCCTCTCTGCTCTGCCTTGTCCACCACTCTGGCGGTTTCACTTTACTCTGCTTGTCTACCGCATCTGTGGCTCTGCTCCTGTCTCCCAGTCTGTACTGGACCCTATCCAGCCGGCACTCCAGCCGTGCTTGCCAGTATCTCCCTGTCTGCACTCCAGCCGTGCAGTACCCACCTGTCTGCATACCAACCGTGCTTGCCATTACCCACCTGTCTGCATACCAGCCGTACTTGGCCGTACCCACCTGTCTGAATACCAGCCGTGCTTACCAGTACCCACCTGTCTGCATACCAGCCATGCCTGCCAATACCCACCTGTCTGTATGCCAGTCTAACCTGCCTGTTCCTGCATTCCCCGGTGTGGGTCAACAGCTGTGACCGGGGTCTGACCTGGAGTAGCACCTGGTCCCTCTGCTCGGTTCCTCCTTGGTTCACGGAGTCGACTGAGCCGCCGTGCGACCTTGGTCGGATCGGGTTGATACTTAGTTACGCCCCTCCAGGCACTCCTCGGTTCATGGTACAGTGGGATCACTAATTACGCTCACGCCAGTCTGTCCGGGCGCAAGCCTAACACCGCATTTTTCGGACCGTAAGACGCACTTTTTTCCCCCCAAATTTGGAAGGAAAATGGGGGGTGCGTCACCTCTTCTGCTGCAACCATCAGGTTTCTGAGGGAGGGAACGGAGGGCCCTGCGATCCTGCTCCACCGCTACTCAAAGCTGCTGGAGCACTGGCTTCTCGCATCCAGGTTCCATAGCATTCCTCCACTTCTGCCGGTTTCTTGAAGGACCCTGCCATCATCTGACCCCCGCTTCACCCCCCCCCCCCAGGTAAGATACCGTATCTACAGTGCTGGCCAAAAGTATTGGCACCCCTGCAATTCTGTCAGATAATACTCAGTTTCTTCCTGAAAATGATGGCAATCACAAATTCTTTGGTATTATTCTCTTCATTTAATTTGTCTTCAATGAAAAAAAACACAAAAATAATTGTCCTAAAGCCAAATTGGATATAATTCCACACCAAACCTAAAAAAGGGGGTGGACAAAAGTATTGGCACCCTTTGAAAAATCATGTGATGCTTCTCTAACTCATGTAATTAACAGCACCTATAACTTACCTGTGGCACCTAACAGGTGTTGGCAATAACTAAATCACACTTGCAGCCAGTTAACATGGATTAAAGTTGACTCAAGCTCTGTTCTGTGTCCTTGTGTGTACCACATTGAGCATGGAGAAAAGAAAGAAGACCAAAGAACTGTCTGAGGACTTGAGAAACCAAATTGTGAGGAAGCATGAGCAATCTCAAGGCTACAAGTCCATCTCCAAAGACCTGAATGTTCCTGTGTCTTTCGTGCGCAGTGTCATCAAGAAGTTTAAAGCCCATGGCACTGTGGCTAACCTCCCTAGATGTGGACAGAAAAGAAAAATTGACGAGAGATTTCAACGCAAGATTGTGCGGATGGTGGATAAAGAACCTCGACTAACATCCAAACAAGTTCAAGATGCCCTGCAGTCCGAGGGTACAACAGTGTCAACCCGTACTATCCGTCGAAGTCTGAATGAAAAGGGACTGTATGGTAGGATACCCAGGAAGACCCCACTTCTTACCCCGAGACATAAAAAAGCCAGGCTGGAGTTTGCCAAAACTTACCTGAGAAAGCCTAAAACGTTTTGGAAGAATGTTCTCTGGTCAGATGAGACAAAAGTAGAGCTTTTTGGAAAAAAGCATGAACATAGAGTGTACAGAAAAAAAAAGAGGCATTCAAAGAAAAGAACACGGTCCCTACAGTCAAACATGGCGGAGGTTCCCTGATGTTTTGGGGTTGCTTTGCTGCCTCTGGCACTGGACTGCTTGACCGTGTGCATGGCATTATGAAGTCTGAAGACTACCAACAAATTTTGCAGCATAATGTAGGGCCCAGTGTGAGAAACTTGGGTCTCCCTCAGAGGTCATGGGTATTCCAGCAGGACAATGACCCAAAACACACTTCCAAAAGCACTATAAAATGGTTTGAGAGAAAGCACTGGAGACTTCTAAGGTGGCCAGCAATGAGTCCAGACCTGAATCCCATAGAACACCTGTGGAGAGATCTCAAAATGTCAGTTTGGAGAAGGCACCCTTCAAATATCAGGGACCTGGAGCAGTTTGCCAAAGAAGAATGGTCTACAATTCCAGCAGAGCATTGTAAGAAACTCATTGATGGTTACCGGAAGCGGTTGTTCGCAGTTATTTTGGCTAAAGGTTGTGCAACCAAGTATTAGGTGTAATGCACACGCCCGGGCTGAGCGGCGTGTGCGTGTGATTCCACTGGACCGTGCCGGAGAGTGAATGCCTGGAGGGGCGTAACTAGATATTCACCCGATCCGACCAGGGTCGCACGACGGCATACGACGCCAGTGGACCAAGGAGGAACCGAGCAGAGGGACCAGGTGCTACTCCAGGACAGACCCCGGACACGGCTGTTGACCCACACAGGGGAATACAGGAACAGACTGGTTAGAATAGGCAGGCACGACTGGTATGCAGACAGAAGGGTACAGGCAAGCACGGCTAGAGTGCAGACAGGAAGGCACTAGCAGGTAGGAACACAGGCGGGATGGGACCCAGTACACACTGGGACTCAGGAACAGAACCACAGATGTGGCGGACAAACACAGCAGAGTGAGGCCGCCCAGAGAGGTGAGCGAGAGCAGGGCAGGACGAGACCGCCCGGAGCGGTGAGCAAGAGCAGAGCAGGACGAGACCGCCTGGAGCGGTGAGCAAAAGCAGAGCAGGACGAGACCGCCCGGAGCGGTGAGCAAGAGCAGAGCAGGACGAGACCGCCCAGAGCAGTGAGCAAGAGCAGAGCAGGACGAGACCGCCCGGAGCGGTGAGCAAGAGCAGAGCAGGACGAGACCGCCTGGAGCGGTGAGCAACAGCAGAGCAGAACGAGACCGCCTGGAGCGGTGAACAAGAGCAGAGCAGGACGAGACCGCCTGGAGCGGTGAGCAAGAGCAGAGCAGGACGAGACCACCTGGAGCGGTGAGCAAGAGCAGAGCAGGACGAGACCGCCTGGAGCGGTGAGCAAGAGCAGAGCAGGACGAGACCGCCTGGAGCGGTGAGCAAGAGCAGAGCAGGACGAGACCGCCTGGAGCGGTGAGCAAGAGCAGAGCAGGACGAGACCGCCTGGAGCGGTGAGCAAGAGCAGAGCAGGACGAGACCGCCTGGAGCGGTGAGCAAGAGCAGAGCAGGACGAGACCGCCTGGAGCGGTGAGCAAGGGTAGAGCAGGCTAGAACCGCCAGAGCGGTGAGCAAAGGCAGAGCAGGCGGGACAGGGCTCTGTTCACACGGAACAGACAGGAAGGGAAAGGCAGAACCAGATACCCACAGGGTACTTGCAGTGAAGTAGCGAGTGGACCACAAACTCACAAACGGGAGTACAGTGACAACGAGCAGGAGTTAGGTACGAGTTCAGACTCTGCAGAAAAAGGAAAGGTATGGACATAGAGAAACACGGGAAACAGGCTAGAAGAGTATACAGACAAGAACAGACACAGTAGCAAGATACAGGAGCGGGTCTAGGTAGTAGCCCCTAGAAGGCGGGGGGAACAGGCTAGGAGCGAGTTCAGACAGGACAGACTAGATACAGGAGTGGGTCTAAGAATGCAGCCCCTAGAGGGTGGGAAGAACAGGCTAGGAGCGTGTTCAGACAGGCCTGGAAATACAGCCTCCAGGATAGGCAGACAAGAGAACACAGAAGGGACCTGGCACATTCAGAGTGCAAGAGCACACTAAATGAAACACAATGCTCAGGCATGGGTTAATTGTAGCAGCTGGTTTAAATACCAGGTGACAGACAGCAATATGCTGAGGACGCACAAGGAGTGTGCCTGCAGCAGGTACAAAAAGCAGGAAGTGATCGGGCGCCGCCCTTAAGCAGCAGAAACAGACACAAACAGACAGCATGGAGGGAAGCCAGAGAGACATTCTGGATAGGAGATCAAGTGCGCGCTCTTGCACAGTGGGAGATGGACCACTATGCAAGGACGCCGCCAGGTATGTTACAGTACCCCCCCTTACGCCCCCTCTTCTTCAGGCCTGCCAGAATGTTCCGCAGGGAATTCGAGGGCCAATTCTTCACTTCAAAGAGATCACTTCCACTGTCCATCGGAAAAACTGGTCTCCTCTGGGTAGCTAGGATGCTACCTCCTATCCAGTCATCCTCAGCAACAGACGAAATGGGTGGAGTACCAGGAACAGCACACAAGGAAGTCTCTTTCCACATACTTTCAGGTGGCACCCCAGAGGGTACAGGAGACAACTGGAAGTCCTCCACCGGGTTGGAGGGGAGCAGAGACTTGGGGGTAATCTCTGCTTTGAGGTACATCTTGTCAAGCACTGTCTCTTTGTTATCTGGTGGTACCCCGGAGGATTCAGGAAACAACTGGAGGTCCTCCGCCGGGTCAGAAGAGTGCAGAGGCTCAGAGAAAACATCTGCTTCAGAGTACACTAGGTCGGACTCACTGGACGAAGCAGGCGAGGTATCGGGTACCGAGTATAGGAAAGTCTCTGTCTATTCACCACCAGGTGGCACCCCGAAGGGTTCTGGAGACAACTGGAGGTCCTCCACCTGGTCGGAGGGGTGTAGAGACTCGGGAATAACCTCTGCTTCGGAGTACACCAGGTTAGACTCAATAGGCGAAGCGAGAAAGGTATCAGATCCAGGATATAGGAAAGTCTCTGTCCATTCACCACCAGGTGGCACCCCGAAGGGTTCTGGAGACAACTGGAGGTCCTCCGCCTGGTCGGAGGGGTGTAGAGACTTGGGAGTAACCTCTGCTTCGGAGTACACTAGGTTGGACTCACTGGACGAAGCGAGCGAGGTATCAGGTATAGAGTATAGGAGAGTCTCTGTCCTTTCGCTACCAGGTAGCACCCCGAAGGGCTCAGGAGACAACTGGAGGTCCTCCGCCAGGTCGGAGGGGTGAAGAGACTCATGGGTAACCTCTGCTTCGGAGTACACTAGGTCGGACTCACTGGATGGAGCAGCCGATGTATCAGGTACCGAGTATAGGAAAGTCTCTGTCCATTCGCTACCAGGTAGCACCCCGAAGGGTTGAGGAGACAACTGGAGATCCTCCGCCTGATCGGAGGGGTGTAGAGACTCGGGGGTAACCTCTGCTTCGGAGAACACTAGGTCGGACTCACTGGACGAAGCGGGCGAGGTATCAGGTGCAGAGTATAGGGAAGTCTCTCTCCAATTGTCATCAAGTGGTATCCCGGGGGATTCAGGAGGCAACAGGGGGTCCTCCGGTGTGGATTCTGGGTGGACAGCAGTCTCTTCGGGCAGGAGAACTGTTGCGCTACCCACGCACATTACCCGTCGTGGCTGCTCCGGGATACTGGGAAGGAAAGCTTCGGCAGGGACTTCAGGGTTAGGGTCCTCGAAGACCATACAAAAGGCCACCAGGAAGGCCTGCAGGTCAAGGAAGACAGGATCCCATGCATCCCACAGGGGGGTGACCCATTTCAAGGCATCACCCGCTAGGTAGTCAATCATAAAGGCCACTTTAGCCCAATCGGAAGGAAAATAGAGAGGGTAGGCCTTAAAGTGTAGCATGCATTGCTCCACTAATGCACGACTCTGTCTTGGATCCCCATAGTACCGTGGCGGATCCGCAGGAACGAGTGCAGAAACATCCATCTGGACAGGTGCGTAATTCACCTGGAACTCAGCTAGAGAAAAAAAAATTATTATTTATTTATTTTTAATGCACGTATTCGCTGGAAAACGTCTCAGAGAGCGAAGGCCGTGGGGCTCAACGGGAACCATGGCCTGAGCATGCTGTAATGCACACGACCGGGCTGAGCGGCGTGTGCGTGTGATTCCACTGGACAGTGCCGGAGAGTGAATGCATGGAGGGGCGTAACTAGGTATTCACCCGATCCGACCAGGGTCGCACGACGGCATACGACGCCAGTGCACCAAGGAGGAACCGAGCAGAGGGACCAGGTGCTACTCCAGGACAGACCCCGGACACGGCTGTTGACCCACACAGGGGAATACAGGAACAGACTGCTTAGAATAGGCAGGCACGACTGGTATGCAGGCAGGCGGGTATGCAGGCAGGGGGGTACAGGCAAGCACGGCTAGAGTGCAGACAGGAAGGCACTAGCAAGTAGGAACACAGGCGGGATAGGATCCAGTACACACTGGGACTCAGGAACAGAACCACAGATGTGGCGGACAAAAACAGCAGAGTGAGGCCGCCCAGAGAGGTGAGCGAGAGCAGGGCAGGACGAGACCGCCCGGAGCAGTGAGCAAGAGCAGAGTAGGACGAGACCGCCCGGAGCAGTGAGCAAGAGCAGAGCAGGACGAGACCGCCCGGAGCGGTGAGCAAGAGCGGAGCGGTGAGCAAGAGCAGAGCAGGACGAGACCGCCCGGAGCGGTGAGCAAGAGCAGAGCAGGACGAGATCGCCCGGAGCGGTGAGCAAGAGCAGAGCAGGACGAGACCGCCCAGAGCGGTGAGCAAGAGCAGAGCAGGACGAGACCGCTTGGAGCGGTGAGCAAGAGCAGAGCAGGACGAGACCGCCCGGAGCGGTGAGCAAGAGCAGAGCAGGACGAGACCGCCTGGAGCGGTGAGCAAGAACAGAGCAGGACGACACCACCTGGAGCGGTGAGCAAGAGCAGAGCAGGACGAGACTGCCTGGAGCGGTGAGCAAGAGCAGAGCAGGACAAGACAGCCTGGAGCGGTTAGCAAGAGCAGAGCAGGACGAGACCGCCTGGAGCGGTGAGCAAGAGCAGGGCAGGACGAGACCGCCTGGAGCGGTGAGCAAGAGCAGAGCAGGACGAGACCGCCTGGAGCGGTGAGCAAGAGCAGAGCAGGACGAGACCGCCTGGAGCGGTGAGCAAGAGCAGAGCAGGACGAGACCGCCTGGAGCGGTGAGCAAGAGCAGAGCAGGACGAGACCGCCTGGAGCTATGAGCAAGAGCAGAGCAGGACGAGACCGCCTGGAGCGGTGAGCAAGAGCAGAGCAGGACGAGACCGCCTGGAGCGGTGAGCAAGGGCAGAGCAGGCTAGAACCGCCAGAGCGGTGAGCAAAGGCAGAGCAGGGGGGACAGGGCTCTGTTCACAACGAACAGACAGGAAGGGAAAGGCAGATCCAGATACCCACAGGGTACTTGCAGTGAAGTAGCGAGTGGACCACAAACTCACAAACGGGAGTACAGTGACAACGAGCAGGAGTTAGGTACGAGTTCAGACTCTGCAGAAAAAGGAAAGGTACGGACATAGAGAAACACGGGAAACAGGCTAGAAGAGTATACAGACAAGAACAGACACAGTAGCAAGATACAGGAGCGGGTCTAGGTAGCAGCCCCTAGAAGGCGGCGGGAACAGGCTAGGAGCGAGTTCAGACAGGACAGACTAGATACAGGAGCGGGTCTAGGAATGCAGCCCCTAGAGACAGGCCTGGAAATACAGCCTCCAGGATAGGCAGACAAGAGAACACAGAAGGGACCTGGCACATTCAGAGTGCAAGAGCACACTAAATGAAACACAATGCTCAGGCATGGGTTAATTGGAGCAGCTGGTTTAAATACCAGGTGACAGACAGCAATAGGCTGAGGACGCACAAGGGGTGTGCCTGCAGCAGGTACAAAAAGCAGGAAGTGATCGGGCGCCGCCCTTAAGCAGCAGAAACAGACACAAACAGACAGCATGGAGGGAAGCCAGAGAGACATTCTGGATAGGAGATCAAGTGCGCGCTCTTGCACAGTGGGAGATGGACCACTATGCAAGGACGCCGCCAGGTATGTTACATTAGGCTAAGGGTGCAAATACTTTTGTCTGGCCCATTTTTGGAGTTTTGTGTGAAATGATCAATGATTTAATTTTTGCTTCATTCTCTTTTGTGTTTTTTTCCTTGCAAGCAAATTAAATGAAGATAATAATATCAAAGAATTTGTGATTGCAATCATTTTCAGGAAGAAACTGAGTATTATCTGACAGAATTGCAGGGGTGACAATACTTGTGGCCACCACTGTATATATATATATATATATATATATATATATATATATATATATATATATACCGTATGTAACATCCCTGGTGGCGTGCTTGCATAGTGCACCACCTCCCACCATGCAAGACCGCAATCTTACCCATCAGTCCAGCCTGCAAACCTTGCTCCAGTTCATACTGTGTGCATGTCTCTTGTCTGATTGCTTAGGGCGGCGGCCTAGTTACTTCCTGATTCTTATAGCTACTGTGGGCGCAATCCTAATGCGTCCCCAGCCTATTGCTGTGAGTCACTGGATATTTAAATCTCCTTCACCCAGTAGGAGGTGCCTGAGCAACAATATCTATTAGTGTGCTCCTTGCCTCTGAGTTGCCAGGTACTGTTCTGCATCTTGTCTGTCTCCGCCACTCTGGGGGCTGTATAGCCAGGCCTTTTACCTGTGACTTCTAGTCTGTTTCCGCCACTCTGGGGGCTGTATAAACAGGCTCGTTCTTGTATCTCGTTGCAGTATCAGTTCCTGTCTGAACTGTCTCCTAGCCTGTTACCTGTTTGCCTCTATGTCCGTACCTTCCCTTTTCCTGCAGTGTCTGAACCTGCACCTAACTCCAACTCGTTGTCTCTGTACTTCTGTTCGTGAGTTTTGTGTCCACTCGCTACTTCATTGTAAGTACCTTGTGTGTATCTGGTTCTGCTTGTCCCTTTTCCCTTCCTCCGTATCTACCTCCTATGTTCTAGCCATCTTCCTGTATTTTCCAGTCTGCTCCATGTGAACAGAGCCCTGTCCTCTCTGACAGCACCTTCAGCCCTGTTCTGCTCTGCTTGCTCACCACGCCAGTGGTTTCTCTCTGCTCTGCCTTGCCCACCGCTCTGGCGGTTCCTCTCTGCTCGGCCTTGTCCACCGCACCTTCGGTTTCGCTCTGCTCTGCCTCGTCCGCCGCTCCGGCGGTTCCTCTCTGCTCTGCCTTGTACACCGCTCCGACGGGTTCGCTCTGCTCTGCCTTGTCCACCACACCTGCGGTTTTGCTCTGCTCTGCCTTGTCCACCGCTCTGGCGGTTTCTCTCTGCTCTGCCTTGTCCACCGCTCCGGCAGTTTCGCTCTGCTCTGCCTTGTCCACCGCACCTGCGGTTTCGCTCCGCTCTGCTTGCTCACCGCACCAGCGGTTTTGCTCTGCTCTGCCTTGTCCACCGGTCCGGCGGTTCCTCTCTGCTCTGCCTTGTCCTCTGCTCCGGCGGCTCCTCTCTGATCTGCCTTGTCCACCGTTCTGGCGGTTTCGCTTTACTCTGCTTGTCTACCGCATCTGTGGCTCTGTTCCTGTCTCCCAGTCTGTACTGGACCCTATCCAGCCTGCACTCCAGCCGTGCTTGCCAGTATCTCCCTGTCTGCACTCCAGCCGTGCAGTACCCACCTGTCTGCATACCAACCGTGCTTGCCAGTACCCACCTATCTGCATACCAGCCGTGCTTGCCAGTACCCACCTGTCTGTATGCCAGTCTAACCTGCCTGTTCCTGCATTCTCCGGTGTGGGTCAACAGCTGTGACCGGGGTCTGACCTGGAGTAGCACCTGGTCCCTCTGCTCGGTTCCTCCTTGGTTCACGGAGTCGACTGACTCGCCGTGCGACCTTGGTCGGATCGGGTTGATACTTAGTTACGCCCCTCCAGGCACTCCTCGGTTCATGGTACAGTGAGATCATTAATCACGCTCACGCCAGTCTGTCCGGGCGCGAGCGTAACACCGTAGTTTTTGGACCATAAGACGCACTTTTTTCCCAAAAAATTTGGAAGGAAAATGGGGGGTGCGTCACCTCTTCTGCTGCAGCCGTCAGGTTTCTGAGGGAGGGAACGGAGGGCCCTGCGATCCTGCTCCACCGCTACTCACAGCTGCTGGAGCACCGGCTTCTCGCATCCAGGTTCCATAGCATTCCTCCACTTCTGCCAGTTTCTTGAAGGACCCTGCCTCCTGTGACCCCCGCTTTACCCCCCCAGGTAAGATACCTTACCTACAGTGCTGGCCAAAAGTATTGGCACCCCTGCAATTCTGTCAGATAATACTCAGTTTCTTCCTGAAAATGATGGCAATCACAAATTCTTTGTTATTATTCTCTTCATTTAATTTGTCTTCAATGAAAAAAAAAACACAAAAAGAATTGCCCTAAAGCCAAATTGGATATAATTCCACACCAAACCTAAAAAAGGGGGTGGACAAAAGTATTGGCACCCTTTGAAAAATCATGTGATGCTTCTCTAATTCGTGTAATTAACAGCACCTATAACTTACCTGTGGCACCTAACAGGTGTTGGCAATAACTAAATCACACTTGCAGCCAGTTAACATGAATTAAAGTTGACTCAACCTCTGTTCTGTGTCCTTGTGTGTACCACATTGAGCATGGAGAAAAGAAAGAAGACCAAAGAACTGTCTGAGGACTTGAGAAACCAAATTGTGAGGAAGCATGAGCAATCTCAAGGCTACAAGTCCATCTCCAAAGACCAGAATGTTCCTGTGTCTTCCGGGCGCAGTGTCATCAAGAAGTTTAAAGCCCATGGCACTGTGGCTAACCTCCCTAGATGTGGACGGAAAAGAAAAATTGACGAGAGATTTCAACGCAAGATTGTGCGGATGGTGGATAAAGAACCTCGACTAACATCCAAACAAGTTCAAGTTGCCCTGCAGTCCGAGGGTACAACAGTGTCAACCCGTACTATCCGTCGACGTCTGAATGAAAAGGGACTGTATGGTAGGATACCCAGGAAGACCCCATTTCTTACACTGAGACATAAAAAAGCCAGGCTGGAGTTTGCCAAAACTTACCTGAGAAAGCCTAAAACGTTTTGGAAGAATGTTCTCTGGTCAGATGAGACAAAAGTAGAGCTTTTTGGGAAAAAGCATGAACATAGAGTGTACAGAAAAAAAAAAGAGGCATTCAAAGAAAAGAACACGGTTCCTACAGTCAAACATGGCGGAGGTTCCCTGATGTTTTGGGGTTGCTTTGCTGCCTCTGGCACTGGACTGCTTGACCGTGTGCATGGCATTATGAAGTCTGAAGACTACCAACAAATTTTGCAGCATAATGTAGGGCCCAGTGTGAGAAACTTGGGTCTCCCTCAGAGGTCATGGGTCTTCCAGCAGGACAATGACCCAAAACACACTTCCAAAAGCACTATAAAATGGTTTGAGAGAAAGCACTGGAGACTTCTAAGGTGGCCAGCAATGAGTCCAGACCTGAATCCCATAGAACACCTGTGGAGAGATCTCAAAATGTCAATTTGGAGAAGGCACCCTTCAAATATCAGTGACCTGGAGCAGTTTGCCAAAGAAGAATGGTCTACAATTCCAGCAGAGCATTGTAAGAAACTCATTGATGGTTACCGGAAGTGGTTGTTCGCAGTTATTTTGGCTAAAGGTTGTGCAACCAAGTATTAGGCTGAGGGTGCCAATACTTTTGTCTGGCCCATTTTTGGAGTTTTGTGTGAAATGATCAATGATTTAATTTTTGCTTCATTCTCTTTTGTGTTTTTTCCTTGCAAGCCAATTAAATGAAGATAATAATATCAAAGAATTTGTGTTTGCAATCATTTTCAGGAAGAAACTGAGTATTATCTGACAGTATTGCAGGGGTGCCAATACTTTTGGCCAGCACTGTATTCAGACTATAAGACGGACCCCCATCTTATGAAAAATATGTTTTTTTCCTATTTCCTACCCCAAAATTTGGGGTGCGTCTTATGGTCCGGTGCGTCTTATAGTCTGAAAAATATGGTATATATATACATATATATACGCACTCATAATAAGAGCAGATACTGAGAATTACACCATGTATACAGGACAGGGGAAGTATCCACAGCATACACAGCTCCACACTATATACTGTGTTAAGAAATATAGAGTTGGGCTATGTATATACTATATAGTGTAGAGATGTACCCATGTATATCCCCGGGCCTGGATGGGATACACCCGCGAGTACTGCACGAATTAAGTAAAGTCATAGATAGACCATTATTTTTTCTAGCATCGGCGTCTCTGCTGCCTGGCAGAGACGCTGTCCCCCTTACTGCCGCGGTCCTGCTCTGGCGTCTTCTGGCCTCCCTGCTGCTGGTGCACGCAGCTTACCTGGCCCTGTGCTTAGGGCAAAAAAGTCCCCGGCCAATGGCTGGAGGACTTCCCCTATAAAAGGGACCTCCTCCAATATGGAGGTGCCCGTGCAAGGTTGTAGCTTTGTGTGTGATTCTCTGCTTCAGCCTTCAGGTCCCGCTGCTAGCCTGACTACCAGTCCAGCCCGCCAGCCAGACTACAAGTCCAGCCCGCCAGTCAGACTACAAGTCCAGCGCGCCAGCCAGACTACAAGTCCTGTCCGCCATCCGGACTATTAGTCCAGTCCGTCTGCTTGTCTACTCTCCAGCCCGGCAGTCTGCCTACTGCCAGTCCGCCAGTCTGTCTATTTGGCTCTGCCCGCCTGCTTACCTTGAGTTACCTGCCGTCCCTGCCAGCCAGCCTACCTGGAGGCTCCTGCCTGTTACCTGCCGTGCCTGCCAGCCCGCTTACCTAGAAGCACCTGCCTGTTACCAGCCGTGCCTACCAGCCAGCCTACCTGGAGGCTCCTGCCTGTTACCTGCCGTGCCTGCCAGCCCGCTTACCTAGAAGCACCTGCCTGTTACCTGCCATGCCTACCAGCCAGCCTACCTGGAGGCACCTGCCTGTTACCTGCCGTGCCTGCCAGTCCGTCTGCCCGGATCCTCCGCCAGCCTGCCTGCCGTGCTCATCTGCTGTACCGGTCAGTCCCTGCCTCTGACCCGTGGGAGTCACCTGCTCTCATACAAGGTCGGTCCCCAGAGTAGCACCTGGTCCCTCTGCTCGGTCCCTCCCTGGTCACGGAGTCGATTGAGCCGCCGTACGACCTTGGTCGGTCCGAGTTGATACCTAGTTACGCCCCTCTGGTCCCTCCTTGCACCACAGCACAGAGGTTCCACCACCCGGATCCGTAACATTTTTAATCTTTAAAGATTCCATAATAACAGGGTCTGTACCACAGGACTGGCGTATAGCAAGTGTGGTGCTAATATTCAAAAAGGGGACAAAAACCGAACTTGGAAATTATAGGCCAGTAAGCTTAACCTCTACTGTGGGTAAAATCCTGGAGGGTTTCCTAAGAGATGCTATACTAGAATATCTGAAGAAGAATAACCTCATGACCCAATATCAACATGGGTCTACGAGGGACTCTTCCTGTCAAACTAATCTGATCAGCTTTTATGAAGAGGTAAGTTCCGGACTGGACCAAGGAAATGCAGTGGATGTTGTGTATATGGACTTTTCAAAAGCTTTTGATACGGTTCCACACAAAAGGTTGATACATAAAATGAGAACAATGGGGATAGGAGAAAATATATGCAAGTGGGTTAAGAACAGGCTCAGTGATAGATCTATGTAAACTAGAAGCTTGGGCTGATAAATGGAAATGAGCTTTAATGGGGATAAATGTAAGGTAATGCACAGAGGAAATAAAATGTATAATTATATGCTTAATTGTAAAACACTGGGCAAAACTGTCACTGAAAAAGACCTGGGTGTATTGGTGGACAACAAGCTCACGTTTAGTGGCCAATGTCAGGCTGCTGCTGCAAAGGCAAATAAAATAATGGGATGCATTAAAAGAGGCATAGATGCTCATGAGGAGAACATAATTTTACCTCTATACAAGTCACTAGTGCGACCACACTTAGAATACTGTGTACAGTTCTGGTCTCCGGTGTATAAGAAAGACATAGCTGAACTAGAGCGGGTGCAGAGAAGAGCGACCAAGGTTATTTGAGGACTGGGGGGGTCTGCAATACCAAGACAGGTTATTACACTTGGGGTTATTTACTGTGGAAAAACGAAGGCTTAGGGGTGATCTTATTACTATGTACAAGTATATGAGGGGACAGTACAAAGACCTGTCTACTGATCTTTTTACTCTGAGGCCTGAGATGGGGACAAGGGGGCATCTTCTACGTCTGGAGGAAAGAAGGTTTAATCATAATCACAGATGCGGATTCTTTACTGTAAGAGCAGTGAGACTATGGAGCTCTCTGCCGCATGATGTTGTAATGAGTGATTCACTACTAACATTTAAGAAGGGCCTGGATGCCTTTCTGGAAAAGTATAATATTACAGGTTATAAATACTAGATTCCTTGGTAGGGTGTTGATCCAGGGAACTAGTCTGATTGTCGTATGGAGTCAGGAAGGAATTCTTTTCCCCAATGTGGAGCTTAGTGTTTGCCACATGTTTTTTTTGCCTTCCCCTGGGCTATGTTAGGCTATGGGTTGAACTAGATGGACTTAGTCTTCCTTCAACCTTAAAAACTATGTTACTATGTATATAGTGTGAATTCCACACTATATACTATATACCCAGCACCAACTATATATACACGCACACAACTCTACATTATACACTATGTTAAGACAGCATTATACTATATGTACTATATATACTTTATGCTGCATACATCAGATAGGAGACACACATATATATATATATACATATATATATATATATATATATATCACATAGGGGACACCGTGACTGCTGAATATATCACATTGAGAGTGCTGTATATACATTATATAGGCGATACCACTACTGCTGTATATATATTATGTAGGTGATACTGCAACTATACACAGCTGTGTATACAGCAGTAACAGTATCACCTATATACAGTGCATTGTGAAAGTATTTGGCCCCCTTGAACTTTCTACCTTTTGCCACATTTCTGGCTTCAAACATAAAGATATAAAATTCTAATTTTTTTGGGACGAATCAACAACAAGTGGGACATAAAACTACACAAACCAAATGGGAGACATTTATTAGCATCCTGAATAGGACCTGTGCACAATATATACCCTATGGGAATAAACATGCTAGAAATAGGAGGAAACCACTATGGCTAAATAGAGCTGTAAGCGGCGCAATAAGTGACAAAAAGAAAGCATTTAGAGAACTAAAGCAAGTAGGTAGTGATGAGGCATTAAATAAATACAGAAAATTAAATAAATTCAGTAAAAACCAAATCAAGGCAGCAAAGGTTGAGACAGAGAAACTCACTGCCAGGGAAAGTAAAAGTAATCCCAAAATATTCTTTAACTACATAAATAGTAAAAAACTAAAAAAATGACAGTGTTGGCCCCCTTAAAAATAGTCTGGGTGAAATAGTGGATGAGGATGAGGAAAAAGCCAATATGCTAAATGATGTTTTTTCAACAGTATTTACACAAGAAAATTGCATGACAGAAAACATGATTAGTGATGACAAAAATTCTCCATTAAATGTCACTTGCTTAAACCAGCAGGAAGTACGGTGGCGTCTAAAAATTACTTTGGAAAAACGAAGGCTTAGGGGTGATCTTATTACTATGTACAAGTATATGAGGGGATAGTTCAAAGACCTTTCTACTGATCTTTTTACTCTGAGGCCTGAGACGGGGACAAGGGGGCATCTTCTACGTCTGGAGGAAAGAAGGTTTAATCATAATCACAGACGCAGATTCTTTACTGTAAGAGCAATGAGACTATGGAACTCTCTGCCGCATGATGTTGTAATCAGTGATTCACTATTAAAATTTAAGAAGGGCCTGGATGCGTTTCTGGAAAAGTATAATATTACAGGTTATATATACTAGATTCCTTGATAGGGCGTTGATCCAGGGAACTAGTCTGATTGGCGTATGGAGTCAGGAAGAAATTTTTTTTCCCCAATGTGGAGCTTAGTGTTTGCCACGTGGGTTTTTTTTGCCTTCTTCTGGATCAACATGTTAGGCTATGGGTTGAACTAGATGGACTTAGTCTTCCTTCTACCTTAAAAACTATGTTACTATGTTACAATCGTGAAGTGGAACGAAATTTATTGGATATTTTAAACTTTTTTAACAAATTAAAAACTGAAATGTGGGGCTTGCAATATTATTCGGCCCCCTTGAGTTAATACTTTGTAGTCCCACCTTTTGCTGCGATTACAGCTGCAAGTCGCTTGTGGTATGTCTCTATCAGTTTTGCACATCGAGAGGCTGAAATTCTTGCCCATTCTTCCTTGTAAAACAGCTCGAGCTTAATGAGGTTGGATGGAGGGCTTTTGTGAACAGCAGTTTTCAGCTCTTTCCACAGATTCTCGATTGGATTTAGGTCTGGGCTTTGACTTGGCCATTCTAACACCTGGATACTTTTATTTTTGAACCATTCCATTGCAGATTTTGCTTTATGTTTGGGATCATTGTCTTGTGGGAAGATAAATCTCCGTCCCAGTCTCAGGTCTTTTGCAGACTCCAACAGGTTTTCTTCCAGAATGGTCCTATATTTGGCTCCGTCCATCTTCCCATCAATTTTAACCATCTTCCCTGCCCTGCTGAAGAAAAGCAGGCCCAAAATATGATGCTGCCACCACCATGTTTGACAGTGGGGATGGTGTTTTGAGGGTGATGAGCTGTGTTGCTTTTACGCCAAACATATCGTTTTGCATTGTGGGAAAAAAAGTTCGATTTTGGTTTCATCTGACCAAAGCACCTTATTCCACATGTTTGGTATGTCTCCCAGGTGGCTTGTGGCAAACTTCAAACAAGACTTTTTATGAATATCTTTGAGAAATGGCTTTCTTCTTGCCATTCTTCCATAAAGGCCAGATTTGTGCAGTGTATGACTGATTGTTGTCCTATGGACAGACTCTCCCACTTCAGCCGTAAATCTCTGCAGTTCATCCAGAGTGATCATGGGCCTTTTGGCTGCATCTCTAATCAGTCTTCTCCTTGTTCGAGATGAAAGTTTAGAGGGGCGGTCGGGTCTTGGTAGGTTTGCAGTGGTCTGATGCGCCTTCCATTTCAATATGATCGCTTGCACAGTGCTCCTTGAGATGTTTAAAACTTGGGAAATCTTTTTGTATCCAAATCCGGCTTTAAAGTTTGCCACAATAGTATCTCGGACCTGCCTGGTGTGCTCCTTGGTCTTCATGATGCTCTCTGCACTTGAAACAGAACCCTGAGACTATCACAGAGCAGGTGCATTTATACGGAGACTTGATTACACACAGGTGGATTCTAGTTATCATTACCAGTCATTTAGGACAACATTGGATCATTCAGAGATCCTCACTGAACTTCTGGAATACCCGACAGACAGTTAGCCATGCTCCTCCAGGGTAAGCTCGGCCCATGGCGCAGTGTTGCACAGTGATATTCACATTTGTTACTTTTGGAGTGCAATGTGTGAAATCTCTGCTTGCAGTCCAACTTTCTTTACAGTCTGGGGGGAGGCAATGTGCATTTAACTCTCTTTCCCAGCAACTGAGCCACGCAGCAGACTAGACAGACAGGCTGGTCCTCGTTAGCTTCTCCCTGCCCATTGCGCTATATTGACAGGTCTCTGCCTACGTGCACATAGATAGAACAGATAGAGAGACCTGTCACTCTAGGGTGACGTGTGGGTAGCAGGTGACAGGGATCCGCTTGTCCGACTTGTCTACAGTGCGGCCCTGTCCCCATTGGCTATTAAAGTATGTTTTTCTCTGAAATGCCACAGCGTCAAACATACCCGGCTGAGTATCTACAGCCAGTGCCTGATACATGATTCCCGTGGATCAGACAGCATGTATCAGCTGTCGGGTTCTCTTCAGATATAGCAGGCAGCCTTTTGATCTTTTTATTGATGTTTAAGAAGAACAAGGCATTCGGGGGACTGGGAGTGACTTGAGATAAGGTAGAAGTAAGTTAGGTTATTTCTAGAAAAACAAGAATACTTTATGAGATAGAGAAAGGATATATAATTGAGAGCTAGATAGTGTAAGTGCAATGCAACACAGAAAATTTGTGGTGGACAATATAAGATATTTAAGATATTTTTGGTGCACCAGTTTTATGATATAATCATTTGGCTTAAAAGGTGGCAATGAAAATCCAAAAATGATCTTGGCGTATAAAAGAAACTCATCTGCCAGTTACTGTGAGCATCCTCCAGAAAAGAGAATCCATGCAGATGTCTGGGCAGGTCAGTCACTTTGAATTATATGGGTTAATAATAAGTCGTATTTCCAGACATCTCTCACGTTACACTTTTTATGCAGTAAAAGATAATGTTGTTCGTAACATGATTCCAAAGAAGAACCGAACTTCTGAGAAATCTACTGATGCCAACGATACCAAGGAGAAAATAAACTATAGAGACTCCTTTTTAGGTACTTCCTAAATTATAAATTCCGAGGTAGTATAAAGCTACATGCACATGATACTTTTACAGGATGATAAGCTGCTGAGAATGATATTTTGTGCAGCACAAAAGATTATTTCACCCAATGAATCAGTAGTTACCCAGAAGGGTCACTAAAATGCAGTGCTTTTTTTCTTCTACACAGAGAAGTCGTGATCCTAAAATGCTTTCCAGTTTCTTTTTACCACAAGATTGTAAGGAGGAATGTGAACTTATGTCATGGGATTTCAAAGTTAAGAACAGTCAGACTAAAAAAGTGAGTCAATAAAAAGATATGAAGTGTAACATTTTCTAAATTGTTTTTAACCATGCCATGTGTTTGTATAAATGAAATAATTTACATAACTCCACCAAACCCACAGTAAATTAATAGTGACAAAGGGGCTTGTACACTGTCAAAGTAAATGTATAAATGTTGATGTGTTGTACAGGAATGCGGCAATAACAGCATAATGGAGGCAGTGCCTACAGTGATTAACCCAGGTAAGGCCTTGTAATAAGAAATTAGCATGTAGAATGGATCTACCTATGGTCATATGGAGTAACCTGCCTTTATGTCATTACTATAATGTGGCTTTGATGTCTGACCTAGACATTGGTTTTCTTCAGACAGTGAAAAAGACTTAAAAGGGATTGTTCCCTTTCTGACAATATTTTGCTCTGGCTACAGTTTATTAAAACATAAATTGCAGTGTGCTCACTTTTCCCAGGTCCTCCGGCGAGGCTCCACTACTGCTCTGGGTGTCTGACATTGGCTGCAGTGCTGACATCACGTCGACAGTGCTGCAGCCAATCCCAAAGCTCTGCGACTCTAAAGGGGGCGTTCCTTGTACGCGGTGTGGTAAATCGGCTCACTCGGCTTCTCAATGAGGTAGTCGGATGAATGTTTTTCATTTAATTTCTTCAACTGGTTTATTAAAAACATGCTTCATAAACTAGTCCAAAACAAAGTAAACATACGCAGTCTTGCTGGCAAAAACAAAAAAACAGCATTCACTAAAGTCCGTATAACTACAGGTTTCATCTCTGTTTCACATGAGCTCCGCTTTGGAGGTCAGCTCACCTTCAGGCATTCCGAATCCTGACTGAGTCCGAAGGCTCTAACTATACCACATGGACCACACCCTAGGGTGGAGATATGGTGTACAAATGTCCCACCCAACTCTTTAGCTGTTCACAAAACCCAGCCCTGTTATGGCTGACTAACCCCTTTACCCCCGAGGGTGGTTTGCACATTAATGACCAGGCCAATTTTTACAATTCTGACCACTGTCACTTTATGAGGTAATTACTCTGGAACGCTTCAACGGATCCCCCTGATTCTGAGAATGTTTTTTCGTGACATATTGTACTTCATGATAGTGGTAAAATTTCTTCGATATGACTTGCGTTTATTTGTGAAAAAATCGGAAATTTGGCGAAAATTTCTCAATTTTCAAACTTTGAATTTTCATGCCCTTAAATCAGAGCGGTAAGTCATACAAAATAGTTACTAAATAACATTTCCCACATGTCTACTTTACATCAGCACATTTTTTTGTTAGAAAGTTATAAAGGTTAAACGTTGACCAGCGATTTCTCATTTTTCCAACAAAATTTACAAAACCATTTTTTTAGGAACCACATCACATTTGAAGTGACTTTGAGGGGCCTTTAGGACAGAAAATACCCAAAAGTGGCACCATTCTAAAAACTGCACCCCCAAGGTGCTCAAAACCACATTAAATAAGTTTATTAACCCTTAAGGTGCTTCACCGGAATTTTTGGAATTTGGAAGAAAAAATTAACATTTAACTTTTTTTCACAAAAATGTTACTTTAGACCCAAATTTTTATTTTCGCAAGGGTATCAGGAAAAATGGACCCCAAATTTTGTTGTGCAATTCCTCCTGAGCACGCCAATACCCCATATGTGGGGGAAAACCACTGTTTGGGCGCACGGCAGGGTTCGGAAGGGAAAGAGCACCATTTGACTTTTTTAATGTAAAATTTGCTTGAATAATTAGCGGACGCCGTGTTGCATTTGGGGAGCCCCTGATGTGCTTAAACAGTGGGAACTCCTCGCAAGTGACACCATTTTGGAATCTAGACGCCTCAGGGAACTTATCTAGGTGTGTGGTGAGCACCTTGAATCCCCAGGTGCTTCACAGAAGTTTATTATGTAGAGCCGTGAAAGTAAAAAAAATTAAGTTTTTCCACAAAAATGATCTTTTAGCCCCCAATTTTTTATTTTCACAAGTGTAAGAAGAGAAAATGGACCCCAAAAACTGTTGTGCAATTTCTCCTGAGTACGCCGATACCCCATATGGGGGGAAAATACACTGTTTGGGCGCACGACAGAGTTCAGAAGGGAAGGAGCACTGTGTGTCTTTTTGAACGCAAAATTGTCTGGAATCGAGAGCGGACGTTATGTCGCGTTTGGAGAGCCACTGATGCACCTAAACAGTGGAAACCCCCCACAACTGACCCCATTTTGGAAACTAGACACCTCAAGGATTTTATCAAGGGGCATAGTGAACATTTTGAACCCAGAGGTATGAACAGAATTTGATAACATTAGGTCATCATATTGAATAAGTTGTTATTAGTCTTGAGCGCAAGTGCTCTCTACTTGAGTTTGCATCGGGTACTCAAGTATGCACCAAGTATCTCGGGTGTTCGAGTGACATGCTTGAATCCCCGCCCCGCATGTTTCACGGTTGTTAGACATCGAAAAAAAACATGCGGGGATCGCTCATGCATGGCAGGCAATCCCCGCAAGTTTTTTTGGGCTGCGAAGCATATGGGGCGAAGACTCGAGAATGTCACTCGAGCACCCACGATACTCGGTGCCAACCCGAGCACCCGTTTTAAACTCAAGTAGTGAGCACTTGCGCTCAACACTAGTCGCCATATCGTCATCATTTTTATTTCTATACTTTTGAAAAAATCCCAACCCTAATACAACCCCAACCCTAACAGGATTCTAGTACAGCCCTAACCATAGCACAGCCCTAACCCTAGCACAGCCCTAACCCTAGCACAACCCTAACCCTAGAGTTTATTTTTACGCTGTTCCTCGTGAAGTTTAAATGATTACACAACTTTATTCTTCGGGTCTTTGCAATTTCCATGATGCCAGATTCATATTGGGTTTTTATGTTTGGCAGCTGTCACACACTAAAATATGCTTTTTTATTGCAAAGACTAGTTTTTGCAATCATTTTTCCATATTTCGGCCAACAGAGTCATGTAAGGGCTTGTTCTTTGCGGGACAAATTGACGTTTTTATTGGTACCATTTTCGTGACATTTTTTGTTCGCTTTCTATTCCGATTTTTGGGAGGCAGAATAAACAAAATCAACAATTCAGGAATTGTCTTCTTTTTTTTTTATGCCGTTCTACATGTTGTAAAATTGATAAGGCAGCTTTATTCTTCGGGTCTGTACGCTTACAGTGGTACCACATTTATATAGTTTTTTATGTTTTGGCGCTTTTACACAATAAAAACTATTTTATCTAAAAAATAATTTTTTTATCGCTTTATTCTGAGAGCCATAACTTTTTTATTTTTTGGCTAATGGATCTGTATGGCAGCTTGTTTTTTTGCGGGACAAGATGTCGTCTTCAACAGTACCATTTGTATTTACATTCGTCTTTTCGTCTTTTTGATTGCGTTTTATTCCATTTTTTGTTTGGCAGCATGATGATAAAGCATCGTTTTTTGCTTATTTTTTTAATTCTTTTTTTTTACCGTGTTCACTAAAGGGGTTAACTAGTGGGACATTTTTATAGCTCAGGTTGTTCCGGACGCAGCGATAAAAAATGTGTGTACTTTTATTGTTTTTTTTTGTTTGTTTTTTCATAATAATATTTATTTATGAGTACAGTATATTTTTATTGGATTATTTTTTCGGGTTTTTTTTTAAATATTTTTCCAACTTTTTTTTTTTTTCACTTTCTGACACTTTTTTTTTACTTGTACACTTTGTCCCACTATGGGACTTTCATTTTTTGCAGGCTGATCGCTTGTATAGCATAGAGATGCTGCAGCATGTCTATGCTATACAGCCTGTCAGCGCTGCACAGGCAGAAGTTACTTTGATTTCGCACTGCACATGATCAAAGTAACTTCGTGGTGACCCAGATGTTGTCATGGCGACATCGGGTTACCCTTGCAACTACCGGGACCCGGCACAGACAGCGCAGGATGCTGGAGGCAAGGTAAGAAGCTCGCGCTTACCTCCCCTTGCTCCCGGAATGCTGCGATCGACTTCGATTGCAGCATTTCAGGGGTTAATGTGCCGGGAGCGGTGCGGACTGCTCCTGTCACATAGCACCGGGTGTCAGCTGTGAGAATCAGCTGACACCCGGTGGTAATCGCCCCGCACAGCTCCTGTGCGGGCGCGATGGTATTGTGCATAATAGTACGTACCTGGTCCATTAGGCCCAGGGCACAGAGACGTACTATTACTAACAATGTCAGTAAGGGGTTAAACCATCTCAACACATAACATGCTGGAGCATGCTTCCGGGGTCATATCACTGACGCTGACAACCTCAGTGAAACATATTTCCCCTCTAGTATTTTACCAGTGACCCTCCTACAGCGGACAGAGCCGGTGAGCTCACTGATTGGCTGCCAAGGTGACGTCAGTGCAGCAGCCAATATCAGACACCAGGAGCAGCAGCTGAGACTCTCCAGTGGACAGGGGGAAGGTGAGTACAGCGAGGTTTATGTTTTAACAAATTGCAGCCGGGGCAAAGCATTGTCTGAAAGGGAACATTCCTTTAAGCAGAATTTAATTTCAGCAGTTAGATCATGTAATTTGAGATTGTTGATTTATTACACATGAATAGCAGAACAATTAACCCTTCTGATGCACTACAGATGCAGAGTCGAAAGGAAATAACACTGGATGTAGGTCTCCAGAAGACAAACTATTCACCAGAGAATCTCCTCATCATGACATGGATATCTTGGTAGGTTGACTTCTGCAAATTTTAGATAAGATGGTATGGCTCAGTAGTGCAAATATGGGAGAGATTTGTATAACAAAAGTGTAGCACCCCGAGGGCTCGGCTGCTACAGGGGTATTGCACTTCAAACCAGAGGTGTGATATTCCACTCCCGGGTAAGGATGGAGTGTGGACCGGGGCTCAGTAGGCTGCATACACTACACTCACCCCATTTCCGGGGGACAGATCTACGGTACTCCCACCAGATAGATGTGCAGGTACGACAGCGTCTGTCCCTGGCTGGAGTGGGGAGGGGGGTGGAAAACCCAGTGGTGTAGGAGCAGACAGGGGAGGGACTCTGGGCATAGGTAGGAGCCCATTGGTTGCTAGTCACCTGGGCTCACACATAGAAGGAGGTATAAAAGGTGGGCACCATCATAGAACAGGGTTCAGTCCGGTTCAGTTCAGAGAGGAGGAGAAGAAGAGAGGAGCTCAGCCAGAGAGGGCTGACAGGGAGCTGTGGCTCAGTCTGGGCCCAGCTCCAGAGGCAAGCCTGGAGTGGAGGCCTGAGACAGCAGAAAGAGAAAGAAGAAGGAACAGAAAGGAACTGAAACGGAGGAGAAAGGAGGCAAGGAACACAAAGAAAGGCCCAGAGACACGAAGGCAGAAGGAACCCCATATTCCCAGAGGAGATACTGGGTGAAGGGTTGGCAGAGCAGGGTACCGGAACCCGAATTGGTGGAGGCGACTAATCCTCAGCCAAAACCGGAGGTCGTGACCACATCTTGGTGCGACCCCTCACTACATCCACCAGAAAGGCATACCGCATAGGGTCAGGGAGACCGGAGAGAGGTTTCACCAACAGAAGGCCCGAGGAAGCTGGACAAAGGTGGGTCACTGGTGGGGACGGACAGTAGAAAGGAAGAGAGGGGAGCTTTCAGCCACACTCTGGAATTGCTTGGGAGTTGACCGAGTCCCTCACCTGGTGGACGCAGCACGGCTCGGGCGGTCACTGCTGGCCGAAGTGACCGGAGCAACAACTGTGAGTAAAGCTTTGGAAACTGCACCACACGTCTCTGTGATTCCTTGCCGCTCCAGCACCACTAGCACTGGGACCCTCCCACCATCACTACCACCATCATCCACATTAGCTGCCCTGAGGCAATACTTCTCCCGTGGGGAGTCATCCCATACTCAGCTGCGCAAACAACATCAGCCTCAGCGGTCTGCAGCGCAGCGGCGGTCCCCACTGACCGCAATCCACGGGTGGCGTAGTCGGACACTTATTACCATACAAATAGACTGCCACTGGTTTGACCACCCTGGGCACGGACCGGGTCACCGCCACACGGAGACTACAACCCCCAGCATCTCAGCGATCCGGCTCCGGGTATTCCCCTGCACAGCACAGGCCCAGGGGGCGCGTCAAAAGCAATGGCAGTAAAATTATGACAAGAGAAAGTTTGCAATCTGATTGCTCGTAAGACCTGTTCATACAAAGCCAGGCAAATAATAATAGTGCAAGTACTTGATGAGCAGGAAATAATCGCAGGATCTTGAAAGTACAATATGTATGAAGTTGGGCTTGCTGTCAATAGTAAAGGTGTCCTAATTTTTACTGCTTAATGTGTGAATATGTACTAGCCAGACATGCGGAGCCCCTTTATTCCTGTGGTTCATTTTACAACACCTATTAGTTGAGAGTTTCATACTTGTTTTCTAACATTCACAAACTATTATTGTTTTTTTCCCACCTTTTTCTGTTTGGCTAATAAAGAAAAACCTAACCATAGAGAAACCAGAAGACCATTCAGAAGATGTATCTGAATCAGAAGAAGAAGAAGAAGAAGAAGAAGAGGACTGGCTTCTAGTGAAGATTAAAGAGGAAAATATTCCCCAAGAAATTACCTCTGGTGAGGGAATGAGGAAATTAAATGGGTCTCATGTAACAGCTTAAGTGAGTTCCAAAATATGAACCTAAATGTGAGCCTCAAAACGTCCACTAAATTTTCATAATCCAGTATTTTTAACCCATTCCCTGCCAAGGGTGTATCTCTTACATCCTTGTAGGATGCCAACTCAGTGGCCAAGATATTTTCTGGCTTCTAATGGCCATATATTAGCCTGGATTGCAGCTGTAGATTCTCAGCTTGAGGCCACAGCCCCACTATCAGTATTTGGTCAGTATATTTTCTCAGTATTTGTAAGCCAAAACCAGGTGAGGAACAATCAGAGAAAAGGTATAATAGAAACAAGTGCACCAATTCTGCATTTATCACCCACTCCTGATTTTGGCTCCCACTTTTTACAAATTTCTGATTTATTTTTTTCACCAATAAAAAATATGCTTCATAAAGTAAACATATGGGAATTGTCATGAGGGGGCAGTGATATAAGTAGGGTGAGTGTCACGATCTTCAAACAATCATTATCAAGAGGCAGAGATAGAAGCAGGATGAGAGACACCAGCACGTGTCACAATCCTCAAATGAAACGTCATCAGGTGGTGGTAATAGAAGCAGGGTGAGTGATACAAACGCTGCCCTCCAGCTTCTGTCACTGTCGTCAAATTAATTATCCTCCGGGTTGATAGAAGCATAGAAAAATTGATACCAATGCCACCCCCCTGATATTGATTCATTTGAGAGCGGGTATAGCAGCTTTGGGATGGCACTTCTTTCACTCACTATGCTTCTATCACCACCTCCTGATGATGTCTCATTTCAGGGATTTCAGTGGTGGCGGCCACTGAAGATGTGAGCATAAAAGAAGTGTGGCCACCGAAGATGCCATGACATCTCCATTTTCCCCCTTAAACAGGACGTCATCAGGGAACAGCAGCGACAAGGCTGTGGTAAGTGACTGCAGTGTTGCCCCCTGATGACGTCCTGTTTTGGAGTGTTAATAGAAGCTGCAGAGAAGTGTTTATATGGCCATTCTCCCGTAACGTTCCCTTTGAAATGCCTCTAAAACAAAGTGTCACAGGAAGTAAAGGAAAGAAAGCACATATACATTACCGTTCAAAAGTTTGGGGTCACCCAGACAATTTTGTGTTTTCCAAGAAAACTCATACTTTTATTTATCAAATGAGTTGCAAAATGAATAGAAAATATAGTCCAGACATTGACAAGGTTAGAAATAATGATTTTTGTTAGAAAGAATAATTTTCTCCTTCAAACTTTGCTTTCCTCAAAGAATGCTCCCTTTTGCCGCAATTACATCATTGTAGACCTTTGGCATTCTAGCTGTTAATTTGCTGCGGTGATCTTGAGAAATTTCACCCCATGCTTCCTGAAGCCCCTCCCACAAGATGGATTGGCTTGATGGGCACTTTTTGCGCACCATACGGTCAAGCTGCTCCTACAAAAGCTCAGTGGGGTTGAGATCTGGTGACTGCGCTGGCCACTCCATTACAGATAGAATACGAGCTACCTGCTTCTTCCCTAAATAGTTCATGCATAATTTGGAGGTGTGCTTTGGGGTCACTGTCCTGTTGTAGGATGAAATTGGCTCCAATCAAGTGCTGTCCACAGGGTATGGCATGGCATTGCAAAATGGAGTGATAGCCTTCCTTATTCAAAATCCCATTTACCTTGTACAAATCTCCCACTTTACCAGCACCAAAGCAACCCCAGACCATCACATTACCTCCACCATGCTTGACAGATGGCGTCAGGCACTCTTCCAGCATCTTTTCAGTTGTTCTGTGTCTCACAAATGTTCTTCTGTGTGATCCAAACACCTCAAACTTTGATTCGCCTGTCCATAAAACTTTTTTCCAATTTTACTCTGACCAATGTCTGTGTTCTTTTGCCCATATTTATCTTTTCCTTTTATTAGGCCATCATCCCGGAGTCGCCTCTTCACTGTAGACGTGCGTGTACTATTTAATGAAGCTGCCAGTTAAGGAGCTGTGAGGCGTCGATTTCTCAAACTACAGACTGTAATGTACTTGTCTTGTTGCTCAGTTGTGCAGCGAGGCCTCCCACTTCTTTTTCTACTCTGGTTAGAGCCTGTTTGTGCTCTCCTCTGAATGGAGTAGACACACACCTTTGTTGGAAATCTTCAGTTTCTTGGCAATTTCTCACATGGAATAGCCTTCATTTCTAAGAACAAGAATAGACTGTCGAGTTTCACATGAAAGTTCTCTTTTTCTGGCCATTTTGAGAGTTTCATAGAACAAACAAATATAATGCTCCAGATTCTCAACTAGCTCAAAGGAAGGTCAATTTTATAGCTTCTCAAATCAGCCAAACGGTTTTCAGCTGGGCTACCATACTTGTGCAAGGATTTTCTAGGGTTTTCTAAACATCCATTATCCTTCTTACACAGTTGGCAAACACAATGTACCATTAAAACACTGGAGTGGTGGTTGTTGGAAATGGGCTTCTATATACCTATGTAGATGTTGCAATAAAAACAAGACGTTTGCAGTTAGAATAGTCATTTACCACATTAACAATGTATAGAGTGTATTTCTGATTCATTTAATGTTAGCTTCATTGAAAAAAAAAAGTGCTTTTCTTTCAAAAATAATGAAATTTCTAATTGACCCCAAACTTTTGAACGGTAGTGTATAACGAATAGCAGGATAGGGAGAATGGTAGGGAATTGTATAATAAAGAAATTGACAAAAGTGGTTAGGGCTTAAAGTAGCTATTTAAAAAGGACAGTATAGGTATCGGACAACCCCTTTTATTATCAGGTTTTTTTTTGTAATTTAGATTCAATTTTTACACATCACAGTGCCAAAAATTGTGTTAGCTACTAGAGGTGCCAAATGTAAAAAAAAAATGCAATAAAATGGTTAAATTGCAATGTAATGTATCTCTCTTGTATGGTTTGGTCTTTATGGTCTTTTACTTTTGGCAGAGTACATTGATCACTATTTACAAGAACTACAACTGAGCAAACAAACAAGCCGACAGATGTCAGTAAGTACAATATGTATAATACATATCTCTTTTTTTTTACTGCGGCCTTATATTTATTAGTTATTTGTATATTTTTTAAAAGGGCGCAGGACCATCTTCATCTGACAAGTGCATGAAACGTGAGTATTTAGGGCTTTCATTTTTAAAATAGTTAAGAATTCTGACATCATGAATAAAGCAAGTTCTTGCTCAGTTGGGCAGATCATCAGCAATAATTTATCAGTTACAGCATTGGTTTACACTTTCTGCGCTGTTTTTTTGTTGTTGTTGTTGTTGTTTTTTAGTTTGTGAATGCCAGTTGAAGAAGCTTTTCTCAGTTTAGGTTCTAACCCTGCACAAGCTGTCATGATAGAAGCAATGGATCAGGATTTCTTCACTCACTGACTGTCACTGTGTTTCCTGTTGGACAGCCAGGTTCAAGATTTATTATTTAAGAGGAATTTATTATCATTGTTTGAGTCAACAAACCAACTTGTAGGTCCTGCAGGGCCAGTGATGGGCACATAATTCCTGGCACGTACATGTCCTGCAGGGCCAGTGATGGGCACATAATTCCTGGCACGTACATGTCCTGCAGGGCCAGTGACGGGCACATAATTCCTGGCACGTACATGTCCTGCAGGGCCAGTGACGGGCACATAATTCCTAGCGCGTACAGGTCCGGCAGGGCCAGTGACGGGCACATAATTCCTGGCACGTACAGGTCCGGCAGGGCCAGTGACGGGCACATAATTCCTGGCACGTACAGGTCCTGCAGGGCCAGTGACGGGCACATAATTCCTGGCACGTACATGTCCTGCAGGGCCAGTGACGGGCACATAATTCCTGGCACGTACATGTCCTGCTGGGCCAGTGACGGGCACATAATTCCTGGCGCGTACAGGTCCGGCAGGGCCAGTGACGGGCACATAATTCCTGGCACGTACAGGTCCGGCAGGGCCAGTGACGGGCACATAATTCCTGGCACGTACAGGTCCTGCAGGGCCAGTGACGGCCACGTAATTCCTGGCACGTACATGTCCTGCAGGGCCAGTGACGGGCACATAATTCCTGACACGTACAGGTCCTGCAGGGCCAGTGACGGGCACATAATTCCTGGCACGTACAGGTCCTGCAGGGCCAGTGACAGGCACATAATTCCTGGCACTTACAGGTCCTGCAAGGCCAGTGAAGGGCACATAATTCCTGGCACGTACAGGTCCTGCTGGGTCAGTGGCGGGCACATAATTCCTGCCACGTACATGTCCTGCAGGGCCAGTGACGGGCACATAATTCCTGGCATGTACATGTCCTGCAGGGCCAGTGACGGGCACATAATTCCTGGCACGTACATGTCCTGCAGGGCCAGTGACGGGCACATAATTCCTGGCACGTACAGGTGCTGCAGGGCCAGTGATGGGCACATAATTGCTGGCACGTACATGTCCTGCAGGGTCAGTGACGGGCACATAATTCCTGGCATGTACATGTCCTGCAGGGCCAGTGACGGGCACATAATTCCTGGCACGTACAGGTCCTGCAGGGCCAGTGACGGGCACATAATTCCTGGCACGTACATGTCCTGCAGGGCCAGTGACGGGCACATAATTCCTGGCACGTACAGGTCCTACAGGGCCAGTGACGGGCACATAATTCCTGGCACGTACAGGTCCTGCAGGGCCAGTGACGGGCACATAATTCCTGGCACGTACATGTCCTGCAGGGCCAGTGACGGGCACATAATTCCTGGCACGTACAGGTGCTGCAGGGCCAGTGATGGGCACATAATTGCTGGCACGTACATGTCCTGCAGGGTCAGTGACGGGCACATAATTCCTGGCATGTACATGTCCTGCAGGGCCAGTGACGGGCACATAATTCCTGGCACGTACAGGTCCTGCAGGGCCAGTGACGGGCACATAATTCCTGGCACGTACATGTCCTGCAGGGCCAGTGACGGGCACATAATTCCTGGCACGTACAGGTCCTACAGGGCCAGTGACGGGCACATAATTCCTGGCACGTACAGGTCCTGCAGGGCCAGTGACAGGCACATAATTCCTGGCACTTACAGGTCCTGCAAGGCCAGTGAAGGGCACATAATTGCTGGCACGTACATGTCCTGCAGGGTCAGTGACGGGCACATAATTCCTGGCACGTACATGTCCTGCAGGGCCAGTGACGGGCACATAATTCCTGGCACGTACATGTCCTGCAGGGCCAGTGACGGGCACATAATTCCTGGCACGTACAGGTACTGCTGGGCCAGTGACGGGCACATAATTCCTGGCACGTACATGTCCTGCTGGGCCAGTGACGGGCACATAATTCCTGGCACGTACAGGTCCGGCAGGACCAGTGACGGGCATATAATTCCTGGCACGTACATGTCCTGCTGGGCCAGTGACGGGCACATAATTCCTGGCACGTACATGTCCTGCAGGGCCAGTGACGGGCACATAATTCCTGGCACGTACATGTCCTGCAGGGCCAGTGACGGGCACATAATTCCTAGCGCGTACAGGTCCGGCAGGGCCAGTGACGGGCACATAATTCCTGGCACGTACAGGTCCGGCAGGGCCAGTGACGGGCACATAATTCCTGGCACGTACAGGTCCTGCAGGGCCAGTGACGGGCACATAATTCCTGGCACGTACATGTCCTGCAGGGCCAGTGACGGGCACATAATTCCTGGCACGTACATGTCCTGCTGGGCCAGTGACGGGCACATAATTCCTGGCGCGTACAGGTCCGGCAGGGCCAGTGACGGGCACATAATTCCTGGCACGTACAGGTCCGGCAGGGCCAGTGACGGGCACATAATTCCTGGCACGTACAGGTCCTGCAGGGCCAGTGACGGCCACGTAATTCCTGGCACGTACATGTCCTGCAGGGCCAGTGACGGGCACATAATTCCTGACACGTACAGGTCCTGCAGGGCCAGTGACGGGCACATAATTCCTGGCACGTACAGGTCCTGCAGGGCCAGTGACAGGCACATAATTCCTGGCACTTACAGGTCCTGCAAGGCCAGTGAAGGGCACATAATTCCTGGCACGTACAGGTCCTGCTGGGTCAGTGGCGGGCACATAATTCCTGCCACGTACATGTCCTGCAGGGCCAGTGACGGGCACATAATTCCTGGCATGTACATGTCCTGCAGGGCCAGTGACGGGCACATAATTCCTGGCACGTACATGTCCTGCAGGGCCAGTGACGGGCACATAATTCCTGGCACGTACAGGTGCTGCAGGGCCAGTGATGGGCACATAATTGCTGGCACGTACATGTCCTGCAGGGTCAGTGACGGGCACATAATTCCTGGCATGTACATGTCCTGCAGGGCCAGTGACGGGCACATAATTCCTGGCACGTACAGGTCCTGCAGGGCCAGTGACGGGCACATAATTCCTGGCACGTACATGTCCTGCAGGGCCAGTGACGGGCACATAATTCCTGGCACGTACAGGTCCTACAGGGCCAGTGACGGGCACATAATTCCTGGCACGTACAGGTCCTGCAGGGCCAGTGACGGGCACATAATTCCTGGCACGTACATGTCCTGCAGGGCCAGTGACGGGCACATAATTCCTGGCACGTACAGGTGCTGCAGGGCCAGTGATGGGCACATAATTGCTGGCACGTACATGTCCTGCAGGGTCAGTGACGGGCACATAATTCCTGGCATGTACATGTCCTGCAGGGCCAGTGACGGGCACATAATTCCTGGCACGTACAGGTCCTGCAGGGCCAGTGACGGGCACATAATTCCTGGCACGTACATGTCCTGCAGGGCCAGTGACGGGCACATAATTCCTGGCACGTACAGGTCCTACAGGGCCAGTGACGGGCACATAATTCCTGGCACGTACAGGTCCTGCAGGGCCAGTGACAGGCACATAATTCCTGGCACTTACAGGTCCTGCAAGGCCAGTGAAGGGCACATAATTGCTGGCACGTACATGTCCTGCAGGGTCAGTGACGGGCACATAATTCCTGGCACGTACATGTCCTGCAGGGCCAGTGACGGGCACATAATTCCTGGCACGTACATGTCCTGCAGGGCCAGTGACGGGCACATAATTCCTGGCACGTACAGGTACTGCTGGGCCAGTGACGGGCACATAATTCCTGGCACGTACATGTCCTGCTGGGCCAGTGACGGGCACATAATTCCTGGCACGTACAGGTCCGGCAGGACCAGTGACGGGCATATAATTCCTGGCACGTACATGTCCTGCTGGGCCAGTGACGGGCACATAATTCCTGGCACGTACATGTCCTGCAGGGCCAGTGACGGGCACATAATTCCTGGCACGTACAGGTGCTGCAGGGCCAGTGACGGGCACATAATTCCTGGCACGTACATGTCCTGCAGGGTCAGTGACGGGCACATGATTCCTGGCATGTACATGTCCTGCAGGGCCAGTGACGGGCACATAATTCCTGGCACGTACAGGTCCTGCAGGGTCAGTGACGGGCACATAATTCCTGACACGTACAGGTCCTGCAGGGCCAGTGACGGGCACATAATTCCTGGCACGTACATGTCCTGCAGGGCCAGTAACGGGCACATAATTCCTGGCACGTACAGGTCCTGCTGGGCCAGTAACGGGCACATAATTCCTGGCACGTACAGGTCCTGCAGTGCCAGTGACGGGCACATAATTCCTGGCACGTACTGGTCCTGCAGGGCCAGTGACGGGCACATAATTCCTGGCACGTACATGTCCTGCAGGGCCAGTGATGGGCACATAATTCCTGGCACGTACAGATCCTGCAGGGTCAGTGACGGCCACATAATTCCTGGCACGTACAGGTCTCGCAGGGCCAGTGACGGGCACATAATTCCTGGCACGTACAGGTTCTGCAGGGCCAGTGACGGGCACATAATTCCTGGCACGTACAGGTCCTGCAGGGCCAGTGAACGGCACATAATTCCTGGCACGTACAGGTCCTGCAGTGCCAGTGACGGGCACATAATTCCTGGAACGTACATGTCCTGCAGGGCCAGTGACGGGCACATAATTCCTGGCACGTACAGGTCTCGCTGGGCCAGTGACGGGCACATAATTCCTAGCACGTACAGGTCCTGCAGGGCCAGTGACGGGCACATAATTCCTGGCACGTACAGGTTCTGCAGGGCCAGTGACGGGCACATAATTCCTGGCACGTACAGGTCCTGCAGTGCCAGTGACGGGCACATAATTCCTGGCACGTACATGTCCTGCAGGGCCAGTGACGGGCACATAATTCCTGGCACGTACAGGTCTCGCTGGGCCAGTGACGGGCACATAATTCCTAGCACGTACAGGTCTCGCTGGGCCAGTGACGGGCACATAATTCCTAGCACGTACAGGTCCTGCAGGGCCAGTGACGGGCACATAATTCCTGGCACATACAGGTCCTGCAGGGCCAGTGACGGGCACATAATTCCTGGCACGTACAGGTTCTGCAGGGCCAGTGACGGGCACATAATTCCTGGCACGTACAGGTACTGCTGGGCCAGTGACGGGCACATAATTCCTGGCACGTACATGTCCTGCTGGGCCAGTGACGGGCACATAATTCCTGGCACGTACAGGTCCGGCAGGACCAGTGACGGGCATATAATTCCTGGCATGTACATGTCCTGCTGGGCCAGTGACGGGCACATAATTCCTGGCACGTACATGTCCTGCAGGGCCAGTGACGGGCACATAATTCCTGGCACGTACAGGTGCTGCAGGGCCAGTGACGGGCACATAATTCCTGGCACGTACATGTCCTGCAGGGTCAGTGACGGGCACATGATTCCTGGCACGTACATGTCCTGCAGGGCCAGTGATGGGCACATAATTCCTGGCACGTACATGTCCTGCAGGGCCAGTGACGGGCACATAATTCCTGACACGTACAGGTCCTGCAGGGCCAGTGACGGGCACATAATTCCTGGCACGTACAGGTCCTGCAGGGCCAGTGACAGGCACATAATTCCTGGCACTTACAGGTCCTGCAAGGCCAGTGAAGGGCACATAATTCCTGGCACATACAGGTCCTGCTGGGTCAGTGACGGGCACATAATTCCTGCCACGTACATGTCCTGCAGGGCCAGTGACGGGTACATAATTCCTGGCATGTACATGTCCTGCAGGGCCAGTGACGGGCACATAATTCCTGGCACGTACATGTCCTGCAGGGCCAGTGACGGGCACATAATTCCTGGCACGTACAGGTGCTGCAGGGCCAGTGATGGGCACATAATTGCTGGCACGTACATGTCCTGCAGGGTCAGTGACGGGCACATAATTCCTGGCACGTACATGTCCTGCAGGGCCAGTGACGGGCACATAATTCCTGGCACGTACAGGTGCTGCAGGGCCAGTGACGGGCACATAATTCCTGGCACGTACATGTCTTGCAGGGTCAGTGACGGGCACATGATTCCTGGCATGTACATGTCCTGCAGGGCCAGTGACGGGCACATAATTCCTGGCACGTACAGGTCCTGCAGGGTCAGTGACGGGCACATAATTCCTGACACGTACAGGTCCTGCAGGGCCAGTAACGGGCACATAATTCCTGGCACGTACAGGTCCTGCTGGGCCAGTAACGGGCACATAATTCCTGGCACGTACAGGTCCTGCAGTGCCAGTGACGGGCACATAATTCCTGGCACGTACTGGTCCTGCAGGGCCAGTGACGGGCACATAATTCCTGGCACATACATGTCCTGCAGGGCCAGTGATGGGCACATAATTCCTGGCACGTACAGATCCTGCAGGGTCAGTGACGGCCACATAATTCCTGGCACGTACAGGTCTCGCAGGGCCAGTGACGGGCACATAATTCCTGGCACGTACAGGTTCTGCAGGGCCAGTGACGGGCACATAATTCCTGGCACGTACAGGTCCTGCAGGGCCAGTGAAGGGCACATAATTCCTGGCACGTACAGGTCCTGCAGTGCCAGTGACGGGCACATAATTCCTGGCACGTACATGTCCTGCAGGGCCAGTGACGGGCACATAATTCCTGGCACGTACAGGTCTCGCTGGGCCAGTGACGGGCACATAATTCCTAGCACGTACAGGTCCTGCAGGGCCAGTGACGGGCACATAATTCCTGGCACGTACAGGTTCTGCAGGGCCAGTGACGGGCACATAATTCCTGGCACGTACAGGTCCTGCAGTGCCAGTGACGGGCACATAATTCCTGGCACGTACATGTCCTGCAGGGCCAGTGACGGGCACATAATTCCTGGCACGTACAGGTCTCGCTGGGCCAGTGACGGGCACATAATTCCTAGCACGTACAGGTCCTGCAGGGCCAGTGACGGGCACATAATTCCTGGCACGTACAGGTCCTGCAGGGCCAGTGACGGGCACATAATTCCTGGCACGTACAGGTTCTGCAGGGCCAGTGACGGGCACATAATTCCTGGCACGTACAGGTACTGCTGGGCCAGTGACGGGCACATAATTCCTGGCACGTACATGTCCTGCTGGGCCAGTGACGGGCACATAATTCCTGGCACGTACAGGTCCGGCAGGACCAGTGACGGGCATATAATTCCTGGCATGTACATGTCCTGCTGGGCCAGTGACGGGCACATAATTCCTGGCACGTACATGTCCTGCAGGGCCAGTGACGGGCACATAATTCCTGGCACGTACAGGTGCTGCAGGGCCAGTGACGGGCACATAATTCCTGGCACGTACATGTCCTGCAGGGTCAGTGACGGGCACATGATTCCTGGCATGTACATGTCCTGCAGGGCCAGTGACGGGCACATAATTCCTGGCACGTACAGGTCCTGCAGGGTCAGTGACGGGCACATAATTCCTGACACGTACAGGTCCTGCAGGACCAGTGACGGGCACATAATTCCTGGCACGTACATGTCCTGCAGGGCCAGTAACGGGCACATAATTCCTGGCACATACAGGTCCTGCTGGGCCAGTAACGGGCACATAATTCCTGGCACATACAGGTCCTGCAGTGCCAGTGACGGGCACATAATTCCTGGCACGTACAGGTCCTGCAGGGCCAGTGACGGGCACATAATTCCTGGCACGTACATGTCCTGCAGGGCCAGTGATGGGCACATAATTCCTGGCATGTACAGATCCTGCAGGGTCAGTGACGGCCACATAATTCCTGGCACGTACAGGTCTCGCAGGGCCAGTGACGGGCACATAATTCCTGGCACGTACAGGTCCTGCAGTGCCAGTGACGGGCACATAATTCCTGGCACGTACATGTCCTGCAGGGCCAGTGACGGGCACATAATTCCTGGCACGTACAGGTCTCGCTGGGCCAGTGACGGGCACATAATTCCTAGCACGTACAGGTCCTGCAGGGCCAGTGACGGGCACATAATTCCTGGCACGTACAAGTTCTGCAGGGCCAGTGACGGGCACATAATTCCTGGCACGTACAGGTCCTGCAGTGCCAGTGACGGGCACATAATTCCTGGCACGTACATGTCCTGCAGGGCCAGTGACGGGCACATAATTCCTGGCACATACAGGTCCCGCACGGCCAGTGACGGGCACATAATTCCTGGCACGTACAAGTCCTGCAGGGCCAGTGACGGGCACATAATTCCTGGCTTGTACAGGGCAGTAACAGGCACATAATTCTTGGCACAGTATGATTGCCTATTGCAACCTGTGCAATCCCCAACCTGTGGCTCGGCTCACTGGCCTTTGAGATTTAGCTATGTTCTACGGCTGCAGCCGACCACTGAAAGTTGAAGACTCTTTTTGTGGAGAGTGACATGCCAGAGTAGGAATGCTTATACGCCATGCAATGCTCCTCTGGGAAATTAAATATGCAAATTGCCTCTTCAGAGAGGAAGAGGACTTGAACTCTAGTGTCACATACTGGAAGCAGCAATCCTACTGCTGTATTAATACATTGTATTAATATAACAGTGTGTGCATAACTTGTTTTTTTTGTAATCTAATAACTTTAATCATTAGTTTAATAGGCTTCCAAGATTAGGAAAAAAGGTTGTTTTTTTTTGTTTTTCTAGAAGCTGTGCCACTTTAGTGCATGGGCTGTGTCTAGTACATATGTGACACCCCAGGGGTCTGGTTTCCACAGTAACAGCAATGTTATGTCTGAGAGCAGGTGGGAGGTCTCTTGGTCAGGGATCCTATGCATGCCACACCTCCTGCCCAGTCCTGGGAGGGGAAGAACTTCCCCTATATAAACCTAGGGCTGAGGCAGGGTTAGTGAGTAGAGAAGAAGTAGGGACAGAGAAAAGAAGCAAATATAGGAACAGAACATCAGGAGCTCTGTGGGAGCAGTGTTACAAGGAGTCAGGGGCTGGCAGCTGCAGAGCTCGCCCTGACTGAGAAGAATCACCGGACCCGGAGTCCGAGGCTGTGGGGACTAATCTCTACCCAGCAGCAGAAACCGACCGGCAGGGGATTGCAGGTCCTCTGGCCCAGAAACCCGAAGGCACGGTCACACGTGTGGGACCAGCACCGCCATCGTGGAGCGGAAGCCATTAGAAGGCCCCGAGTCACCGGCCATACGGGTGAGCACCACACGGTACACTCAGGGACGTGGGCTACTTTTACCTGCCTCTAGCAAGGTAGCCAGAAGAGTACAGTTAGTTGGGAAGGCCTACAACTCCGCCTGGCCAGGGGAGATCCCATCTGCTCAAGGACTGACCAGGCCCCGATTGCTAGCAACTACTCCGGGAGGGTCTATCTTTGTCACCAGTAAAGACCCTGGACTACACCGCATCGTCTCTGAGTGGTCCCTGCTACCCCCATCATCCACGTCGGCTGCCCTGAGGCCATACCCCTCCCGTTGGGGGTTATACCATCCACGCTGCACCATCCTTCCACCGGCCTCAGCGGTCTGCCCTGCAGCGGCAGCTCCATAGCTGCATTCAACGGGTGGCGTAGTCATCCACCATCTACTGCTAATAGACTGCCACTTAGTCTGACTCCCTGGGCACGGACCGGGTCACCGCCACGAGACTACTACCCCCATCTGATCCGGCTCCGGGTAGGCTCCCGCGTGCGCAACGCTGCGCGACTCAGGCCCAGGGGCGCGTCATCTTTTGGCGTAGTCGGCAGGATCTCGTGCCCGCAACCACCGGGTACTGCGTGCCTGAAAAAGAGACTTTTAAAACTTACCATCCGTGAAGTTTTCCCGCCATCCGGCGCCATCTTCAGCCTTCTTCCCGCCATCCGTGAAGATTCCCGCCATCCGGCGCCATCTTCAGCCTTCTTCCCGCCATCCGTGAGGTTTTCCCGCCATCCGGCGCCATCTTCAGCCTTCTTCCCGCCATCCTTGGAGTTTTCCCGCCGTTGGCCGCCATCTTGAAGACGCCGCGCGGGAAGAAGAGGGGCGTGGACTCCGAAAGCGCGCGAGAACTGAAGCCCCGCCTCACGTCCGGACGTTGCGTAAGGTCCTGGAAGGAGCCCAGCAGACGCCGACGTCACAGGAGCGCGACGGAAGGTCCTCAACCCTGACGATCCACTGCGGAGCCGCGGCCTACGGAAAAGGATCATCGCAAGGTAGGCCACGGTCCACTAGGGGGGAGAAGGATGTCGGATACGGAGGAGAGCTTCACCGCTCCAACCCCCGCCAGCGCCACCGCTGTGGCGGTCATGCCTTTCACCATGCCCTATATCCCGGGGGCAGCCTGGCTACCCCAGTACTCAGGGGAGTCACATACCCTGCAGGACTTTAGAGAAAAACTGGATAGCCTCTTCCAGGTGTACCCCCTCACAGAAGAGCAAAAAGTGAGCATCCTGGTGGCCCAATTAACCGGGGCAGCCCAAAGGGAGGTAAAGTCCTGGCCACCTGGGGGGAGGACTGTCGCAGGGATACTAACCCGGCTGAGGGACACCTTTGATACCCGCACCTCAGCCGAGATCAAGCTTAGATTCTACGGGTGCAAACAGCGGGCACATGAGAGTATAAGGGACTATGCCCTGAACCTACAAGAGGCCCTGAGGGCCATTAAGCAGACCGACCCTGACGGCGTGGGAGACGAGGACAGGCTGTTAACTGAACAATTTATAGAGGGTTTATATTGCAATGCCCACCGAACCCAGTTGCGGGCAATGGCCTTACAGGACCCTCATCTGGGATTTGCACAGTTCAAGGACAGAGCCATCCGGGTGCTCCGAGAACCGGCACCAGGTGGCGTTGTGACCCACAGACGCCCCACTACCACTTACCACCAGGAGGCGGCGCCCTTGTCGGCAGGGCCTGTGGGAGCTGATGCGCAGGCTTTGAACAATGACTCGGCTCCAGACCTGCACCATCAGGTCCAAGAGCTAGCTAAAAGCGTTGCTGCGCTAACCCGAACTGTGCAGTCTTTACAGGTTTCCACTCCAGGGAAGATCCAGCTGGCATCCGGACCGGAGGACATCCCGTGGCGTCGATCAAGGAGGACCCCACCGGCCAGAGGAAGACCCAGCGACCGATACAACGAGGACGGACAACCCATCTGCCGCCGCTGCAATCAACCCGGACATATGGCAAGGTACTGTCCTTTAAACGGGCACAACCTAGGGTAGAGGGCCAACCCCTAGGAAAAAGATCATCAGGCCCATCGAACTGGCGCGACAAATATGTGGGCGGATGTCCAGTCTTGCCTGTGGTACTGGATGACATTCCTATGAGTGCCCTACTGGACACCGGATCACAGGTCACCACCATCCCGTACGTGCTCTTCAAGCAGTACTGGAATGACTCGGATATTACCCGCTACCCTGACGACGATTTGAGTATCATCGCCAGCAATGGTCAGCCCGTGCCACAGATCGGATTTAAAGAGGTGACCATTAAAATTGGTAGAGTTGAGCTGGCAGCACAGGGACTGATCATTGTAGACATTGACAAACACGAGAGTCACCCAAAGATAACTCTAGGAACTAATGTAATTGAAAATTGTCTTGCAGAGGTGATTTTCCTTTTACAGCAGGTTGCCAAGAACGCCAGCTCCGGCGAGCAGCGAGTGCTCCAAAAAGAGATCCGGGCACTGATGCGACGGCAACAGGTGGAACTCTCCGGCGGTGAGATTGGTAGCGTGAGAATGTGTGACCCTTTCCCTATTGCCATGCCCCCAAAAAGTGAAATGATGATTTGGTGCCGGGCAGCTATTGGTCTGAGAGGTAGAGATTACCAGGCAATGGTAGAGCCAGTTTACTCAGACAGTAGGCCCACCATCTTGACAGCACGGGGGGTGGTTAATGTACGCCATGGGAGGGTGCCCGTTCGCATAATCAATATCGGGAAGAGGGAAGTGTACCTGCCCCGGTATGCCACGCTAGCCAAATTATATACCATCAACCAAAATGCTATACAATCTGTGGAACCCTTGCCTCCATCTCACCCGGAGGAAGGTAACGGCTCTAAGAAAACAATGGAGGACTGGTGTCAGCAACAACATTTGGGTACTGACTCCACTCCCTCACACCAGAAACAGGGAGTCTATCGGGTGGTTCAAGAGTACGAGAGAGTGTTTAGTAAACACCCGTTAGACTTCGGGCGAGTCAAGGGGGTAGAACACCACATCCCCACGGGAGACCATCCTCCCATAAAAGAGAGGTATCGACCCGTACCCCCTGCACACTACCAACACGCCAAGGGGATGCTTAGAGACATGAAGGAGGCTGGGGTGATCAGGGATAGCTGTAGCCCCTGGGCAGCTCCACTAGTCTTAGTCAAAAAGAAAGACAACACCATGAGGATGTGTGTAGATTACCGGAAAATCAACCGTATCACACACAAGGATGCGTACCCCTTACCAAGGATAGAGGAGTCTTTGGCTGCTTTAAGATCTGCTAACTTCTTCTCTACCTTGGATCTCACTAGTGGGTACTGGCAGGTTCCTGTAGCAGAGGCGGACCGGGAGAAGACCGCATTCACCACCCCGATGGGACTTAGCGAGTTTACCTGTATGCCGTTCGGACTCTGCAACGCACCAGGAACCTTCCAACGATTAATGGAGTGCTGTCTGGGCCACAGAAACTTCGAGACGGTCCTGTTGTACCTGGACGATGTCATCGTATATTCTAAGACTTATGAGGACCACCTGAAACACCTGGCGGAAGTGTTCGAAGCTCTGGCAAGCTACGGGCTAAAGGTGAAACCCTCCAAGTGTCACCTCCTGAAACCAAAGGTGCAGTACCTGGGACACGTGGTGAGCGCTGACGGAGTGGCTCCCGACCCTGATAAGATCACCGCAATTAAGGAATGGCCAAGTCCCTCCAGTGTAAAGGAAGTGCGGCAGTTCCTCGGGTTGGTAGGCTACTACCGCAGGTTCATCCCTGGTTTCACCAAAAAGGCAGCGCCTATGCAAGACCTCCTGATAGGCCAGTCCCGGAAGGCCAAGAACCAGAAGCCGCCCTTCAGATGGGAGAAGTTGGAAGAAGAGTCCTTCCGCCAGCTGAAGATGGCCCTCACGGGGGATGAAATCCTGGCGTACCCGGATTACAGCCAGCCCTTTATCCTCTACAGCGACGCAAGTAACATCGGGCTAGGAGCCGTGCTGTCCCAGATCCAGCAGGGGAAAGAGCGAGTAATCGCTTACGCCAGCCGAAAACTGCGACCCACCGAAAGAAACCCTGAGAATTACAGCTCATTTAAGCTAGAGTTCCTGGCAGTGGTGTGGGCAGTCACCGAACGCTTTAAGCACTACCTCGCTTCTTCCCGGTTCGTCGTGTACACGGATAACAACCCGTTGACACACCTGGACACGGCAAGACTCGGTGCCCTAGAGCAGAGATGGATGGCCCGCCTGTCCAACTACGAGTTCACCATCAAATACCGGGCAGGACGCTCCAATACCAACGCGGACGCCCTGTCCAGGATGCCAAACCTACCGGACGTAGGAGAAGATCCAGAGGGACTGGAAGAAGTCGAACTCCCCGCGTTTCACCGTCATGGGACTATCCAGTATTCCCATCGGGTAAGGAGTAAGCAAGGCGCTACGCTTAACCCCTTACCTCACTACAACTGGGCGGAAACGCAGGACAGTGACCCTGCCGTCCGGCTGGTGAAGGAGATGCTGACTCGGCCAGAGGCTCGCCTTGACCCAGACGCTCCGGAGGAAGCCAAGCAACTGTGGGCAGAAAAGAGTAGACTGTTCCTTTACAAGGGGAAGTTGTGCCGCAGAATGGTTAACTCCCGGACGCATGAACTAATCTGGCAAGTAGTGGTGCCACGAAGAGACGCAGCCATGGTGATGGAGGCATACCACGATGGGGCTGGACACTTCGGATGGAAGAAGCTGGAGTTCCTGCTGCGCGAGCGGTTCCACTGGGTAGGCATGAGGGGAACCATCGAGAGGTGGTGCAGAGACTGTGGCCCGTGCAACCTAAGAAGGAAGGACCGTGCCAGCCAGAAGACTCCCCTGCAGTCCATCGTCACCCGGCAGCCGTTGGAACTGGTAGCCTTGGATCATGTAAAACTGACTGGCTACGTCTACGCACTAACCATCGTGGATCACTACTCCCGGTTCTTGGTTGTCGTCCCCGTCAAGGACTTAACAGCTCGAACAGCAGCTAGAGCCTTCCAGCAGCATTTCTGCCATCCACACGGGTACCCGGACCAAGTGTTGACAGACCAGGGACCTGCCTTTGAAGCGGAGGTCTTCCAAGAATTCTGCACTCTGTATGGCTGCCGGAAGATAAGGACGACACCCTATCATCCGCAAACTAATGGACTTTGTGAGAAAATGAACCAGGTGGTAATGGATCTTCTGAAAACGTTGACCCTGGAAGAACGCGGTCTGTGGCCTGAGAAGCTGCCCGATCTGGTGGACCTATACAACCACATCCCGGTAGGTTCCACCAACTGTACCCCGGCTTACCTAATGAGGGCGAGACCTGGTAAGTTACCTGTTGACCTGGAAATGGGAGTCCTGACACCCGAGGACACTTCACCAGAAGCAGACTGGGACACAGAGAGGCAGCAGCAGTACCGGAGAGTACAGGAGAGCGTGGAGCGAAGTCTCTGTCAGGCTAGGGAAAGACAAGAGAAAACTTACAACCAGTATGCTCCCGCTGTTCCCCTGGTACCCGGAGAGCAGGTCTTGAAGAGAAAAAGACGGCTCCACAAGTTGGACGACCAGTGGGAGAAGGACCCGTACACCGTACTGCCCTCAAGCCACGACAACCCAAAGGTCTGTACCATCAGTAAAGACGGAGGGGAAACCACAACCATTGTATCCCGGGATCACCTGAAAAAGTGTCCCGAACAGCTACGGAACCCTGAAGAGGAACAAGAAGACCCTCGACCCGTAGAGGAAAGGGAAGACATGGTTAGTACTGTGCTTGGAGACTTCCCTCGGTCTTGGACTCAAGTCAATGGCGCAGTTGTGGTACCCGTACTCACCTTCCTCCAACCAGCATCCCAAGCACCTACGGAGTGACAGGTAGAGCTGGAAGAGCAGCCGGTCCAGGAGGCAGAAGACTCCACACAAGCAGAACAGGAGGATCAACCCTCTGCTTATAGTGAGCCTGCCGTACCCCTAGTGAGCCAAAGAGCCGGTAGACAGCTGCCCAGTTTACCCTTGACAGCTCCTACACCCTGTAGTTCAGGGCTAGACAGTCAGCTCCGTAGGTCCACTAGGGCCACTAGAGGCCAGTTACCCGCACGTTGGAGGATTTGAAATGTATAAATTGTTTTATTTGTGGTTACCTGTTTTTCTTGTTGCTTGTGTATAATTATGTGTTTCTAGTTGTTTATAGGAGTCTTTGGTGGATTTACCGGGAATCCTGTGTACATAGTTGGAGCGTAACCCAGGACGGACTAAAGACTGTTAAGGACTCGGGGCAGGACAGACCCCTACCTGGTTACATCTCCCTGTTTTGGTGAAATGGACACCTTGCTTTCTTCAAAGACTGCACCCGGTTACGGACATGCCGTGACCACCTTTATGTGTTTCTTTATTGTATTGTTATTGTTATGTTTTTCCAAAAATATGTTTAGTCCCGGAGTATTAAATTTCACTAGGGGGGAATGTGACACCCCAGGGGTCTGGTTGCCACAGTGATAGAGATATTACGTCTGAGAGCAGGTGGGAGGTCTCTTGGTCAGGGATCCTATGCATGCCACACCTCCTGCCCAGTCCTGGGAGGGGAAGAACTTCCCCTATATAAACCTAGGGCTGAGGCAGGGTTAGTGAGTAGAGAAGAAGTAGGGACAGAGAAAAGAAGCAAATATAGGAACAGAACATCAGGAGCTCTGTGGGAGCAGTGTTACAAGGAGTCAGGGGCTGGCAGCTGCAGAGCTCGCCCTGACTGAGAAGAATCACCGGACCCGGAGTCCGAGGCTGTGGGGACTAATCTCTACCCAGCAGCAGAAACCGACCGGCAGGGGATTGCAGGTCCTCTGGCCCAGAAACCCGAAGGCACGGTCACACGCATGGGACCAGCACCGCCATCGTGGAGCGGAAGCCATTAGAAGGCCCCGAGTCACCGGCCATACGGGTGAGCACCACACGGTACCCTCAGGGACGTGGGCTGCTTTTACCTGCCTCTAGCAAGGTAGCCAGAAGAGTACAGTTAGTTGGGAAGGCCTACAACTCCGCCTGGCCAGGGGAGATCCCATCTGCTCAAGGACTGACCAGGCCCCGATTGCTAGCAAGTACTCCGGGAGGGTCTATCTTTGTCACCAGTAAAGACCCTGGACTACACCGCATCGTCTCTGAGTGGTCCCTGCTACCCCCATCATCCACGTCGGCTGCCCTGAGGCCATACCCCTCCCGTTGGGGGTTATACCATCCACGCTGCACCATCCTTCCACCGGCCTCAGCAGTCTGCCCTGCAGCGGCAGCTCCATAGCTGCATTCAACGGGTGGCGTAGTCATCCACCATCTACTGCTAATAGACTGCCACTTAGTCTGACTCCCTGGGCACGGACCGGGTCACCGCCACGAGACTACTACCCCCATCTGATCCGGCTCCGGGTAGGCTCCCGCGTGCGCAACGCTGCGCGACTCAGGCCCAGGGGCGCGTCACATACAGTGGGGAAAAAAAGTATTTAGTCAGCCATCAACTGCGCAAGTTCTCCCACTTAAAAAGATGAGCGAGACCTGTAATTGACACCATAGGTAGACCTCAACTATGAGACAAAATGAGAAATCCTGAAAATCACATTGTCTGATTTGGAAAGACATTTTTTTTAAATTTTGGTGGAAAATAAGTATTTGGTCAATTACAAAACTTCATCTCAATACTTTGTTATATATTCTTTGTTGGCAATGACAGAGGTCAGACTTTTTCTGTAAGTCCTCACAAGGTTGGCACACACTGTTGCTGGAATGTTGGCCCATTCCTCCATGCAGATATCTAGAGCAGTGATGTTTTCGGGCTGTCGCTGGGCAACACTGACTTTCAACTCCCTCCAAAGGTTTTTTAGAGGGTTTAGATCTGGAGACTGGCTAGGCCACTCCAGGACCTTGAAATGTTTCTTACAAAGCCACTCCTTCATTGCCCTGGTGGTGTGCTTGGGATCATTGTCATGCTGAAAGACCCAGCCACGTTTCATCTTCAATGCCCTTGTTGATGGAAGGAGGTTTGCATTCAAAATCTCACAATACATGGCCCCATTCATTCTTTCATGTACACGAGTCAGTCGTCCTGGTCCTTTGGCAGAGAAATAGCCCCAAAGCATGATGTTGCCACCCCCATGCTTCACAGTAGGTACGGTGTTCTTTGGATGCAACTCAGCATTCTTTCTCCTCTAAACACGACGAGTTGTGTTTCTACCAAACAGTTCTACTTTGGTTTCATCTGACCATATGACATTCTCCCAATACTGTACTGGATCATCCATATGTTCTCTAGCAAACTTCAGGTGGGCCCGAACATGTAATTGCTTAAGCAGGGGGACACGTCTGGCACTGCAGGATCTGAGTCCCTGGCGGCGTAGTGTGTTACTGATGGTAACCTGTGTAACGTTGGTCCCAGCTCTCTGCAGGTCATTCACTAGGTCCCCCCATGTGGTTCTGGGATTTTTGCTCACCGTTCTTGAAATCACTTTGACCCCACGGGGTGAGATCTTGTGTGGAGCCCCAGATCGAGGGAGATTATCAGTGGTCTTGTATGTCTTTCATTTTCTAATTATTGCTCCCACAGTTGATTTCTTCACAACAAGCTGCTTGCCTATTGCAGATTCAATCTTCCCAGCCTGGTGCAGGGCTACAATTTTGTTTCTCGTGTCCTTCTACAGCTCTTTGGTCTTCACCATAGTGGAGTTTGGAGTGTGACTGTTTGAGGTTGCGGGCAGGTGTCTTTTATACTGATAACAAGTTCAGACAGGTGCCAGTACTACAGGTAATGAGTGGAGGACAGAGGAGCCTCTTAAAGAAGAAGTTACAGGTCTATGAGAGCAAGAAATCTTGCTTGTTTGTAGGTGACCAAAATTTGAAAAAAATTTCTTTCCAAATCAGACAATGTGATTTTCAGGATTTGTTTTCTCATTTTGTCTCTCATAGTTGAGGTCTACCTATGATGACAGTTACAGGCCTCTCTCATCTTTTTAAGTGGGAGAACTTGCACAGTTGGTGGCTGACTAAATACTTTTTCCCCCACTGTATGCTCCATGAGAAACAGCCCATGGACTAAAGTAGTGTTGTTGCTAGAAAACAGACCTTTTTTTATCTAATCCTGGAAATTTGTTTAAATCTGGGTTCAGATAAGCATATTTCATGCTCCGTATATGGACAGCCATGCATGGACCTACAGTGGGTATCTTGGCCTAAGCTATCAGTCTCATTGATTCCTGTTTGTTCAGGTCAAGAGACCACTAGCCAATCCATTTATTACTGTTCATATACGGAGCGAGAAATTTGCTCGTCTGAAAGGGGATGAAAGTTGGGGCAACACAGTGACTTAGGTTATGGCACACATCATGCAGCCAAAAATTGCACTATGCTGCTGCTGCACTGCAGCATAATGTGAGAAGTGAATGCTGATAGAAAATCCTAATGATTTTGATTTTTGTGACTTGTGTGTCACAGTAACTTGTGGGTTCTATCACAACCATCCTACTTACATTATGCTATTATGTAATGATGGTTTTGGCTTCTATTATAGAATGTGGCTGGTGACAATCTTTCACAGTTTAAAGTGAAAACAGTGGTGTTGGCGGGGTTACACAGATTAGCTGGACTACCTGGCACGCAACACCTAGTCTTGCATTGATAATCTTCTGCTGATAGAACACTGAATTCAAACTATAGCAAGCTGATAAGCTAGTGACACATACCTGGAATCAGGCTCTCTGCCCCTACATTATGCTGCTCTCAGATTACATAGCTAAAACCTCCTGGCAGATTCTTTTTATTATGACTTGTCAAGTAAGAAAAGGCTGTGGGGAACCACTGGGCTAATGTAACATAATTTTTTAGGCCACTGATACTTGCATGGCCCACCAGTGATGAACACAGCCTGATACATATGGCAGAATAGAGAAGGTCACTTAGGTTTGTTAGCCTTGCAAGTGTTTCAATAAGATGTCAACTTATGATGATTTCTGAAATCAGCTTTTTTCTTTATCTAAATGGAAAAATTATAATTTGATTTTTTCATTAAATAAAAGTTAATTCTTTAAAATTGCTCACACCTCATTCCTTTTTTTATACAGAATCCAAAAAGTTAAGGGCCAAACCTTTTAATAAGAATGAATTAATAGACATGGTTCAGTTTTTGGACGAGCAGGGGTATGAGAACACAACTGCTGGCCATGTACATCAAAAGAAGAGTGGAGTTCTGAATCAGCTGTCTAATGTGCTGTACGAAAAATACGGGACCATGCACAGCAAGCGTCAGATTCAAAAGCGTTACTCTGACCTGAAGACAAGGGAACAGTGGCGCCTTGCCTCAATTAGGAGGAAAATACTAAGGGGTATATCAATTAATTGTGTCAAATCCATTCAACTGTCTTATAAGTATAAAGCTAATTAGGAATTAAAGGGCTAATTCTTTTTTAGGGGACACTTTATTTTTAATTCAATGCATATATTTTTTATTATAAAAAAAGTGTTTAATTAAAATGTTTACACTGTTTGACATCTATAACCTGTGTGTTGACCAGTCTATTGGTAGCGCATGCTATCTGAGAATCCATCAGTGAACTCTTTCTGAGCTCCAGTAGGAGAGTTTCTAACTCTTTTATCTGTTCATTTTTTTAACTCTTTTCAGCTACTTTATGACCTCAGAACACATCAAAATTGAATGTGCACAGCTTATAAAAGAAAACAGTGCAAAAGTTTTAATCAAATTGAACTGCAAAAGTGATTTTTAACTTGGAGGTCATGCACCTAAGTAAAAAATAATAATACTAATAATGTCCCTAGAGGTGGGATACCCCTTTAAATAAGTGTTTAAAAGCAACACTGAATTTACAAATGATTCATAAGATTAAAAAGGATATAAACTTGATCACATTGTTTTTTTTAGTGTATAAAATTTGGGGAGTTTCCCAGGCTTTTAAAATATCTGCAGAGAACATGGCTTTAATTTCCATTTTTATGAGATGAACTGCTGAGAGTGGGCTTGGTCAGGAGGACGGAGCTTAGCTAAACCTGTGTCATATTACTGAGGCTACTGCATTTATTTATTTTTGGGTTAGTAACAATTGGGGGGGGGGTGAGAGGATCTTCGCTAATCTCCAGAGACACACATAGAAGATTTATCTCTAGATCTCTCAGTTAAATTTGAAAATTGGAGAATAGTATCAACGCTTTTCCATACAGATCAATGGTCCGAGTATAAATCGCAGCATGCAATACTTTGATCTGCTTTGATCTGCTTTTCAGATTAGACTTGCCCATTAAACTCACTGGATGTGATAAAATAATGTGAAACAGACACCATCCATATGGCATCCATTTTTACAGATCCACTGCAAGCATTAACATAGAAAACTGTATTTGGCATATTATTATATATAAATTGTTGATGTTTAAAATGGATGTCAAATGCATGTCAAATGGATGTAAAAGACATATATACGAGTGGCATACAGACGGTTAACTGATGGGAAATCGTCCTTTTTGTCTGGATGGAAACAAATGATTTTTCATGTTTGCCTTAACTTCACCTAATATAAATACTCATGTAAGTGTTTTTTCAGAACAACTCGTTCGTTTTCATGGCAATTTTTTTGCAACTTTTAGTTTAAATCAAAAATGGATTCAAAAGTAAGGGAGTATATAAAAAGAAGGGCTTATACTTCTCCTTCCTGCCAGATTCACTTTACCTTTGGCTCAAAAACTGTGTGCGAATCCACCATAGGAATGGAGGAATTGCTGGAGGTTTTTTGTTTCTTTTTTATGTATGCTGTGTGTAGTGTTATTTTAATAGAATACGTTGTCAGAAAATATTTTAAACCATATTTTAATGTTAAACATATTTTTATATACTTTAGTTATGTGTTTTGTTTTTTCTTATTTACACTATACTGGAATTTTACTGAAATCTTGCAGTTTTTACTATGTCAGCTAAGCCATAAAAGAATCACTTTCTGTTCTTCCTTTACAGTAGTCATCTTAAAGGGGTTGTCCAACCATAAAATATTTTTTTTTTTAGCTATAGAGTTATTAAAAATAATAAACAGAGGCACTCTCATAATTATGTAGAATTAGTCAAATCTACCGTTAGAGAATTAGAAAACAAATATACAGTACAGTCCAAAAGTTTGGACACACCTTCTCATTTAAAATTTTTTCTGTATTTTCATGACTATGAAAATTGTACATTCACACTGAAGGCATAAAAACTATGAATTAACACATGTGGAATTATATACTTAACAAAAAAGTGTGAAAAAACTGAAAATATGTCATATTCTAGGTTCTTCAAAGTAGCCACCTTTTGCTTTGATGACTGCTTTGCACACTCTTGGCATTCTCTTGATGAGCTTCAAGAGGTAGTCACCGGAAATGGTTTTCACTTCACAGGTGTGCCCTGTCAGGTTTAATAAGTGGGATTTCTTGCCTTATAAATGGGGTTGGGACCATCAGTTGTGTTGTGCAGAAGTCTGGTGGATACACAGTTGATAGTCCTACAGAATAGACTGTTAGAATTTGTATTATGGCAAGAAAAAGCAGCTAAGTAAAGAAAAACAAGTGGCCATCATTACTTTAAGAAATGAAGGTCAGTCAGTCCCAAAAATTGGGCAAACTTTGAAAGTGTCCCCAAGTGCAGTTGCAAAAACCATCAAGCGCTGAAAAGAAACTGGCTCACCTGAGGACCGCCCCAGGAAAGGAAGACCAAGAGTCACCTTTGCTTCTGAGGATAAGTTTATCTGAGTCACAAGCCTCAGAAATCGCAGGTTAACAGCAGCTCAGATTAGAGACCAGGTCAATGCCACACAGAGTTCTAGCAGCAGACACATCTCTTCAACAACTGTTAAGAGGAGACTTTGTGCAGCAGGCCTTCATGGTAAAATAGCTGCTAGGAAACCACAGGCAACAAGCAGAAGAGACTTGTTTGGGCTAAAGAACACAAGGAATGGACATTAGACCAGTGGAAATCTGTGCTTTGGTCTGATGAGTCCAAATTTGAGATCTTTGGTTCCAACCACCGTGTCTTTGTGCAACACAGAAAAGGTGAACGGATGGACTCTACATGCCTGGTTCTCACCGTGAAGCATGGAGGAGGAGGTGTGGGGGTGCTTTGCTGGTGACACTATTGGGGATTTATTCAAAATTGAAGGCATACTGAACCAGCATGGCTACCACAGCATCTTGCAGCGGCATGCTATTCCATCCGGTTTGCGTTTAGTTGGACCATCATTTATTTTTCAACAGGACAATGACCAAGAAGGAGAGTGATGGGGTGCTACACCAGATGACCTGGCCTCCACAGTCACCAGACCTGAACCCAATCGAGATGGTTTGGGGTGAGCTGGACCGCAGAGTGAAGGCAAAAGGGCCAACAAGTGCTAAGCATCTCTGGGAACTCCTTCAAGATTGTTGGGAGACCATTTCCGGTGACTACCTCTTGAAGCTCATCAAGAGAATGCTAAGAGTGTGCAAAGCAGCCATCAAAGCAAAAGGTGCCTACTTTGAAGAACCTAGAATATAAGACATATTTTCAGTTGTTTCACACTTTTTTGTTAAGTATATAATTCCACATGTGTTAATTCATAGTTTTGATGCCTTCAGTGTGAATGTACAATTTTCATAGTCATGAAAATACAGAAAAATCTTTAAATGAGAAGGTGTGTCCAAACTTTTGGTCTGTACTGTATGTATAGCATGTGTAGTATCTGCATTTAAATATTAAAAAATATAGTCAATACATCCCTTTTAATATCCAGGTCTGTTAATTTTTTAATGTTAAATAATTGCCTGATTTTGTTTTTTTTTTTTACATTTTTCAGTGAAGATGAGAAGTGAATCAGAAATGCTTCCTGCCATATTTACTGAAGCCAAAACCAATACACAGAGAAAAAACAATAATACAGACACTATTATTTCCCAGGTACAGGCCAACGTCTTATTTTTTCTACACATAGGTGTGTATCATGAATACAACAAGATTGTGTATGTGTAGTTTTAATGGTCAATTGTTATGGGTCCGAAAACGAATAGAAATAGGAAAATATATATAAAAACATGTTTAATTTTTTTTTATTTTAAATCAGTGGAGTTTCATACTGTGGAATACATAGACACAAAGAAAGCATCATGGATAACGGTAGGCATATAGTAAGCATAAGGAGCCTAGATGCTGACCGGTCACAAGTTAATATAATAGACCATTAATCTGTGTCCCAAAATGGCACAATGGACATCTTAAAGTGTGACAGATTTGGCCTATGAGCTATGCACTGGCATATTTAGAAATGAAGTTATATATTACAGCAATATTATTAAAGGAAATCTGTCACCAGGTTTTTGCTATGGAATCTGAGAGCAGCATGCTGTTGTGGCAGAGACCCTGATTTCAATGATGTGTCACTTAATGGACTGCTTAATGCAGTTTAATAATAGTAATAATAATAATCTTTATTTATATAGCGTCAACATATTCCGCAGCGTTTTACAATTCAGAGGTTCATATACAACAGTCATAAGTAACATAGCTAAAGATAATACAATAATTACAGCAAAAATAATGACGACCCTACTCGTAGGAGCTTACAATCTACAATGAGGTGGGGGTGACACAAAGTACAGGGGCTTATTTACAATTTTAATAGAATCCCTGTTTTCTCTGCTCTAGAGGTAGCAGTGGTCAGAAACCTGAGCTGTGTACAACCCCGCCCACACCACTGATTGGCAGTTTACTGTGCATTTTCAGCAAGCTGCCAATCACTTGTGGGGGTAGGGTAATACAGGGCACATCATTCTGACCATTGATACAGAGAAAACAGGGATTCTATCAGAACTGCAGCAAGCAGTCCAATAAGTGATACATCGTTGGAATCAGGGTCATTGCCATGACAGTATGCTGTTCTCAGATTCCACACCTAGTCCTGAAGTGACAATCTCATGCTGATGAAATACTGGTTGTATTGAAACTACAGCAAGCTGCTGATCAAGTGACACATTGCTAGAATCAGGCTCTTTGTCCCTACATTATGCTGCCCTCAGATTAAATTGCCAAAACCTTCGGACAGATTTTCTGAGTTGGATGCATCTAAAGTAATTACACATATAGTTTCTTTTTTTCTCTGTTGCAAAGAATTAGGACCAATACAGCATATTACATGAATAGTGCGTGAACCTCACTCAAGACCAGAGAGCGGTAGTGGAAACTTTCCATAGTAGACCATGCTAATAGTTGCAGTGAAAACTGTAGAAACCATTACTTTGTAAACAATTTTGGTTATCAAAAAGCCATGTTTGAATTATAGGAACCCTTTTATATATATATGTTACTGTAAAAGTCAGAAGGCCGGTAAAACCTAGGATTTACCAGTCAATCTGGACATTTACCGAGGCCGTCGGTAAAAGCTCAAAATGAAAAGTAAAATTGGACTTTTACCTGTGAAGTCTTGGTAAATGTTAACATTTACCGTCGAGCGTGGTGAAAGTCAGAAATATCAGGTGTGAAGATGGAACATTTGACTTTAACCAAGCGCAGTTGGTTAATGTGCACATTTACCACGGCTTCTTGGTAAATGCAGCTGAGAAGGGTGTAATAAAAAGTGTAAGCCACCGCGGGAAAGGTGTCTGATTAGGCAGATACGGCGAGGAAATGGAGGACACAGTGGGAAAGGTGTCTGATTAGGCAGATACGGCGAGGAAATGGAGGACACAGCGTTCAAAGTTTTTATAAATGTAATAAGAGTAAATGGGGAAAATATGATAATAACAATGAACAAAATCTGCTACCCTGTAAGGTATCTGCTACCCTGTAACGTATGTACATTCTATATATACAGATGTCAATCCTGACTATCCTTAACGTATGTACGTTCTATACATACAGATGTCAATCCTGACTATCCTATGATTATTGTTCCGATCATACAAAAAGTGCCCACTTCCCGCTAATATACAACTACTAACCCCACACTAAAATATGCAAAAGAGAACATCCTATGAATCTTAGGGTATCAGTGTTCCGCAGCACCCTCTCACAAATAGTTACAAGAAGTACACACGCTGCCGGTGTAGTAGTGTATAAATTGTCCTGTACTTAGCTTCCTGTAGAGCGCAGAGTCCAAAGTCTTTCCAAGGGCCCCTTGCAAGGTGGACGCTAACACCGCTCACACGATTTACCGTTGCCGCGTCAATGTGGTAGAACCAGAAGATATGCAGATAAGCTCTGAGCCGGAGTTGCTGGGTGCCATGAACGGTCTGTTCCACCCGAGCACTGAAGTCTCTGATCATGGGAATCGGAAGACAGCGCATTCCGAGAAAAGGCTGGAAGGAAACAGCGCAACAGCCCTGTCTGGGCTCAGTCTAGTCAGTACAGCACCAGTCCTCTCACTCTCCCTAAAATAGCTCCTGCCTCAAGTCCTAATTTCCTGGGGTTCTCTTCTTAGATTGCTGCCCAATCACAACCTGAAGAAAATCACTAACTCATCAATGGAAGTGTTAGACCAGTAGATGGTGCTGTTGTACAGTCTTTCACACAATGCTGAGTAACCCTATTACAAAAGAACATGGGATTCTGGCCAAGCAGTGTGGGTAAATGGGCGTACTTCCTGTTTGTGTCCTCATGCTGGACGACTGCCTGAGTGTTTTGCAAGCTGCACATACTGCTCAAAGCTGCATAGCCGACTGCCTGTCAAAGCTGCACAAGCACTAGCTGATTGTCAGATCATGAGTGAGGAAATGAAAGATCGTTTTTCGGAGCTCTTGAATGAAGTGGTGGAGAAAAAGCGAGATAATAATTTTTATCTCACGGACGATAAATACGAGAATATATTGAAAGAAGTGAAGGAGGCTAAGGTGGCGGTACCTAAACAGAGTATTCACTACAGGCGTTTGAAGAGGTACGACATCATGACCGTCAGAAGTGATGAAAAGTTAATTGCACCAATCTCGTGTGAAAAAGACAACGTGTTGCATTACGTTTGGTGTGCAGAACTCTTTAGTGTCATTCATAATGCGCAATCAGTACCGGCCACGGAGGGCGGACCAGGATCCTAAAGGAGGTGAACCGTAAGTTCAAAAATGTCACAACGGAGTCAATAGTTATTTATCTGCGACTCTGCCAGCCATGCCAGAAAAAAACAGAAAATTACCAAAAAAGGCCTTGTTGTGAAACCCATCCTACACAGTGAAATGAATTCTCCTGCTCAAGTCAATCTCATTATCATGCAATCCAATTGTGATAATGATTTCAAGTTCATATTCGTCTATCAAGACCACGTCACTAAATTTGTTCTTCTACGTGCTTTATGCACTAAAAGAGCAGAAGAGGTTGCGTACCACCTCCTTGACATTTTTTCCACTTTTGGTGCCCCGTGTATTCTGCATTCTGATAATGGGAGGGAATTTTGTAACAAGGTCATACAGAGTTTGTGTGCGATGTGGCCTGATATGAAAATAGTGCATGGTAAACCAAGACACAGCCAGTCCCAAGGCTCCGTGGAAAGAGCAAATCAAGACATTGAAAACATGTTGTCAACGTGGATGGAAACAAATAAGACACCCAAGTGGTCTGAGGGCCTTCGCTTTGTACAAGCAATGAAAAATAGATCATACCATGAGGGAATAAAATGCTCGCCCTATGAAGCTATGTTCGGAGTACCAATGCAGATGGGTCTAGCTACCTCCAAAATTCCTAGTGATGGGATCAGAAATCTCTCTTCAGAAGAAGATCTTGAAAAAAGGTTTGTTGGTTTGCAAGAGGAACCTAGTGATCCGACATCACCAACAGAAGCCGAAGGGTCAGATGAATCTAACTTTCATCACACGTCAGCACCGACATCAGCAGAAGCTTCGGATGAATCCAACTGTCATCAGCTGTTCACAACGGAAGGAGAAGCTTTGGACTTATCCAACTGTCCGCACACCTTAACAGCATATGAAACTCCACCAATTTTGCCATCCAAGAATAATGAAGACCTAAAAGAAAAAAGTGTCGAGTCAAAGCCTTCTAAGAAAGATGGAGAACTTCATGATGATCAGCAACCTGACGTTTTGATTTTGCATACAATCAATAGAAGAATTGGTGCGGTCAGAAGAGTTTGAAAAGCTGCAAGAGAAGGACTTGAAACACAGGCCAAGAAAATGTTGAAATGTTCCAGTCAAAAATTACCCGAACCTAACATTTGACAGAACATCAGAATCAGAATTCCAGACGTCGACCGTTCAAAAATGGACCCTAAGTCGATCATTGCGATTATTATAAAAAAAGAAGATGACTTCTACCAAGTGGGGACTACCGCTGGGATCCTAAATGCATTATATTATCGCAATCAGTTCACCATCTGTCAGGAAAATTTCATAGGATTGCAGGATGTGAAAAAAGTTCAGATCAGCCTTCGCACGGCGGTTTCCCAACAATCGTTGGTGGGAGGTCAGGGATTGAAGAAATGCAACTGTTTAAAGAAGTGCCTAAACAAGAAATGTGTTTGTAGGCTGGCAAAAATGAAGTGCCATTCAAAGTGTCACAATTCCCAACCGTGTTGCAACAAATAGGTCCTCTTTTGTGTTTGTTGTATGTCTTTTTCATTGAGATGAAAAATTAAGTGCAATTTAACGGGTCACAATTAGAGTTGAGTGGATAGCTGGATATCCGTCTATCCGTACGGATAAGACCGAGATCCGAGTGGATCTGTAGCACCCTGAGGACTCGGCTGCTACAGGGGTATTACACCTCAAGCCAGAGGTGTAGTATTCCACTCCCGGGTAAGGATGGAGTGTGGAACTGAGCTAGTAGGCTGCATGCACTACATACATCCCATTTCCGGGGGACAGAACGACGGTACTCCCACCAGTTTATGTGCAGGTACGACAGCGTCTGTCCCTGGCTGGAGTGGGAGGGGGGTGGAACATCCCAGTAGTGTAGGGGCAGATAGGGGGAGTAGTCTGGGTAAAGTTAGGAGCTCATTGGGTGCTGGTCACCTGAGCTCACACATAGAGGGAGTATATAAGGTGGGCACCATCTTAGGACTGGGAGAGTCTTCTAGGAGCAGAGCAGAGGAGCTCAGCCAGGAGGGCTGACAGGGAGCTGTGGCTCTGGCTGGGCCCAGCTCCAGAGCAGAGCCTGCAGAGGGAGAGAGGAGAAAAGAAGGACCCAGAGAGGAAACAAGAAGGAACCCCAAGATCCCAGAATAAGGACAGAAGGGTGAAGGGTTGGCGAACAAGGGTACCGGATCCCAAGCTGGCAGAGGCCAAAACAAACCTTAGCCAGGAACCGGAGGTCGTGGTCAGGATCTGCCACGACCCTCACCAAATCCACTAGAAAGGCACACCAAGTATAGGGTCAGGGAGCCCAGAGGAGGCTTGACCACCAAGAGACCCGAGGGAGCCGGCCAAAAGTGGATCCCTGGTGGGAACGGCCAGAGGAAGGGAAAGTCAGAAAGGAGCTCAGGACCACGCTCCGGAATTGCCTGGGGGTTGGCCGAGTCCAGGACCTGGTGGACGCAGCACGGCTCGGGTGGTCACTCAAGGCCAGAGTGACTAAAAGGACACCAGTAAGTAAAAACCCTGAACTGCATCTCCCGACTCTGAGTCTCCTTACCGCACCGTCACAACCCCCACCATCTACACCTGCTGCCCTGAGGCGATACCCCTCCCGTTGGGGGTTATACCATCACTGCTGCACATATACCACCGGCCTCAGCGGACTGCTCTGCAGCGGCGGCTTCAAAGCCGCACTCAACGGGTGGCGTAGTCGACAATCAAGTTAACATCTACTGCCATAGACAGCCACTTAGTTTGACACCCTGGGCACGGACCGGGTCACCGCCACAAGGACTACTACCCCTATCCAGATCCGGCTCCGGGTATCCCCTACAGCACTGGCCCAGGGGGCGCGTCAGATCCGGATCCTATTCATGTCCCATATAAGTCTATGGGACAACTATCCATGTGCAGGGACATCCCTCCTGTGTCACCAGTGATGCGGGGGAGACTCCCTGCATGCCGGTGGGCATCCCTGCCGTCACCAGTGATGGTGGGGACTCGGCCGGGGCATACCTGAGCGAGGAGTTCCTCGCTGAGTCACTGCAGTAGGAACTCCCCGCCCACTAGGGTCATCCCGCCCTTTGGCCGGACCCCCCTTCTCCGCCACTTAAAGATCACTACTTACCGGAGGCTACCAGAGGCTTCCCAGGTCTCGTCGGCCGGCCGCATCCTCCTTCTTCCGGGTCACATGACTGCATACGTCACCACGAAAGTGACAGGTGCATAAGTCATGTGACACAAGTTGTGTCACGACTTACGCATGCGTCACTTGCGTGGTGACGTATGCAGTCATGTGACCCGGAAGGAGAACACGGAAGACGAGACCTGGGAAACCTCCGGTAAGTAGCAATTTAGCTTTATACCTGTCTGCCCTGCACACTCGCACCATCCATGCCTTCCGATGATGCATGAAACATGCATTATCGGAAGGCACGGATATATCCGACAGATATCGGGATTATCCGTACAGCCCGTAATCCGCTCGGATAACGGGTCTGGACGGATCTATCCGCTTATCCCTAGTCACAATTACAGAATTACATAGTTTTGAAGTTGCGTTATTCTTGTATTTGCGTTAATTTGACATTTTTGAGAAGTATTTTCCTACATAAATGTTTCCTATTTGAATTCAGAATTACATAGGTTTGAAGTTGCGTTATTCTTGTATTTGCGGTAATTTGTCATTTTTGAGAAGTATTTTCCTACATAAATGTTTTCTATTTGCATTTTCCTATTTGCATTCAGAATTACATAGTTTTGAAGTTGCGTTATTCTTGTATTTGGGGTAATTTGTCATTTTTGATAAGTATTTTCCTACATAAATGTTTTCTATTTGCATTTTCCTATTTGTATTTGTTCATTTGCATTTGCATTTTGAAGAATAAAAATATTTCTAACGATTAATGCCTTCATCAGAGTCGGAAATTGCGTTTAGTTAACTTTTACCACCATCATCTGCTGGTAAGAGTCAGAATTCTGTGATTTAAAGTTACTTTTACCAACACATGCTGGTAGTTACTTTTACCAACACATGCTGGTAAATGTAAAGATTTACTAATTCGCCCAGGTAAAAGTCCAAAATCGTTCGTTTATATGGAATACATCTGACTTTTACCAACGCTGTTGAGAAATGTTAAGATTTACCAAGACTTCACAGGTAAAAGTCCAATTTTACTTTTCATTTTGAGCTTTTACCGACGGCCTCGGTAGATGTCCAGATTGACCGGTAAATCCTAGGTTTTACCAGCCTTCTGACTTTTACAGTAACATATATACTAATATAATATCTTTAAAAACAGGAACTGGAACAAGATTAAAGCACAGCAAATTCAATACCAGGGTGTCATCAAGAAACTCCTGGGCCTTGTAGTCCTCAACCCACAAAAGGTCAGGAACCAAGTAATGTTGACGTTGTCTCTAAACTCATTGAAACTGGGAACAAAAATGTATTTTCTAGTTTCCAAACTTTCTTGTCTCCTTATGTAATGGAATGAAGACCGAGGTCTAAGAAACCAGAACACATTACTGATGTTGTAGTTAAAGATTGAAGCAAGATTTGTATGTTTTTCTTATATTGTAAGAAATGTTTAATTCACAGGACACTACTGTCAAATTTGTTACTAGTGCTGACATATAGCAATTTTAAAGAGTTGTCCACTTTCGGACAGCCCCTTCTTACTAGTCTCAGGGTGAAGTATCAAAGATAAATAAAACAATCTTATGCTTGCCTCCCAGATTGGCGCGATTTCTCCGATGTCAGTGCGACGTTCCCTGACAATCACTTGACAGCTTCTGTGGATTGCAGCTTTCACAGTTTTGAGAATAGTCTTTCTTCCACTCAGAGAACACTGAATGCCTCACCCGTTGTGTGACATTGATTATGTCCTGTGACTGCCAGGAGATATGCTGACATCGAAGGAACAGCGCCAGTACGGCAAGGTAAGTGTCAAATCGTTTTTTATTATTTTATGCTGTACCCTGGGGCTATTAACGAGGGGCTGTCTAGTATTGAACAAACTTTTATTTTATTATGGAGAGGCAGTCCTCAATGCACCTGCTCTCCACCCCCTCTTCATAGCATGAGCGCATTTAATTTACAGCTACTGAAGTACTCCGTTGAAATTACTAGGTAAGTTGCTTTTAATTAAATGCCAAAAACATTATTAAAACAAAGGTTTCTGAATCTTAAGTGTACAGTACAAAAATAAAAAAACATCAAGAACAACATAAATTTATTAAATTAACTAAGTGAATTTATTGTATTATGTTTTTGTATAGGGGAGAAGAGGAAAGGTCAGCGATCTCTATAGTTTTGAGTTGCCGAAAAATAGCTGGGCACTTGAATTTTTAATTTTAAAGGGAAAGTGCCATCAATTATTTTTTTTTTTTTTATCAAAATCTGATCAAAATACAATTTTAAATGTGTTAATGCAATTTTTGCACTGGGTGCAACCCTTGCAATATTAACCCCCTTCTGACTTGAGGCGTAATAATGCGTCCCTGGGCCTTAATGACCGGGTACGTATTATTACGTCTCACGGATCACGCCCGCCCCGCTGCCGGCACATTAACCCCAGAAATGCTACGATCGAAGTTGATTGCAGCATTTCGGGAGCAGGCAGAGGTAAGACAGCCTCTCTTACCTTGGATTGGAGACCCCACGATGTCATCTCAGGGTCCCAATCGTTGCCATGGTGACCCGATCTCGTCATGACACCAAGCAACAGCAAGTTAGTTAGATCACGCGCAGTGCATGATCTATTTAACTTGTGTCAGTGCAGCGCTGACAGCCCGCATAGCATAAGGATGCTCCTGCATCCCTATACTATACAAGCGATCAGCCTGAAAAAAATGAAAGTCCCATAGTGGGACAAAGTAAAAAAAAAAGTCCAAATATATATATATATATATATATATATATATTTATTGTACCCATAAATAAATATTCCGAAATAAATAAACAATAAAAGTACACATATTTGGCATTGTCGCGTTCGGAACGACCTGACCTATAAAACTGTCCCACTAGTTAACCCCTTTAGTGAACACAGTAAAAAAAAAAAAAAAAACAAGCAAAAAACGGTGCTTTATCATCATACCACCAAACAAAAAGTGGAGTAAAATGCAAAAAAAAAAAGACGAATGTAAACAAAAATGGTACCCAGGGCTGTGAAGTTGGAGTTATGGAGTCCCATTTTGGTGGAGTCGGAGTCGGTACAAAATGTACCAATTCCCGACTCCTAAAATATATAATAAATTGGGTACAGTAGTTCAATGCAATTTGTGGGGAACATCTTTTTCATAAGAATTTGGGAAAGTTATGAAATGTCCTATAAATGTCTGTCCTATTCCTGATCTAAGGGTCTAGACTTTTAGCTGAGATGAATCTGTGCTACAGTAAATTTAAACACTTAAACATGAGCCATGTATGAGGGAGTCGGAGTCGTGGAGTCAGAGTTGGTGTCATGGAAATTGAGGAGTCGAAGTTGGAGGTTTGGCTTACGACTCCACAGCCCTGATGGTACCGCTGAAAGCGTCATCTTGTCCCGCAAAAAACAAGCTGCCATACAGCTCTATCAGCCAAAAAATAAAAATGCTATAGCTGTCAGAATAAAGTGGTGCAAATAAAATATTTTTTTCTATAAAATAGGTTTTATTATGTAAAAGCACCCAAAACATAAAAAAAATCTAAATGTAGTATCGCTGTAAACGTACTGACCCGAAGAATAAAACTGCTTTAGCAATTTTACCACACATGGAACGGCATATAAAAAAAACAAAAAAACATTTCCTGAATTGTTGGTTTTTGTTCATTCTGCCTCCCAAAAAATCGGAATAGAAAGTGATCAAAAAAATGTCACGTGCCCGAAAATGGTACCAATAAAAACGTCAACTAGTCCCGCAAAAAAAACAAGCCCTTAAATGACTCTGCCAGTTCAAATATGGAAAAATTATAGCTCTCAAAATATTGCGATGCAAAAACTAGTCTATGCAAAAAAAAAGAAGCATTTTTTAGTGTGTGACAGCTGCCAAATATACAAACCCGATATAAATCTGGTATCTCTGTAAACGCACAGACCCGAAGAATAAAGTAATCTAATCACTTATACCGCACGAGGAATACCGTAAAAAATAAATAAAACCAATTCTTCGCCTGCTGCTTATTTGTTCATTCTGCCTTCTCAAGATCACAGTATGGCCCGGCTCACATTTATCCTGCGCTCTGCGCTGAGCGCTTACACCGGGGTTTCCCTGTAAATCTCTGAAATACATGATTCAGAAAGAACCCCGGCGGAAGATTTCCTGTAATGAGGCAGATGGGGGCACTATGGAAGCCATCTGGCCTGTGATCCGGCAATGTCCGTCTTTTTATTAAAAGTGCCGCCGGCCACAGTTTTGTGAACCTCTGAAAAAAAGGATGCCACTAAACCGAGGCTAGACGGAGTCCAGAGTAACTCTGCTACCTCATTATAGTGATTGGATCCCTCGGGGGTTTCATCTGAATTACATCACTCAGAGATTTAAATGGAAACCCCGATATCAGTGCTCAGTGTAGAGCACAGGATAAATGGGAACATTTTACATAACATTTTGGAGCACAATAAAAGCTTTGACTCAATCCACAAAAAAAGCAAGTCCCCTCCAAGGTCCGTCATCTGTTAACGGAAATATAGGGGGCTTCCAAGTTACTAGTAGCCCAAAGGCTCTGGAAAAGCGAAATGGACCTTTCCCCCCAAAATAAAGTAAGCAAATTCTGTGCTCCCAAATACAAATGCCCACCTCCCTTTTGGGCCCCACAGTGTGCCTAAACTGCAGTTAGCATCCACATGTTTGGCATTTCTGTAGCGATGAGAGCCCGCCTAATTTACAGGTGCATGCCTCCAGAAGCACGAGCTGGGTATAACTTACTGGTCACTACAACGGCAGTTTGCAATTTTCACTTAGCAACATTTTCACTGCTGTTTGTTTCTGGATAACACCCATGTAGTTAAAATCCTCACCACACCTGTAGATAAATTCGCAAAGGGGTATAATTTCCAAAATGGGGTCATTTGAGGTAGGATTCTGCTCTTCTAGGAAAATCTGTGCTCCAGGAGGCAAATAACGCTCTGTCCCTCCAGAGTCTTGCTGTATGGCTAAGCAGTACTGCACAGCCACAAATGGGGTTTTTCTACATTCAGCAAAAATTGTGTGACAAATTTTGGTGCCATTTTTACCCATTTCCCAGTGTGAAAATGTAAAATCTGGGGGTAAAAATTTAATTATTCTTTCTTCACCACCCAATGGTGTAAAATTCTGTGACCCACATGAGGTGTCAACATGCTCACTGCACCCCTAGATTAAATCATTGAAAAGTGTAGTTTGTAAAATGGGGTCTCTTATGGGGGGTACTGCTGTTCTGGCACCTTAGGGAATCTCCCAATGTGACACGGCACCGTCAAACCAGCCCAGCAAAATATGAACTCCAATATGGCGCTTCTTCCCTTCTGAGCTTTGCACTGTGCCTCAAAAGTAATTTTCCACCACATATGAGGTATCGGCGTACGCAGGGTCTATTGGGTCTATTTTCTCCTGCTATCCTTGTGAAAATGAAAATATTGGGGGCTAAAACGACATATTTATGTGAAAAATATATTTTTTTCATTTTTACAGATCCACGTTGTAAAATTCTGTGAAGCACCTGTGGGTTCAAGGTGCTCACCACACATCTAGATAAATTCATTGGGGGTCTAATTTTCAAAAATGGGGCACTTGTTGGGCATTTCCACTGTTTAGGCACATCAGGGGCTCTGCAAACACGATATGACACCTGCAGACCATTCCATCAAAGTCTGCATTCCAAAACGTCACTCCTTCCCTTCCGAGCCCTGACATGCACCCAAACAGTAGTTTTCTCCTACATTTGGGGAATCAGCGTACTCAGGAGAAATTGCACAGCAGCTTTTGGGGTCCAATTTCTTCTGTTACCCCTGTGAAAAAAAAAACTGAGGCTAAAAGATCATTTTTGCGGAAAAAAAGTGATTTTTTTTATTTTCACAGCTCTACTTTATAAATCTCTGTGAAGCACTCAGGGGTTCAAGGTGCACACCACACATTTAGAAGTTCCCTGAGGGGTCTAGTTTCCAAAATGGTGTCACTTGTGGGGGGTTTCCACTGTTTAGGCACATCAGAGGCTCCCCAAACACGACATGGCGTCTGCTAATTATTCAAGCAAATTTTACATTCAAAAAGTCAAATGGAGCTCCTTCCCTTTCAAACCCTGCCGAGTGCCCAAACAGTGGTTTGTCTTACAAATATGGGGTAACTGCTTACTCAGGAGAAATTGCACAACATATTTCATGGTGCAATTTCTCCTGTTACCCTTATGAAAATGCAAAATTGGAGGTTGAAAAACATTTTTGTGGGAAAAATGTGAAAATTTTATTTTTACGACTCAATGTTATAAACTTCTGTGAAGCACCTGGGGGTTCAAGGTGCTCACCACACATCTAGATACGTTCCCTGAGGGGTCTAGTTTCCAAAATGGTGTCACTTGTGGTGGGTTTCCACTGTTTAGGCACATCAGGGGCTCCCCAAACACGACATGGCGTCCGCTAATTATTCAAGAACATTTTATATTCAAAAAGTCAAATGGCGCTCCTTCCCTTCCGAACCCTGCCGTGCGCCCAAACAGTGGTTTTCCCAAAAATATGGGGTATTGACGTGCTCAAGAGAAATTGCACAACAAATATTGGGGTCCATTTTTTCCTGTTACTGTTGCGAAAATAAAAAAAATTTGGGTCTAAAGCAACATTTTTGTGAAAAAAGTTAAATGTTCATTTTTTTCTTCCACGTTCCAAAAATTCCTGTGAAGCACCTGAAGGGTTAATAAACTTCTTTAATGTGGTTTTGAGCACCTTGAGGGGTGCAGTTTTTAGAATGGTGTCACTTTTCGCATTTTCTATCATAAAGACCCCTTAAAGTCAATTCAAATGTGATGTGGTCCCTAAAAAAATGGTTTTGTAAATTTTGTTGGAAAAATGAGAAATCGCTGGTCAACTTTTAACCCTTATAACTTCCTAACAAAAAAAAATATTGGGTCCAAAATTGTGCTTTTGTAAAGTAGACATGTGGGAAATGTTATTTATTAACTATTTTGTGTGACATATCTTTCTGGTTTAAGGGCATGAAAATTAAAATTTTGAAAATTGTGAAATTTTCGCCAGATTTCTGATTTTTTCACAAATAAATACAAGTCATATCAAATAAATTTTACCACTATCATGAAGTACAATATGTCACAAAAAAACAGTCTCAGAATCAGGGGAATCCGTTGAAGTGTTCCAGAGTTATTACCTCATAAAGTGACAGTGGTCAGAATTGGCCTGGTGATTAACGTGCAAACCACCTTTGAGGGTAAAGGGGTTAATAGGAAGGTGAAGCAGTTCTAATAAGTGCAGGAGTTTGTGTAACCAGATGCTGCAATCTTCTGGCTCCTGTCATGGTATCCTCGTGAGAGTAATACAGTCATGGCCAAAAGTTTTGAGAATGACACCAAAATTATATTTTCACATGATCTGCTGGCCTCTGGTTTTTATTAGTGTTTGTCTGATGTTTATATCACATACAGAAATATAATTGCAATCATATTATGAGTACCAATAGGTTATATTGACAGAATGAGTTAATGCAGCAAGTCAATATTTGCAGTGTTGCCCCTTCTTCTTCAAGACCTCTAATTCTCCCTGGCATGCTCTCAATCAACTTTTGGACCAAATCCTGACTGATAGCAGTCCATTCTTGCATAATCAATGCTTGCATTTTGCCAGAATTTGTTGGTTTTTGTTTGTCCACCCGTCTCTTGATGATTGACCACAAGTTCTCAATGGGATTAAGATCTGGGGAGTTTCCAGGCCATGGACCCAAAATCTCTATGTTTTGTTCCATGAGCCATTTGGTTATCACCTTTGCTTTATGTCAAGGTGCTCCATCATGCTGGAAAAGGCATTGTTGGGCGCCAAACTGCTCTTGGACGGTTGGGAAAAGTTGCTCTTGGAGGACATTCTGGTACCATTCTTTATTCATGGCTGTGTTTTTAGGCAAGACTGTGAGTGAGCCGAAGCCCCTTGGCTGAGAAGCAACCCCACACATGAATGGTTTCAGGATGCTTTACAGTTGGCATGAGACAAGACTGGTGGTAGCGCTCACCTCTTCTTCTCCGAATAAGCTGTTTTCCAGATGTCCTAAACAATCGAAAAGGGGATTCATCAGAGAAAATGACTTTGCCCCAGTCCTCAGCAGTCCACTCCCTGTACCTTTTGCAGAATATCAGTCGGTCCCTGATGTTTTTTCTGGAGAGAAGTGGCTTCTTTGCTGCCCTCCTTGAAACCAGCCCTTGCTCAAAGAGAAAACTCCCCCATGGTGGGCCCTTGCTACCAAAGATAAACTTACCCGATGGTGGTATGTAGTGGCTCCTAGAAAGTAAATCCCCTAATGTCTTAGATTTACGCCAAGTAATAGTTGGGTAGGCTGTCAAGTAGTAGCGTAAGTCTTTATCCGTAAGGAGGATAGGCCAGTGTCTAGACAAAATTGTTTTCATTGCTGACGAATTGGCATTAAATGTAGAAATAAAGCGAGGGGGTACATTAGATTGAATATTTGTTTTTATTGTGTGTTCGTTGTGGTTTGGTTAACAAAGTATGTCTGTCCGTCTGAAGAGCTCTAACAAACCCTCTATTAATGTCCCGGTGTCTATACCCGCTCTAACGAAATCACAGTGCATGCAGAAGCACTCACAACAGCCTGCTGCCATTCCTGAGCAAGCTCGGCACTGCTAGTAGTCCGATCCCGCAGCTGAAACAGTTTTAAGATACGGTCCTGGCGCTTGCTGGTCTTTCTTGGGCGCCCTGGAGCCTTTTTGACAACAATGGAAGCTCTCTCCTTGAAGTTCTTGATGATGCGATAGATTGTTGACTGAGGTGCAATCTTTGTAGCTGCGATACTCTTCCCTGTTAGGCCATTTTTGTGCAGTGCAATGATGGCTGCACGTGTTTCTTTAGAGATAACCATGGTTAACTGAAGAGAAACAATGATACCAAGAACCAGCCTCCTTTTAAAGTGTCCAGTGATGTCATTCTTACTTAATCATGACTGATTGATCGCCAGCCCTGTCCTCATCAACACCCACACCTGTGTTAATGGATCAATCACTAAAACGATGTTAGCTGCTCCTTTTAAGGCAGGACTGCAATGATGTTGAAATGTGTTTTGGGGGTTAAAGTTCATTTTCTGGGCAAATATTGACTTTGCAAGTACAGTAATTGCTGTTAAGCTGATCACTCTTTGACATTCAGGAGTATATGCAAATTGCCATTACAAAAAATGAAGCAGTAAACTTTGGAAAAACTACTATTTGTCTCATTCTCAATACTTTTGGCCATGACTGTACAGTGATCACTGGTAACATTATACACAAGAGCTCTGTATATAGTGTCAGTGTACAGGTAATACAGGGATCACTGATGACATTATAAACAGAAGCTCTGTCTATAGTATCAGTGTACAGGTAATACAGGGATCACCAGTAACATTATACACAGGAGCTCTGTATATAATATATAGTGTAAAGGTAACACACTGACTCACCAGTGACATCTCTAGTTGAAGTCCTTAATCTTCGCTTTTCTTCTTCATCCAGTGCAGACCACTGTCACTTCTTCCAGCCAGGGCTCGTCTCTTTCCAGCCTCTTTACATCACCCCGATCCTGGGCCTCTATGCATCCCCCCCATCCTGAGCCTCTATGCATCCCTCCCATCCTCAGTCTTTATGTATCTCCTCCATCCTGGGTCTCTATGTCTCCCCCCCATCCTGGGCATCTATGTATCTCCCCCACCCTGGGCGTCTATGTATCTCCCCCATCCTGGGCCTCTATGAATGCCCCCAATCCTGGGTTTCTATGTATCTCCCCCATCCTGGGCCTCTATGTATCTCCCCCATCCTGGGCCCCCCATGTATCCTCCCCATCCTAGGTCCCTATGTCCACTACCCTGCCTATTCACAGAGAAAAAAATATCTTCTCATCTTCCTGCGCTCCCCTGGCGTCTTCATATCCAACATGGTCGTTAACATGGCCGCCAACCCATCAGAGGCTGCGCACTGATGTCTGTGTGCGGCATATAGTAATGACATTTAACATCACTGCTATGCGTCATGTAGTAACGTCAGCACCCGGCGCATAGCAGTGATGTTCAATTACAGTGGCGTGTGCAGCCTTTTATTGGCCAGCGGCCTTTAAATGTCACTGCTATGCACCGCATGAGGACGACGTCAGCACGCGGTGCATAGCAGTGACGTTTCCGGCGGCCATCTTGACATTAGCTGTATGTGACCACGGTTACTGGCGCGCCTTCACTATATCTGGCACAGGGGCCCTCCGAAGACTCTGGGCCCACCGAAAGATCGTCTGGTGTCACGGCGGGCAAGTCCGACACTGCTTCAGTCGTACCTGTCGTGTCCCCTGATGCCAGTTCTGAGTTTGAGGATACATCATCCAGCGGCAGGCAGAGGAATGTTTGGCTAGTGCTTACTTCAAAGAGGTTTCATTGGCACCTAGAAGGTCTCTCGTGTTTGTGACAGTTTTCTTGCTTTTGTAAGAAAGTTGAAATGTATACATAAGGTTCTGTTTTTAAACAATCATTTTTATTAAAGGTTTTAACATTTGGATAAAGCATGAGTACAAAGATTTCACATCAAAGCTTTACATGAATACTCAAAGATAGAAAATCCCCCTTACCCTTTTCCCCACCCAAAATGCAGCAATTTATGTAATGCATAATGTCCTCCAAACCTGAAATAAAACTCTCATCTACCCAAGCAACTCTGTTTGGTTTTCAATTTTGTCTGCCCTATTGTCCATGTTACATGGTTACAAGTGTCCCGAAACCACCTAACTAGACCTTCAAGATCCCCAAAGTGCTTTGAATGTCGTTTAATAAGTACCACTCGGAATGAGCAAATGGCTGAACCACCCCCATGATTTCTTCTTGTGAGCATTTCCTTTCTAGGAATTGTCTCCATTTTTCAAAGAATTTCCTGGTCAGTTTGGTCTTATGCCTTTCTGCCTCCAATTTTTCTAAAAGCATTAGCTGTTTTAGGTTTGACACCACTTCCTTCACGGAGGGAGCCTTCTCCGATATCCAATTTTGTAGAATGCATTTTTTTGCCAAGATCATAATACTGTGTATTAGGTTGTGTCTGCGTCCCCATTGGCCTATATCCTCCCCTTCAAACCCTTCTCCTCTGTAATTAAAAATCCAGAAGTATGGATCTAATGCTCAATTTTCCCCCAGATCCTCTTAACCAGACTCCTAATACTCTTCCAAAAAATTTGAATTGTTTTACATCTCCATAACCTGTGAAACATGTCAGTATTATCTTCTTGACATTTCGGGCAGGGCCTCCATCGGATTCCACCCTCCCCCCGAATCGGGACATTGAACCTATAGATGGCCCTATGAATGATCCTAAATTGGGTATCTCTCCATGCCTCATTAATCATGTTTTTTTTCATTGTTGCCCATCCTTGTAGGATCTTATCAGCTATGTCCGGGTCATTAAGCTGTTTCTCCCAGCCCTTTAAAATTATTAGCTCACCTGTCGGGGATAGAGTTTCTCTCAACGTGACGTATATTCTTGTTACATTCAGAGCATACAGATCACCCTCTACTAATTTGTCTATAACATTTTTACATAACTCCTTCTCAATCGAACATAAATCCTTCATAATCCAGCCTTTAAGCTGTGAGTATTGTATAAAGGTTCGGTTTTAAAGTACACTGCTCAAAAAAATAAAGGGAACACTTAAACAACAGAATATAACTTCAAGTAAATCAAACTTCTGTGAAATCAAACTGTCCACTTAGGAAGCAACACTGATTGACAATCAATTTCACATGCTGTTGTGCAAATGGAATAGACAATAGATGGAAATTATTGGCAATCATCAAGACACCCTTAATAAAGGAGTGGTTCTGCAGGTGGGGACCACAGACCACATCTCAGTACCAATGCTTTCTGGCTGATGTTTTGGTCACTTTTGAATGTTGGTTGTGTTTTCACACACGTGGTAGCATGAGACGGACTATACAACCCACAGAAGTTGCTCAGGTAGTGCAGCTCATCCAGGATGGCACATCAATGCGAGCTGTGGCAAGAAGGTGTGCTGTGTTTGTCAGCGTAGTGTCCAGAGGCTGGAAGCGCTACCAGGAGACAGACCAGTACACCAGGAGACATGGAGGGGGCCGTAGGAAGGCAACAACCCAGCAGCAAGACCGCTACCTCTGCCTTTGTGCAAGGAGGAACAGGAGGAGTACTGCCAGAGCCCTGCATAATGACCTCCAGCAGGCCACAAATGTGCATGTGTCTGCACAAACGGTTAGAAACCGACTCCATGAGGGTGGTATGAGGGCCTGACGTCCACAGATGGGGGTTGTGCTCACAGTCCAACACCGTGCAGGACACTTTGCATTTGTCACAGAACACCAGGATTGGGAAAGTCGCCACTGACACCCTGTGCTCTTCACAGATGAAAGCAGGTTCACACTGAGCACATGTGACCGAGTCTGGAGACGCTGTGGAGAGCGATCTGCTGCCTGCAACATCCTTCAGCATGATCGGTTTGGCAGTGGGTCAGTAATTGTGTGGAGTGGCATTTCTTTGGAGGGCCGCACAGCCCTCCATGTGCTTGCCAGAGGTAGCCTGACTGCCATTAGGTACCGAGATGAGATCCTCAGACCCCTTGTGAGACCATATGCTGGTGCGGTTGGTCCTGGGCTCCGCCTAATGCAGGATAATGCCAGACCTCATGTGGCTGGAGTGTGTCAGCAGTTCCTGCAAGCTGAAGGCATTGAAGCTATGGACTGGCCCGCCCGTTCCCCAGACCTGAATCCGATTGAGCACATCTGGGACATCATGTCTCGCTCCATCCACCAACGTCACGTTGTACCACAGACTGTCCAAGAGTTGGCGGATGCTTTAGCCAGGTCTGGGAGGAGATCCCACAGGAGACCATCTGCAACCTCATCAGTAGCATGCCCAGGCGGTGTATGGAGGTCATACAGGCACGTGGAGGCCACACGCGATACTGAGCCTCATTTTGACTTGTTTTAAGGACATTACATCAAAGTTAGATCAGCCTGTAGTGTGTTTTTCCACTTTAATTTTGGGGGTGACTCCAAATCCAGGCCTCCATTGGTTAATAAATTTGATTTCCATTGATGATTTTTGTGTGATTTTGTTGTCAGCACATTCAACTTTGTACAGAACAAAGTATTCAATGAGAATATTTCATTCATTCAGATCTAGGATGTGTTATTTGAGCATTCCCTTTATTTTTTTGATCAGTGTAGTATACACTAGCTTTAATCGCCATTTATAGAATCTATCCACAAATAAAGTTGGATAATTCTACAAATTAATTTTATCATATACACTCCCTGACAGAAGTTATGTCGCTTATACATGTTATGTAAATAAAAGCTTATAACCTGACATTAAATTCATCCATTGGTTTTATAAATTACTCTTTTGAAAGCTGAAACCCTCCCAAATTTGGTTTCTGTTAAGAAATTAAATTGGTATCAATGCTGAAATATTAATCATTTAATGAACACAGAATGGTCAGATTTTGGCAAGACAAAAGTTTTGTCGCCCACAGAAAGTAATGTCATATTCAAACAAATAATTATCTTAAAATACAAATATATGTGGCATAACATTGGTGAATGGAGTTGTGGTGCTATTAGAGTCATATTTAATATTTTGTGTGACTTCCATGAGCTTGAAGGACTGCATCCATGCGGTTCAACAATGATTCATACAATTTATTAATGAAGTCATCAGGAATAGCAAAGAATGCAGTCTTACATGCCTCCCAGAGTTCATCTAGATTCTTTGGTTTTGTCTTCCAAGCTTCCTCTTTCATCCTACCCCAAACATGCTCAATGATGTTCATGTCTGGTGACTGAGCTGGCCAGTCCTTGAGCACCTTGATCTTTTTTGCCTGGAGGAACTTTGTTGTAGAGATGGATGTATGAGATGGAGCACCATCCTGCTGAAGAATGTGACTCCTTTTATGATTTGAAATGTAAGAGGTAGCTAATACTTCTTGATATTTTAGGCTATTGATATTGCCTTCCACCTTGCAAATGTCTTGCACACCCCCATACTGAATGTAACCTCAGACCATGATCTTTCCACCACCAAATTTAACTGTTTTCTGGGTGTATTTTGGATCCATACGGGCTCCAGTAGGTCTCCTGCAGTATTTGCGGCGGCTGTGGAGTAATTCTACTGAAGATTCATCAGAGAAATCCACCTTTTGCCACTTTTCTAGCGACCGTCTGTTTAGCAGGCTGTGGGACTTTGCAAATGTCACATGGTTTTTTTATTTGCCTTTGGTTTAGTGCTGGCTTCTGGGCACTGATTCGACCATGGAGGCCATTTCGAGACAGAATCCTACAAACTGTTGTAGTTGACACAGGGACTTGAGGTGACCAGGCCTGTTGTAGCTCTGTTGCAGTGGAAGAGGGGCTTGCTTTGGATTTTCTAACTAACAAAAGTTCCTCCTGAGCAGTTGTCTTGCGGGGTCTTCCGGACCTGGGCTTGTCAAACACATCTCCAGTCTCTTCAAATCTTTTTTTTAATTATTTGTACTTGACGCTGAGACACATTAAAGGTGCCAGCCACCTCTGCAGTGGATCTGGTCTTCAGCCTCTTGATAATCAAGGCTTTGGTCGCAGGGTTGATTTTTGGCATGTTGTCAGAGATCCAATTGCAGTTCAAGTGAAGGTCTGGGGTGCTGGGTTTCTTTTTATACACACCCACTAATTAACTGATCATTTATTGAGCACTGGTGAGGATCTAAACTAGGATTGGGTGCATTATATGACCAGACGACAAAACTTTTGTCTTGCCAAAATCTGACCATTCTGTGTTCATTAAACGATCAATATTTCAGCATTGATGCCAATTTATTTTCTTAACCGAAACCAAATTTTGGAGGGTTTCAGCTTTCAAAAGAGTAATTTATAAAACCAATGGATGAATTTAACGTCCGGTTATAAGCTTTTATTTACATAACATGGATAAGCGACATAACTTCTGTCAGGGAATGTACTAATCTGGAATACCTCATGACCATCCCTGATTCAGCAGGATAGTCCAGAATTTGGGGAGCAGTTCTGTGAGACCAGGGGTATATTCCAACTTCAGCTGGATATATCTACTCAGGACAGAGATACAGCTGAATGTAGTAGAGGAGCAGGGAGTCCAGGTCTTTCCTCCACCGTTTTGTTTTGGGTCAAGAGTTTCATGTCATGTGACTGGGAAGTGGAGAAGAGGAACACGACACAGACAAATGTGTGTGTGTGTTTCTGAGCCGTGTGTATTGGTGCTGAGTTGTGTGTGCTGATTTTGCAGAGTTGTATGCGTTAATTGCAGCAGAGTCACATGTGTTAATGTAGAAGAGTTGTGTGTGTGTTTGTTGGAAGTGCCAAAATTGTGTGTGTTGATGTAGCAGACTAGTGTGTGTGTCTGATGTACCAGAGTTGTGTGATTTGATGTAGCAAAGTTGTGTGTGTTGATGTAGCAAAGTTGTATGCATGTGTGTTGCTGTAGCTGACCTGTGTGTGTTTGTTTGTGGGGGAGTCTCTGTGTAGGTGGGGGTCTGTGGAGGGAATCAGTCTACATTGGAGGAATTTACATGGCAACATCATACTGTGTGTGGTGGGAACTGTGGGGGCCTTATACTGTGTTTGGGGGAATATGTGCTGGGGACATCAGAGGGAACACTGTGGCGGCCTTATACTGTGTATAGGGGGTACTGTGGGGGCCTTGAAAGTGGTACCATATTGTATTGGAACACTTTCTGCTTCACTAGGAGCAGTGTTTATCTGTAAAGCGCTTTGGAATTAATGGCGCTGTATAAATGGGTAAAATAAATAATAAATATTTCTATATGGGCTGTAAGGCAGCACCAGACATCATAATGGGGGATACTCGCTGCACCGGGTAAATCAAAGCACACCAGCAATGTCCTTCCGGTATTTCACAATGCAGCCGTTTATTGCACTTCATAAACCGCATATCACACAGTCCTTCTTAGTTTATCACCGGCATGTTTACACACTTAACATCCGGGAGTCTCTCTCAAGTAGCAGACAGGCCCAATTGGCCCAAATTACAGCCTTCAGCAAGGTAATACTATAGCAATGTCTATATAAGTGTCCATATAACAAAGTGTATTACCTTTGCCGGGTTTAGTTGCTGCAGTCCGTTTAATCCGCCACCACTGTAGCTTTGTGGCTTCCCAGGTAGGGTTCTCCAGCCGTCGTTCTCTCAAAGGCCACTGACATCCACACAGGATCCAGGCTCTGCCTTTCAGGACTCTTACTCAAGCCTCTGCCTTCCAAGGCCACTAGCATCTACACAGGATCCAGTCTTTGCCTTTCAGGCTGCCAGGCTTCACTCGGCCTCACTAGGCCTCTCACAAACGGTGTCCCACACACACCGAGCACAGGCCTCACGCCTCACACCGAACACACCTGTCTCCCATCAAGCAGGGTTTATATATGCATCCCGTGCAAACACACACACATACTGACAGGACCTTGCTGATGTCACAGTCATGTGATCAGACAGACATTCTGTGGTGCAGGACCTGTGCTATGTCACAGTCATGTGACCAGTCACCTGAGGGGGAAGGTACATGGTCAGGTAAAACACATCCTGGACCATTACTATAATGCCAGCAAGTCGCTGCATTACAGGGCACATAAGAATTGGGCAAGGCTGGGGTACTGGATTAGCACAAAATTAAAATTGCTGGGACAAAATTTTGTCATGTAAGGTTTTGAGGCAAAATTTTGTCATGTAAGGTTGTCAGTTCAGTTCAGCAGCTTGGAGAATACGCAGCACAGCGGACAGTGATGCAGAAGTGACCTGTCCATACGTCAAAAATTAGATGTTCCTGTTAGAAGAGACGGCTCAGAGACTAGCAGCAATATGGAGAGGGATCGCCAGGTAAGTCTATTATATTTTTTGTACTTGAACAACCCAAGTCATAGATGGGAATGACAGGAGCTGTTCCCGCGTGATCACTGCCAGGAGCACGGCTTAAAGAAGTTCTCTATTACTTTTAAAACTCCTTGTCATACGTCACGCTTGGCCTGGATAAAATAAAAAAAGCTTATACTCACCTCCTTTGCCAACCCTGTTCCAGCAGTGACGGCACTCGCGGTTCCGGGCCTCCGTGCAGTTGTTGTGACACGTGAGCCATACACCAATTAGCGCCAGCGTCATTGTCCCCGCCTTCGTAAGAACTGAACATAAAGAGGAAGTCAGAAATCAGCTGCAGCCCTGTTAAATTTGACGGAAGGTGGGGACAGTGATGCTGGTGCTGATTGGGCGACTGGCTTATGTGTCACAACAACCGCAAGTGCCGACACCGCTGGAAAGGAACCGGCACGGGAGGGGAGTATAAGCTTTTTTATTTTATCTGGCCAAACAGTGAGATCAAAAAGGGGTTGTCCTAGTAGTAGACAACCCCTTTAAGTTAAGCCGAGATTTAGCTGTCAGTGGCAGGAGCATTCTGAGCGTTTTAAGCCCCTAAATGCTGTGATCAGTAGCAATTAGAAGGCAGGGAGAGGGAGGAGGCTCCCTCTCCCATTTGATTTACCCTCTCTTGACGTCATTGCAAGGGCCCGATCATTGTCATGGCAATCCGAGGTCGTCATGATGACATCCGGGTCACCAGGCTACAGCAAGCCTGTTAGACCATACTCAGAACATGGTGTAAGAGGCTTCAGTCAGTGCAGCACTGACAGGTATAAAACTTTGCAAATGCATTATACCACTGATCAGAGTGAAAAAAGGGGACTAAGTAAAAAAAATTGTACTAATATTAAACGAAAATCACAAAATAAAGAACAAAAAAATTAAAAAAAATAATATACCAATAAATACATATTTATGTAAAAAAATATACACAAAAATACACATATTTGGTATTGCCACATCTGGAATGACCCGACCTATAAAACTGTCACACTAGTCAATCCTTCAGTGAACACTGTAAAAAAAATTAAATAAAGAAAACTAGGCAAAAACTATGCTTTTTCATCATACCGCTGAACAAAAAGTGGAATAAAAAGTCAAATGGAAATAAAATTGGTATAGTTGAAAACGTCATCTTGTCCAGCAAAAAACAAGCCATCATATAGCTCAAGCAGCAGAGAAATAAAAATGTTATAGCGCTAAGAATATAGCGATAAAAAAACAATTACTTTTTTATATAAAATCATTTTTATTGTGTAAAAGCGCCAAAACATAAACAATTATATAAATGTTGTATCGCTGTAATCATACTGGCCCAAAGAATAAAGCTGCCTTATCAATTTTACCACACGAGGAACATGACTCTGTTGTCAGATACACACATGGTCAAAATTGTTGGTCACAGAAATAACTTGAATCTGACAAAAGTAATAATAAATTAAAAATCTATGAAAATGAACAAATTAAATTCAGACATTGCTTTTCAACCCTGCTTCTGTAGCGCCCCGAGGGTTCGGCCGCTACAGGGGTATTGCACCTCAGACCAGAGGTGTGATATTCCACTCCCGGGTAAGGATGAAGTATGGACCAGGGCTCAGTTAGCTGCATACAGCACACACACCCCATTTCCGAGGGACAGCTCAACGGTGCTCCCACTAGACAGAAGTGCAGGCACGACCGACTATGTCCCTGCCTGGAGTGGGGAGGGGGGTGGAACACCCAGTGCTGTAGGGGCAGATAGGGGTTGGTTCCTGAGCGTAGGTAGGAGCTCATTGGTTGCTGGTCACCTGGGCTCATGGTCAGAGGAAGGTATAAAAGGTGGGCACCATCTTAGATCTAGGTTCGTTCGTTCAGTCAGAGAAGACCGGGAGTGGAGGCTCTGTAGGAGCTCCACTCAGGAGCGGGCCTAGAGAGAGGCCGAGGAAGAGAGAGAGGAGGTGAAAGGGAGCTGTGATTAAGTCTCATCCCAGCTCCACGAGAAAGGGACAGAAAGGAACAGAGAAAGAGAAGAAGAGACAGAGAAACAGAAGGGCTCAGGAACAAGAAGGTGGAAGGGACCCTAAGAACCCACGAGAATCCAGGGTGAAGGGTCAGGCAGATTAAGGGTACCGGATCCCAAGTTGGTGGAGGAGAAACTACCCTCAGCCAAAGACCGGTCGTCGTGATCATCTATTGGTGCGACACCTCATCAAACCTGCTAGGAAGGCACCATATAGGACAGCGGAGGACGGGGCCCACGTTTAACCGCACAAGTCCACGGCAGCTGGACAAAAGTGGGTCACTGGTGAGGCAGGCCAGAGAAAGGATTAAAGGGGGTCCTGTGCCATGCTCCTGAACTGCCTGGGAGTTGACCGAGCCCCACACCTGATGGACGCAGCACGGCTCGGGCGGTCACTGCTGACAGAAGTGACCCGGAACAAATGAACTGTGAGTAAAGACCCTGGACTGTAACTTGTTGTCCGTGTGCTCCTTCGCGCCTCCAGCATTATCAGTACTGAGACTCTCACTACCATCACTCCCACCATCCACTACACTGCCCTGGGGCCGCACTCTTCCCGTGGGGAGTCACACCATCCCAGCTGCACACACCATCAGCCCCAGCGGACTGCCTTGCAGCGGCGGTTCCTAATAACCGCAATCCACGGGTGGCGTAGTCGGACATTATCATCAATAGAGCATAGCAGACTACCATTGGTCTGACCACCCTGAGCCGCGGGACCGGGCCGCCACTACTACTCCCAGCATCTCCCTATCGCCCGGTTCCGCGTGCCCCACGGCCCAGGGGGCGAGTCACTTCCACTGAATTTTAAAAAAAATTAAACTCATGAAATAGGCCTGGATAGAAATGATCGTACTCTTAACTTAATATTTTGTTGAACAACCTTTTGAGGCAATCACTGCAATCAAACGATTCCTGTAACTGTCAATGAGACTTCTGCACCTCTCGACAGGTATTTTGGCCCACTCCTCATGAGCAAACTGCTCCAGTTGTCTCGTGTTTGAAGGTTGCCTTTTTCAGACGGCATGTTTCAGCTCTTTCCAAAGATGCTCAATAGGATTTAGGTTAGGGCTCATAGAAGGCCACTTCAGAATAGTCCAATGTTTTCCTCTTAGCCATTCTTGGGTGTTTTTAGCTATGTGTTTTGGGTAATTATCCTGTTGCAAGACCCATAACCTGCGACTGAGACCAAACTTTCTGACACTGGGCAGCACATTTCTCTCTAGAATCCCTTGATAGTCTTGAGATTTCATTGTACCCTGCACAGATTCAAGACACCCTGTGCCAAGCACAGCAGCAAAGCAGCCCCAGAAGATAACAGAGCCTCCTCCATGTTTCACAGTAGGGACAGTATTCTTTTCTTGATATGCTTCATTTTTCCATCTGAGAGCATAGAGCTGATGTGCCTTGCCAAAAACTTCCATTTTTGTCTCATCTGTCCATAGGACATTCTCCCAGAAGCTTTGTGCCTTGTCAACATGTAGTTTGGCAAATGCCAGTCTGTTTTTTTTATGATTTTTTTTCAACAATGGTGTTCTCCTTGGTCATCTCCCTTGAAATCCACTTTGAATCAAACTATGACGGATGGTGCGATCTGACACTGATGTTCCTTGAGCTTGAAGTTCACTTTTAATCTCTTTAGAAGTTTTCCTGGGCTCTTTTGTTAACATTTGTATTATCCGTCTCTTTGATTTGTCATCAATTTTCCTCCTGCGGCCACGTCCATGGAGTCCCATGGAGAGAACAACGGAAAGGACACCATTGTAGGCATTTACTACAGGCCACCTGGGCAAGCTGAAGATATGGATGAACTCTTTATGTATCAAATGACCAAGTTCTCCAAAAAATATGACGTAGTGGTCATGGGAGATTTCAACTATCCAGACATTTGTTGGGAATCTCTCTCAAGTAAAACTAACAGGTCAAGCAAATTCTTATCCTCTCTTGCTGACAACTTTATCTTCCAAAAGGTAGGGGAGAAAACAAGGGGATCTGCTACTTTGGATCTAATCCTTATAAACAGGGAGGAAATGGTTGAGGAGGTAAAGGTGGCTGGGACCCTAGGAGGCAGCGATCATGCTATTATAGAATTTTGGATAACTAGAGGAGGAAGACATGTGAAGACTCAAACTTCAAGGTTAGATTTTAGAAAGGCAGATTTTAAGAGACTCAGAAAGAGAATAGGATGGATCCAATGGCTGGATGTCCTTAAGGACAAAAATGTCCAGGAAGGATGGGAAATTTTTAAAAATGAGATTCTCAAAGCACAATCGTTAACAATCCCGAAAAGTAGGAAGAATGGGAAGCATTTAAGGAAACCAGGATGGATGAACACAGAACTTAAACACATGCTAAAAAGAAAGAAAGAAATGTTTATTAAATGGAAAGAGGGAGGCATATCTAAAGAAGATTATAATGCAGTCTGCAGATCCTGCAGGGCACGTATCAGGTTAGCTAAAGCTGACAATGAATTAAGGCTTGCAAGAGATGTCAAAAGCAATAAAAAAGGATTTTGGGGGTATGTCAAAAGTAAAAGAAAAGTCAAAGATGCTATAGGATTTTTACAGGATGAAAATGGAGAAATGGTAAGAGAGGATGTTGAGAAGGCTGAACTTTTTAATTCCTATTTTGCATCTGTTTACTCTCAGAAAGAAAATGTAACATCAACTGTCCTTTTAAAGGAATAGAGGAATCCAAGTTATCTGTAAACAGATTGTGAGGGAATATTTAGCTAACATAAATGAGTTCAAGTCTCCAGGTCCAGATGAATTACACCCCAGAGTACTGAAGGAGATCGTAGAAGAAATTTTAGAACCACTCTCCATAATCTTTGAAAATTCTTGGAGAACAGGAGAAGTCCCAGAAGACTGGAGAAGAGCAAATGTTGTTCCTATCTTCAAAAAGGGGAAGAAGGTGGACCCAGGGAACTATAGGCCGGTGAGTTTGACTTCTATACCAGGAAAGATCTTTGAACAAATTATTAAACAACATGTATGTAAGTACATGGATAAGAATGAAGTGATTAACCAGAGTCAGCATGGGTTTGTAACTAACAAGTCATGTCAGACTAACTTAATTTCCTTCTATGACAGAATCACTGACTGAGTGGATCAGGGAAATGCTGTAGATATAGTATATCTTGACTTCAGCAAAGCATTTGACAAAGTATCTCACACCATCCTTATTGAAAAAATGACCAAGTATGCAATGGACCAGGCAACTGTTAGGTGGATTCATAACTGGCTTAGTGATCGGACTCAAAGGGTGGTTGTAAATGGCTTCACATCCAGCTGGATGAATGTCTCAAGTGGGGCACCACAGGGCTCCGTCCTGGGACCTGTATTGTTCAACATCTTTATCAATGATTTAGATGAAGGAATTGAGGGTAAACTGATTAAATTTGCTGATGACACAAAGCTAGGAGGAATAGCTAATACTAGAGAAGAGAGAGGATTCAGAAAGACCTAAATAAACTGGAGCAATGGGCAGCAACCAACAGAATGGTTTTTAACAGGGAAAAATGCAAAGTACTACATCTGGGCAATAAAAATGAAAAAAGCATATACAGAATGGGAGGAATAGAGCTAAGCAACAGTACATGTGAAAAAGACTTAGGTATACTAATAGATCATAGACTGAACATGAGTCAACAGTGTGATGCAGCAGCAAAAAAGGCAAATACAATTCTGGGATGTATTAACAGAAGCATACAGTCTAGATCACGTGAAGTCATTATCGGTCTTTACTCCTCTTTGGTCAGACCTCATCTGGAATACTGTGTACAGTTTTGGGCACCACATTTTAAAAAAGACATAGACAAACTGGAGCAAGTTCAGAGAAGAGCGACCAGAATGGTGACTGGTCTGCAAACCATGTCCTATGAGGAACGGTTGCAGGATTTGGGAATGTTTAGCTTGCAAAAAAGAAGACTGAGAGGAGACTTAATAGCTGTCTACAAATATGTCAAGGGCTGTCACATTGTAGAAGGATCATCTTTATTCTCATTTGCACAAGGAAAGACTAGAAGCAATGGGATGAAACTAAATGGGAGGAGACACAGATTAGATATTAGAAAAAACTTTTTGACAGTTAGGGTGATTAATGAGTGGAACAGGCTGCCACGAGAGGTGGTGAGTTCCCCTTCAATGGACGTCTTCAAACAGAGGCTGGACAGACATCTGTCTGAGATGATCTAGTGAATCCTGCTTTGAGCAGGGGGTTGGACCAGATGACCCAGGAGGTCCCTTCCAACTCTACCATTCTATGATTCTATGATCTTAAATTTCTGAATAATATGTGCAACTGTAGTCACAGGAACATCAAGCTGCTTGGAGATGGTCTTATAACCTTTACCTTTAACATGCTTGTCTATAATTTTCTTTCTAATCTCCTGAGACAACTCTTTCCTTGCTTCCTCTGCTCCATGTTGAGTGTGGTACACACCATGTCACCAAACAGCACAGTGAGTATCTGTAGCCCTATATACAGGCCCACTGACTGATTACAAGATTGTAGACACCTGTGGTGCTAATTAGTGGACACAACTTGATTTAACATGTCCCTTTTGTCACATTATTTTCAGGGGTACCATCATTTCTGTCCAGGCCTATTTCATGAGTTTCATTTTTAAAAAATTCTGTGAAAGCAGGGTTGAAAAGCAATGTCTGACTTTCAGTTGTTAATTTTCATAGATTTTTAATTTACTATTACTTTTGTCAGATTCAAGTTATTTCTGTGACCATTGTGGGTTTTTCTTTCATTAAACGAGGGGTACCAACAATTTTGACCACGTGTGTATATAGGAAAATTATAGCTCTCAAAATATAGTGATGCAAGAACTGTTTCCAATAAAGTGCATGTTTTAGGGTATGTGCAGACGATCAGGAGCCGCTGCAGGTTTGAAGTTGCGTGTTTATGCAGCGTCAGACCCGCAGCGTCCAGATGTTACAGCATAGTGGATGGGATTTCTAGAAATCCCATGTCCACTATGCTTTTCAGTGCACCAGTGGATGACCCACGGAAACTGACATGTGGTGCGTCTTTCAGACCTTCAGCATGTCAATTTCTCTTGCGGGTCCGCATGTGGACTTTCCCCATAGACCTAACATCTATGAGGAAAATCCGAATGTAAAAAAAAAATTGTGTCACTCATTTGCATAATGAGGTCGGAAGCCGCGCGACTATTCAGCAGCGTCAAGGCCGCAGGAGGCAACGGATCGTGGGCACATACCCTTAGTGTGTGACAGCAGCCAAACATAAAAAACTATATAAATCTGGTATCGCTGTAATCGCACCGACCCAAAGAATAAAGTCGCCTAATCACTTATACCGCACGAGGAAAAATGTAAAAAATAAATAAAACCAATTCTTGACCTGCTGATGATTTGTTCATTCTGCCTCCCAAAGATCGCAGTAAGGCTCACACATTTATCCTGCGCTGTGTGCTTACACCAGAGTTTCTCGCAAACACCTTATTTAGACTGTACCCCCAGCAGAAGGTTCCCTATAATGAGGCAGATGGAGGCACTGTGGACGCTGTCTGGCATAGGATTCGGTGGTGTCTGTCTTTCTAAGCGTGCATAAAAGTGCAGTCGGACACAGTTTTGTTCACCTCTGAAAAGAAAGGATAACGCTGAACAGAGGCCAGACAGAGTCCAGAGTAACTCTGCTGCCTCATTATAGTGAATGGATCCCTGGAGAGTTTCATCTGAATCACATCATTCAGAGATTTAGGGCTCGCTTACACTTGAGATTAAATCGGACGAGTGCAATCCGATAAAAAATCGAATTGCACTCGGCCTAATGTTAAACTATGGGGCAGTTCACATCTACAATTATTTTTTCATGCTGATTTGGCATGCGAAAACAATTGTAGCATGCTGTGAATGGCTGCGAGATTCGGATCTCATGCACCCATACAAGTCTATGGGTGCGTGCGACACATCACACTGCACTCGGATGCCATCCAAGTACAGTGCAATTCCCGGGGACGCTGTCAATAGAGGAGATGGAGAATTTACGTTCTTCGTCTCCTCCGCACCTGATGTGAGAAGATTGGAGCACAATGCACTGACACCAGGCTCGCAGCAGAGAAGGAGCCGAGTGTCATTAGCATATCGCATCGGATGCAATGCGCTAGTGTGACTCCAGCCTTAGATGGAAACCCTGATGTAAGTGCTCAGCATAGAGCACAGGACAATTGTGATCCAAAATGTAATGTAAAATGTTCCCAATAAAAGCTTCAACTCAATCCACAAAAAAAGCCCCCACTCAGGTTTGTCATCTGTCAATGGAAATACAGGGGGCTTCCATGTTACTGGTAGCACAAAGGCTCTAGAAACCGCTATGGCTCATCACCCCTCAAAAGAAATTCAACAAATTCTGCACTCCCAAATCCAAATGCCCCCCTTCCTTCTGAGCCCCAGTGTGTCTAAACCAGTTAGTGTCCACATGTTTGGCATTTCTGTAGTGATGAGAGCCCCACCTAATTTATGGGGTCCATGTCTCCAGAAGCATGAGCTGGACGCAATGTATGGGCACTACAATGATAAATTTGTAATTTTAACTCAGCAACATCCACTACTGCATTTTTCTGCAAAACACACATAGATTCAATATCGTCACTACCCCTTGTTGATAAATTCCCAGATGGGTGTAATTTCCAAAATGGAGTCACTTGATGGGCGATTCTGCTCTTCTGGCACTTAGGGGCTCTATATATGGAGTCTGCAACTATTCTAGGAAAATCTGCGCTCCTGGAGGCAAATAGAGCTCCGTCCTCACCCCATATGGCTAAGCAGTACTGTACAGCCACATATGGGGTATTTCCATGTTCAGCAGAAATTGCGTGACAAATTTTGGTGCCAATTTTACTCATTTCCCCATGTTAACACTTAAAATCTGGGGCTAAAACAACATTTTTATGGTAGAAATGCAATCATTTTTTCTTCACTGCCCAATGGTATAAAATTCTGTGACATGGCCGTAGTGTCAATACGATTACTGCACCCCTAGATGAGTCCGTTGAGCAGTAGAGTTTATAAAATGGGGTCACTTATGGGGGGATTTTGCTGACTGGCACATCAGGGGCTCTCCAAATGCGACATAGCATCTGCTGTTGATTTCAGCTAATTTTACGCTCCAAAAGCCAAATGGTGCTCCTTCCCTTCTGAGCCCTGCCGTGCGCCCAAATAGTAGTTTTCCACCACATATGGGGTATCGCCGTACTCAGGAGAAATTGCACAACAAATTTTATGGTCCATTTTCTCCTGTTACCCTTGTGAAAAATAAAATAAACAAAATTTTTGCGGGACAAATGTATTTTTTTCACTGCTCAACATTATAAAATTCTGTGAAGCACATGTGGATTCCAGATGCTCACCACACCTTTAGATAAGTTCCCTGAGGGGTGTAGTTTCCAAAATGGTGTCACTTGTTGGGGGTTTCCACTGTTTAGGCACATCAGGGGCTCCCCAAACGCGACATAGCGTCCGCTTTCGATTCCAGTCAATTTTGCGCTCCAAAAATTGGTGCTCCTTCCCTTCGGAACCCTGCCGTGCGCCCAAACAGTGGTTTTTCACCACATATGGGGTATCAGTGTGCTCAGGAGAAATTGCACAACAAACTTTTTTCCTGTTACCCTTTTAAAAATGAAAAATTTGGGGCTAAATCAACATTTTTGAGGGAAAAAGTAAAATTTTAATTTTTTCCTTCCACATTGCTTTGGTTCCTGTGAAGCACCTGAATGGTTAATAAACTTCTTGAATGTGGTTTTGAGCACCTTGAGGGGTGTAGTTTTTAGAATGGTGTCACATTTGGGTATTTTCTGTCATGAAGGTCCCTCAAAGTCACTTCAAATGTGATGCGGTCCCTAAAAAAATGTTTTTGTAAATTTTGTTGGAAAATTGAGAAATTGCTGGTTAACTTTTAACCCTTATAACCCCTTAGCAAAATAAAAAAAGCTTAAAAAACAATGCAGATGTGAAGTAGACATGTGGGAAATGTTATTTATTAACTATTTTGTGTGATTATAACTATTTTGGTTTAACCCCTTTCCGACATGATACGTGTTACGCACACGCCCGGACTGACTGGACCATGAACCGAGGAGTGCCTGGAGGGGCGTGACTAAGTATCAACTCGGTCCGACGGCTCAGTCGACTCCGTGAACCAGGGAGGAACTGAGCAGAGGGACCAGGTGCTACTCCAGGTCAGACCCCGGTCACAGCTGTTGACCTACACCAGGGAATGCAGGAAATGGGCAGGCACAGCTGGTATGCAGACAGGTGGGTACTGGCAGGCACGACTGGTATGCAGACAGGCGGGTACTGGCAGGCACAGCTGGTATGCAGACAGGCGGGTGCTGGCAGGCGCGGCTGGTATGCAGACTGGCAGATACTGGCAGGTAGGAACGCAGGCTGGATAGGGACCAGTACAAACTGGGATACAGGAACAGAGCCGCGGGTGTGGTGGACTAGCAGAGCAGAACCGCAGGCGCGGAGGACAAGCGGAGCAGAGCAGAGCGAAACCGCAGGTGCGGTGAACAAGCAGAGCAGAGCGAAACCGCAGGTGCAGTGGGCAAGCAGAGCAGAGCGAAACTGCAGGTGCGGTGGGCAAGCAGAGCAGAGTGAAACCGCAGGTGCGGTGGGCAAGCAGAGCAGAGCGAAACTACAGGTGCGGTGGACAAGCAGAGCAGAGCGAAACCGCAGGTGCGGTGGACAAGCAGAGCAGAGCGAAACCGCAGGTGCGGTGGACAAGCAGAGCAGAGCGAAACCGCAGGTGCGGTGGACAAGCAGAGCAGAGCGAAACCGCAGGTGCGGTGGACAAGCAGAGCAGAGCGAAACCGCAGGTGCGGTGGACAAGCAGAGCAGAGCGAAACCGCAGGTCGTCATCCGGGTCACCTGACACCAGAAAGATACTTTGATCATGCGCAGTGCACGATCACAGTATCTTCTCTCTATTTAGCGCTGACAGCCTGTATAGCACAGAGATGGTGCTGCATTCCTGTGCTATAGCGGTGATCAGACTGCAAAATGTGAAAGTCCCATAGTGGGACAACGTGTAAAAGTTCAAAAAGAATCAGAAGGTGAAAAAAAAAAAAAGAAAAAAAAAATTGTAAAAATATAAAAAAATGAAAAAAGAATCCCCAAAAAATAAAAATATATTGTACCCATCAATAAATAGTATTATGAAAAAGATAAAAATAAAACAATAAAAGTACACATATTTGGTATCGCCGCGTCCGGAACGACCTGACCTATAAAACTGTTCACCAGTTAACCCCTTTAGTGAACACGGGAAAATAAAAATGAAGCAAAAAACGATGCTTTATCATCATACTGCTAAACAAAAAATGGAATAACACGCGATCAAAAAGACGAATGTAAATAAAAATGGTACCACTGAAAACGTCATTTCGTCCCGCAAAAAACAAGCCGCCATACAGCTCCATCAGCCGAAAAATAAAAAAGTTATAGCTCTCAGAATAAAGCGATGCAAAAAATATTGTTTTTTCTATAAAATAGTTTTTATTGTGTAAAAGCTCCAAAACATAAAAAACTATATAAATGCTGGTACTGCTGTAATTGTACTGACCCGAAGAATAAAGCTGCCTTATCAATTTTACCACATGCAGAACGGCATAAAAAAAAAAATATTCCTGAATGGTTGTTTTTTGTTTATTTTGCCTCCCAAAAATCGGAATAGAAAGCGATCAAAAAATGTCATGTGCCTGAAAATGGTACCATTAAAATGCCAACTCGTTACGCAAAAATCAAGTCGTCACATGACTCTGTCGGCCGAAATATGGAAAAATTATAGCTCTCAAAATATGGCAATGCAAAAACTAGTCTTTGAAAAAAAGCGTCTTTTAGTGTGTGACAGCTGTCAGTCATAAAAACCCGATATGAATCTGGTGTCGCTGTAATCGCACTGACCCGAAGAATATCGTCTAATCCCTTATATAGCATGAGGAAAGGCACAAAAAATAAACTCTAGGGTTAGGGTTGTGCTAGGGTTAGGGTTGTGCTAGGATAGGGTTGTGCTAGGGTTAGGGTTGTGCTAGGGTTAGGGTTGTGCTAGGTTTAGGGTTGTGCTAGGGTTAGGGTTGTGCTAGGGTCAGAGTTGTGCTAGGGTCAGGGTTGTGCTAGGGTTAGGGTTGTGCTAAGGTTGGGGTTGTGCTGGGGTTGGGATTGTTTCAAAAGTAAAGAAAAAAATGACGATATGGTGACTAGTGTTGAGCGCAAGAGCTCGCTACTTGAGTTTGCATCGGGTACTCGAGTATGCACCGAGTATTGCAGGTGCTCGAGTGACTTGCTTGAGTCTCCGCCCCATATGCTTCGTGGTCAAAAAAAACTTGCGGGGATTGCCTGCCATGCACGAGTGATCCCCGCATGTTTTTTTTTGGGTGTCTAACAACTGTGAAACATGTGGGGCAAGGACTGAAGCATGTCACTCGAGCACCCGCGATACATGATGCATACCCGAGTACCCGATGCAAACTCAAGTAGCGAGCACTTGCGCTCAAGACTAATGACAACTTATTCAATATGATGACCTAATGTTATCAATTTCTGTGTCGTACCTCTGGGTTCAAAATGTTCACTATACCCCTTGATAAAATCCTTGATGGGTCTAGTTTCCAAAATGGGGTCACTTGTGGGGGGTTTCCACTATTTAGGCACATCAGGGGCTCTCCAAACGCGACATGGCGTCCGCTCTCAATTCCAGCCAATTTTGCGTTCAAAAAGTCACACAGTGCTCCTTCCCTTCCAAACCCTGCTGTGCGCCCTAACAGTGTATTTTCCCCACATATGGGGTATTGGCGTACTCAGGAGAAATTGCACAACAGTTTTTGGCATCTATTTTCTCTTCTTACCCTTGTGAAAATAATAAATTTGGGGCTAAAACATCATTTTTGTGGAAAAAGTTCGATTTTTTATTTTCACGGCTCCATGTTATAGACTTCTGTGAAGCACCTGGGGGTTCAGAGTGCTCACCACGAATCTAGAAAAGTTCCCTGAGGGGTCTAGTTTCCAAAATGGTGGCACTTGTCAAAATGTGACATGGCGTCCGCTAATTATTCAAGCAAATTTTACATTCAAAAAGTCAAATGGCGCTCCTTCCCTTCCGAGCCCTGCAGTGCGCCCAAACAGTGGTTTGCCCCCACATATGGGGTATCGGCGTGCTCAGGAGAAATTGCACAACAAATTTTGGGGTCCATTTTTTCCTGTTACCCTGATGAAAATAAAAAAATTTGGGTCTAAAGTAACATTTTTGTGAAAAAAAAAAATAAATTAATTATTTTCTTCCACTTTCCAAAAATTCCTGTGAAGCACCTGAAGGGTTAATAAGCTTCTTGAATGTGGTTTTGAGCACCTTGAGGGGTGCAGTTTTTAGAATGGTGTCACTTTTGGGTATTTTCTGTCATAAAGACCTCTCAAAGTGACTTCAAATGTGATGTGGTCCCTAAAAAAATGGTTTTGTAAATTTTGTTGGAAAAATGAGAAATCGCTGGTGAACTTTTAACCCTTTAACACTTTTAACCCTTATAGCTCCATAACCCAAAAAAAATTTGGTTCCAAGATTGTGCTGATGTAAAGTAAACGTGGGAAATGTTATATGTTAACTCTTTTGTGTGACATATCGCTCTGATTAAAGGGCATGAAAATTCAAAGTTTGAAAATTACGAAATTTTCAAAAATTTTGCCAAATTTCCGTTTTTTTCACAAATGAACGCAAGTGCTATCGAAGAAATTTTACCACAATCATGAAGTACAATATGTCACGAAAAAACAATCTCAGAATCAGGGGAATACGTTGAAGCGTTCCAGAGTAATTACCTCATAAAGTGACAGTGGTCAGAATTGTAAAATGTGGCCACGTCACCAAGGAGTAAACAGGCTCGGGCTGAAGGTGTTAAATTTCAGAGCTGCATTTTGCTTATGAAAATTAGTGCAAAGGCAATCTGGAGGCATATGCCAATAGCAACCGATCACATGGCTCCTTTCATTTGCCAATCAGCAAGCTGATTAGTTGTTATTTTGTATAACTACAGTTTTCCTTCCAATTTTACTCGGGCTGTGTGAAGCCCTTAAACTGAAATCAGAAAATCCATATTTTGTTAGATGCAATACTAGACTATAGTGCTATGATAATACCATTTATTGTCAGCGTTAAGTTGGATTTCGCTGCCTCCACCAAGATGGCTGCCAGAAACCGCGGAAGGAAGGTCACTTCCTCCCTGATCTGACGTCACTGTGTTCCGTAAGTGTAGTCCCCTGGTCTCCGACAAAATGGCGGCATTTGTTTGCTCTCTGGTCAACTGGAACTGCTTTGTTGTTCCTCTGTAGTCCGGAGAGATCCCAGCATTGTGTGAGAGGTGTGTAATGATCCGTACGTCCTGGGGCTGCAGTTATGGGTGCGGGGAATAGGCAGAGTTGAGTGTATCGGTGCAGCGGAGCAGTGTCCGGAGGGAGCAGCGGGTGTAGGGCTGGGCATATGGGTAGCGGGCAGTTAGGCAAGAAGAGTCACACACACTACCAGGTAGTTGAGTGCTGGGTATGAAGTGGAGGGTACAGTCCTGACCATATGGATAGTGATCATGGAGTGGCGGTGGGGGTGTAGAGGGTGTCTATTACAGCACTGGGTTTCTAAGCAGATTGCATCTAGTACAGGCAGTGCTGTGTAGCTGAGCGGATCGCATCTAGTACAGGCAGTGCTGTGTAGCTGAGCGGATCGCATCTAGTACAGGCAGTGCTGTGTAGCTGAGCGGATCGCATCTAGTACAGGCAGTGCTGTGTAGCTGAGCGGATCGCATCTAGTACAGGCAGTGCTGTGTAGCTGAGCGGATCGCATCTAGTACAGGCAGTGCTGTGTAGCTGAGCGGATCGCATCTAGTACAGGCGGTGCTGTGTAGCTGAGCGGATCGCATCTAGTACAGGCGGCGCTGTGTAGCTGAGCGGATCGCATCTAGTACAGGCAGTGCTGTGTAGCTGAGCGGATCGCATCTAGTACAGGCAGTGCTGTGTAGCTGAGCGGATCGCATCTAGTACAGGCAGTGCTGTGTAGCTGAGCGGATCGCATCTAGTACAGGCAGTGCTGTGTAGCTGAGCGGATCGCATCTAGTACAGGCAGTGCTGTGTAGCTGAGCTGATTGCATCTAGTACAGGCAGTGCTGTGTAGCTGAGCGGATCGCATCTAGTACAGGCGGTGCTGTGTAGCTGAGCGGATCGCATCTAGTACAGGCGGTGCTGTGTAGCTGAGCGGATCGCATCTAGTACAGGCGGTGCTGTGTAGCTGAGCGGATCGCATCTAGTACAGGCGGTGCTGTGTAGCTGAGCGGATCGCATCTAGTACAGGCGGTGCTGTGTAGCTGAGCGGATCGCATCTAGTACAGGCGGCGCTGTGTAGCTGAGCGGATCGCATCTAGTACAGGCGGCGCTGTGTAGCTGAGCGGATCGCATCTAGTACAGGCGGCGCTGTGTAGCTGAGCTGATTGCATCTAGTGCAGGCGGCGCTGTGTAGCTGAGCTGATTGCATCTAGTGCAGGCGGCGCTGTGTAGCTGAGCTGATTGCATCTAGTGCAGGCGGCGCTGTGTAGCTGAGCTGATTGCATCTAGTGCAGGCGGCGCTGTGTAGCTGAGCTGATTGCATCTAGTGCAGGCGGCGCTGTGTAGCTGAGCGGATTGCATCTAGTGCAGGCGGCGCTGTGTAGCTGAGCTGATTGCATCTAGTACAGGCGGCGCTGTGTAGCTGAGCTGATTGCATCTAGTACAGGCGGCGCTGTGTAGCTGAGCTGATTGCATCTAGTACAGGCGGCGCTGTGTAGCTGAGCTGATTGCATCTAGTACAGGCGGCGCTGTGTAGCTGAGCTGATTGCATCTAGTACAGGCGGCGCTGTGTAGCTGAGCTGATTGCATCTAGTACAGGCGGCGCTGTGTAGCTGAGCTGATTGCATCTACTACAGGCGGCGCTGTGTAGCTGAGCTGATTGCATCTAGTACAGGCGGCGCTGTGTAGCTGAGCTGATTGCATCTAGTACAGGCGGCGCTGTGTAGCTGAGCTGATTGCATCTAGTACAGGCGGCGCTGTGTAGCTGAGCTGATTGCATCTAGTACAGGCTGCGCTGTGTAGCTGAGCTGATTGCATCTAGTACAGGCGGCGCTGTGTAGCTGAGCTGATTGCATCTAGTACAGGCGGCGCTGTGTAGCTGAGCTGATTGCATCTAGTACAGGCGGCGCTGTGTAGCTGAGCTGATTGCATCTAGTACAGGCGGCGCTGTGTAGCTGAGCTGATTGCATCTAGTACAGGCGGCGCTGTGTAGCTGAGCTGATTGCATCTAGTACAGGCGGCGCTGTGTAGCTGAGCTGATTGCATCTAGTACAGGCGGCGCTGTGTAGCTGAGCTGATTGCATCTAGTACAGGCGGCGCTGTGTAGCTGAGCTGATTGCATCTAGTACAGGCGGCGCTGTGTAGCTGAGCTGATTGCATCTAGTACAGGCGGCGCTGTGTAGCTGAGCTGATTGCATCTAGTACAGGCGGCGCTGTGTAGCTGAGCTGATTGCATCTAGTACAGGCGGCGCTGTGTAGCTGAGCTGATTGCATCTAGTACAGGCGGCGCTGTGTAGCTGAGCTGATTGCATCTAGTACAGGCGGCGCTGTGTAGCTGAGCTGACTGCATCTAGTACAGGCGGCGCTGTGTAGCTGAGCTGACTGCATCTAGTACAGGCGGCGCTGTGTAGCTGAGCTGACTGCATCTAGTACAGGCGGCGCTGTGTAGCTGAGCTGACTGCATCTAGTACAGGCGGCGCTGTGTAGCTGAGCTGACTGCATCTAGTACAGGCGGCGCTGTGTAGCTGAGCTGACTGCATCTAGTACAGGCGGCGCTGTGTAGCTGAGCTGACTGCATCTAGTACAGGCGGCGCTGTGTAGCTGAGCTGACTGCATCTAGTACAGGCGGCGCTGTGTAGCTGAGCTGACTGCATCTAGTACAGGCGGCGCTGTGTAGCTGAGCTGACTGCATCTAGTACAGGCGGCGCTGTGTAGCTGAGCTGACTGCATCTAGTACAGGCGGCGCTGTGTAGCTGAGCTGATTGCATCTAGTACAGGCGGCGCTGTGTAGCTGAGCTGATTGCATCTAGTACAGGCGGCGCTGTGTAGCTGAGCTGATTGCATCTAGTACAGGCGGCGCTGTGTAGCTGAGCTGATTGCATCTAGTACAGGCGGCGCTGTGTAGCTGAGCTGATTGCATCTAGTACAGGCGGCGCTGTGTAGCTGAGCTGATTGCATCTAGTACAGGCGGCGCTGTGTAGCTGAGCTGATTGCATCTAGTACAGGCGGCGCTGTGTAGCTGAGCTGATTGCATCTAGTACAGGCGGCGCTGTGTAGCTGAGCTGATTGCATCTAGTACAGGCGGCGCTGTGTAGCTGAGCTGATTGCATCTAGTACAGGCGGCGCTGTGTAGCTGAGCTGATTGCATCTAGTACAGGCGGCGCTGTGTAGCTGAGCTGATTGCATCTAGTACAGGCGGCGCTGTGTAGCTGAGCTGATTGCATCTAGTACAGGCGGCGCTGTGTAGCTGAGCTGATTGCATCTAGTACAGGCGGCGCTGTGTAGCTGAGCTGATTGCATCTAGTACAGGCGGCGCTGTGTAGCTGAGCTGATTGCATCTAGTACAGGCGGCGCTGTGTAGCTGAGCTGATTGCATCTAGTACAGGCGGCGCTGTGTAGCTGAGCTGATTGCATCTAGTACAGGCGGCGCTGTGTAGCTGAGCTGATTGCATCTAGTACAGGCGGCGCTGTGTAGCTGAGCTGATTGCATCTAGTACAGGCGGCGCTGTGTAGCTGAGCTGATTGCATCTAGTACAGGCGGCGCTGTGTAGCTGAGCTGATTGCATCTAGTACAGGCGGCGCTGTGTAGCTGAGCTGATTGCATCTAGTACAGGCGGCGCTGTGTAGCTGAGCTGATTGCATCTAGTACAGGCGGCGCTGTGTAGCTGAGCTGATCGCATCTAGTACAGGCGGCGCTGTGTAGCTGAGCTGATCGCATCTAGTACAGGCGGCGCTGTGTAGCTGAGCTGATCGCATCTAGTACAGGCGGCGCTGTGTAGCTGAGCTGATCGCATCTAGTACAGGCGGCGCTGTGTAGCTGAGCTGATCGCATCTAGTACAGGCGGCGCTGTGTATCTGCAGCGTTGTGTATCTGAGCGGATTGTGTCTAGTGCTGCGCGTCTGAGCGGACTGCGTCTAGTGTAGCTGGCTGGCTGCATAGGTAGAAGGCGTTAAGTGGCTTTAGTGCTGGTATGTGGTAGAGGAGAAATCTGGATATTGTATAGGGAAGTCAGGTGGACCCCCCCCCCCACACACACACTGTATATATACAGTACATAACTTTTGTATGCTACTGTGTATACACAAAACTTATATAAGTGAGTATACATAGTCGTATAGAAAAGACAGATGTGGAAAAATTGCTCTAAACTTAGATATTATGGGTAATTTTTTTTCTTTACAGTGTGCCCAGTCATGAACAGGCATGTAGTTGCTGGTTACCTGCCTGTTGTACCTGGCACTGTTTGCTGCTGGCACAGAGCAGTCTCGGACTGCTCCTGCCAGCGATTCAGCTGCTTTCGCCAACGTTGCTTCGACAGAGCAACGGCTTCTTTTCCGCTCTGCTCTGTTGACAAGGCGTGACTGCTGATGTAATTGTGTGTGACAACCGGCTCCCTGCTGTTTAACTGCAGGAAGCCATCTCTTAACCCCTTAATGACTGCCGATAAGCATTAAAATTGTGGCTGCTAAGGGGCGTTATTCCCTCATCGCCGATTTAAGCAATCGGGAAAAAGTTTATAGTGCCCCCAGAGTCGGAAAATCTCAGGAGTTTCAACTACCAGGGGTAGCTGAGGCCCTGGAGAACACGGTCAGGGCTGCACGCGCAGGTAACATAGCGCGTGCGCAGGGAGGCTGGTAATCACACAGCCTCACTGTGCAGGTGTGGTACCAGCGGCCTGACCTGGACAAATGCGCATGCGCCCCACAATAATAGCACTTGCCAGTAGCAATATTCAAATACATGGGCGACGCCAGCAGTGACTGAATGAGAGAATCACACCCCTATGACTGAATACAGCAGGTAGGACAAAGTATATATAATGTTATAACATCATTATACTACCACCGATTTTCATAACTTGTTAGTGATGCACATTGCTTCACTAACAAAGCAATGGGGGCAGGGATGATAGTAACTAGGATGTGACAGGTTCCCTTTAATGACATTGGCTGTATGTTTGGGGTTGTTTTTCTGCTGGAGAATAAATTTGGAGCCGGTTAGACTTTTCCCTGATGATATTGCCTTTTCAAAGTATTTGTAACTTTTAGTGCTGAAAAATCGCAAAAAAAAAAGTTAGACAAAAGTAAAGAGCTTTTTTTTTTTGACGAATTTGGAGCAAAAAAATGTCACCCAATACCACAGGACAAAAAAAAAAAAAGGGACTTCAATAAATCACAAATGATGAATTGGGCCCATTGTACTTATTTTTGTTAGCAAAGATAAATGTAGGAACTGATAACTACACACAGTAGCCATGAGCATGAGTTTACATATGTAAACATAGCAGCTGTCTATTTTTTATATTGTTTAGCGCCATTAATTTCATAGCGCTTTACAAACATCATCATCACTGTCCCCATTGGGGCTAAAAATCTAGATTCCCTATTAGTATGTTTTTAGAGTGTGGGAAGAAACCCACGCAAACACGAGGAGAACATACAAACTCTTTGCCGATGTTGTCCTTGGTGGGATTTGAATACAGAACCCCAGTGCTAACCACTGTGCCACCGTCTATAGTGAGGAAGGAGTCAAGGCAAAACTATCATTACTGAGATAGGGGAGTGGAGCAAGGACGTGCTTTGACTGCGGGGAATGAGACAAGATACTGATGTGATGACATTGGGGAGAGGAAGGTGAAGGTGCAAATGTGTGCAGTTGTAGAAAGACTTTTTTACACCTTTTGGCTTTTCCTGATTCAAAGCCAAAAGTACTGTTCTTGGGTTTCTGTTAAGTCAGAGTCATCAGAGTGGGTTATTACTGGTTGCATACTAGCCTTGTAAGGACCAGCTGTCATTCCATATTCCTCATATTATTAGGTATGTTTATTTTTCTTTAAAACTGTTCTTCACCTCCTTATTGAGGTTACACCTGGTTTAAGTGCAGCCTTTATGAATGAAGGACATCATTGGGTCTTGTTCATGGAGCCCAGCTGGTGAATGACTGTGATCACAAGGAGAGGAGTCAACATTAGTTGGGTAGTGAATTTGTAAACGCCACCGCTGCAGTAGATGCGTCTTACTGGTTCCTACTTGCTGGCCTTTTCTGAGATCATATGCATTTTAGCTTCTTATAGTTGTTTCTCTGTTTTCAGTGCTCCTCCCTAGTTCAGTGCCTTCATCCTGGACCAGAGGCCATAAGTTCTCCAGGATGGAGAAGGAAAGGGGACACATGAGTAAGGAGATATTCAACCTCACTCTGGAGATCATCTACCTACTGACTGGAGAGGTGAGGGGTTCTAGGAATGCCACATCATTCTTATCCTTACTTAAACACATGGTAATTCTGGGAGTGTTTTCTCATGGACACCACTCTCGTGTGTCGCTGGATGTGAGCCTGTTCTGATTATATTAAATTCCGTCCTTTTTATCATATAGGATTTTGTAGTTGTGAAGAAATCTGGTGAAATTGTTGCATGCAGGATTTCTCCAAGTGAATTGGAGGCATCAGGCGAGGAACAAGATCCCATCACTTCACCCCCTTCTAATACCCAGTCTTCTGAAAAGAATCACGAAGGGAAGATCCTTAATCTGAGCAATAAAGTCATTCACCTACTTACTGGAGAGGTTAGCATTGCTGGGACATAATACAGTGACACTGATGAAATACTTCATTATTGTTGGTGCCTTCCTAGAAGGTGTATGGTCACAGCTCATTGTATTTTTGCAGATTTGGAAATTTATAGAAAACGAAGATTCACAAACCAAGAGTGAGAGGTGTATGGAGGAATTGCAGGGTACGTACATATCTTTGACTGAACATATGTTGTCCCTTTATTTTCCCCTTTTGTGAGCACTCTGAACCATTCAAAAATGTTTATAGAAGTGAAACCATTAAAAGGGCTAATGGGAAGGAATAATACATTTATTACCCTGCACAAAGGTATGTAAATACCCACTGTCCCTCGCAAAACTTTTAATTGATGTTCCAACTAAATAACCATCTTGAGCTAACGTTTTAAAAATAGCGAGCAGTGTTTATAAAATGTGTGAGAACGATGACACCGCGTCCTTCCCATCCACGGAGATAAATGCTCTCTCTCCTCCCCTACACTGATCTATGTGATCGGTGCAGAGCAGGATAAAAACCACCAGGACCTACACGGAGGCAGCACATCCTGCACAACTGAAGGAGCCTTCACTCGACTAGCTCCAGTACCTTTTAGGTCGTGTGAACAGCCACATGCCTGGAAGGAACTGCAAGATATGGTAATAAATATTGTGCGTATGTAGAAGAAATGTGTGTATGTAAATGTGTATGTGGCAGAGCTGTGTGTGTCTATATGTGCATATGTAACAGAGCTGTGTGTATAATACACACTGCAGAGAAACATTAACAATAGATCTATTACCTATTGTACTCTAGTGCCTTAAAATTAGTGATAATGACCCCTCCAATTTATACCACCAGATAAGTTTACATTAAGGCTATGTGCCCACGATGCAGAAATGCTCCGGATTTTTCCTGAGTGTTTCTGCATCTCCCTGTTAGAAAAAACGCATGCGGATTGTACATGCGGATTGTACATGCGTTTTTCCTGCCCGTGACATGCGGAAGTGTAGCGTTCTTCACATGCATTTCTGCATGCGGGTTGTCAAACGCTTTCCAAGCGATTTTAGCATCACTTGGAAAGTGCTTGACAACTTGGTCACACTATATAAATTCATGCAAACTGCATGGATTTATATAGTGTGACCTTAAAGAATGGTAAAAAATAAAAAAAATAAATATGTACTTACCTTCTGATGGCCCCCGGAGTCTTTATTTGATCCGTCCTGGCTTGCCGGCAGCTCGCGGTACACTGAAGGACCTGCTGTCACATGACTAAATGACGTCAGCGCAGGTCCTTCAGTCCACCGCGATCTTCCGGCAAGCCAAGACAAGCACACCGGGGGCCATCAGAAGGTAAGTATAATATATTTTTTTTATTTTGTTATTTTTTTTACAGGTTCTATGGTACTCGGGTCCGGAGGAGAGTCTCCTCTCCTCCAGACCCGGGTACCATCCGCACATTGAAACACATGGATTCTGCTTGTACAGATGCAGTGATGCTTATTCCATGCCTTCCAATGCAAGTCAATGGCGGCGAAAACGCAGCACTTCTGCAAAATAATTGGTAGTGCTGCGGATTTTCCCGCAATGATAATCCGCAGCGGAAATTACCGCAGCATGTGCACAGCACATGCGGATTATCATTGGGGAACATGGCAGGCCTTCTACCAAGCGTTTTTTAAGCGTTTCTGCAGCGGAATTGCAGCTGCGGAAACGCTTAAAAAACACATCGTGGGCACACAGCCTAATAGGAAAAATGTTTTTTCCTATTTCTGCTGTATAAACCTGGGGTGCGTCTTATAGTAAGGTGCGTTTCATCAAGTCCCATTTCACCTCTTTAATTGGATAGGCATTTTTCCGTCTAATTTTTCTTTTCCGACTGGCATATCCTACACTTCAGCCCCCTATTTGACATTTTGGGTTCTTATACTATAACTTGTATTGTTACTTTCAGACCTAGAGTATAACGTACTATAAAGCTAGCCTTGATATCTTATTATATCATGCTTTTGCTTATATACTATTACCTTATTCCACAGCGCTTTACTGACATTATCCTCATTGACGCTCACAAAATAAATTTAAATCCGAATGTCTTGGGAGCGTGGGATAAACCATAATACTCAGAGGAAACATACGCAAACGCAAGGAGAACATAGACTCCTTGCTGATGTTGTCTTTGGTGGGATTTGAACCCAGGACCCCAATGCTGCAAGGCTACATTGCTATCCATGTGTACTAAAAGCCACATGTAACACATTATTCTACCCTGTATTTGATTTTTAACCCCTTTACCCTTGAACGTGGTTTGCACGTTAATGACCAGGCCAATTTTTACAATTCTGACCACTGTCACTTTTTGAGATAACTCTGGAACGTTTCAACGGATCCCACTAATTCTGAGATTGTTTTTTCGTGACATATTGTACTTCATGATGGTGGTAAAATTTATTCGATATGACTTGCGTTTTGTTGGGGAAAAAATCGAAAATTTGGAAAATGTAGCAATTTTCAAAATTTTAATTTTCATGCCCTTAAATCAAAGAAATATGTCGCACAAAATAGTTAATAACATTTCCCACATGTCTACTTTACATCAGCACAATTTTGGAACCAACATTTTTTTTGTTAGGCAGCTATAAGGGTTAAAAGTTGACCAGCGATTTCTCATTTTTCCAACAAAATTTACAAAACCATTTTTTTAGGGACTACATTACATTTGCAGTGACTTTAAGGGTTCTTTATGACAGAAAATACTCAAAAGTGATACAATTCTAAAAACTGCACCCCTCAAGGTGCTCAAAACTACATTTAAGAAGTTTATTAACCCTTCAGGTGCGTCACAGGAATTTTTGGAATGTGGAAGAAAACAATGAACATTTAACTTTTTTCACAAAAATGTTACTTTAGACCCACACTTTTTTATTTTCACAACTGTAACAGAAAAAAATGGACCCCAAAATTTGTTGTGCATTTTTTCCTGAGCACGCCAATACCCCATATGTGGGGGAAAACCACTGTTTGGGAACACAGCAGGGTTCGGAAGGGAAGAAATTCCATTTGACTTTTTGAATGTTAAATTTGCTTGAATAATTAGCGGACGTCCTGTTGCGTTTGGGGAGTCCCTGATATGCCTAAACAGTGGAAACCCCCCACAAGTGACACCATTTTGGAAACTAGACCCCTTAGGGAATTTATCTAGATGTTTGGTGAGCACCCTGAACCCCCAGGTGCTTCACAGAAGTTTATAACATTGAACCGTAAAAATAAAATTTTCTAATTTTTCCCACAAAAATGTTTTCAACCCCCAATTTTGCATTTTCATAAGGGTAACAGGAGAAATTACCCCATGCAATTTGTTGTGCAATTTCTCCTGAGTAAGCCTATAACCCATATGTGGGAGAAACCACTGTTTGGGTGCACGGCAGGGTTCAGAAGGAAAGAGCGCCATTTGACTTTTTAATGTAAAATTTGCTTGAATAATTAGCGGATGCCATGTCGCGTTTGGAGGCCCCCTGATGTGCCTAAACAGTGGAAACTGCCCACAACTGACCCAATTTTGGAAACTAGCCCTCTCAAGGAACTTCTCTAGATGTGTAGTGAGCACCCTGAACTCCCAGGTGCTTCACAGACATTTATAACTTACAGCTGTGAAAATAAAAAAATCTAACTTTTTCCCCAAACTGATCTTTTAGGCCCAATTTTTATATTTTCACAACGGTAAGAGGAGAAAATGGACCCCAAAAACTGTTCTGCAATTTCTCCGGAGTACGCCGATACCCCAAATGTGGGGAAAAGACACTGTTTTGGCGCATGGCAGGGTTCAGAAGGGAAGGAGCACTGTGTGACGTTTTGAACGCAAAATTGGCTGGAATTGAGAGCAGACTCCATGTCGTGTTTTGAGAGCCCTCTGATGTGCCTAAACAGTGGAAACCTTACACAACTGACCCCATTTTGGAAACTAGACCCCCCTCAAGGAATTTATCAAGTGGTATAGTGAACATTTTGAACCCAGAGGTACGACACAGAATTTGATAACATTAATTAGGTCATCATATTGAATAAGTTGTCATTAGTCTTGAGTTACTAGAGCTACTTGAGTTTGCATCGGGTACTCCGGTATGCACCATGTATCGCGGGTGCTCGAGTGACATGCTCGAGTCCCTGCCCCACATGTGTCACGATTGTCAGACACCCAAAAAAAAAACATGCGCGTATCACCAGTGCATGGGGCAGGCAATCCCCACGTGTTTTTTTTGGCTGTATAACAGCCGAGAAACATATTGGGCGGAGATTCGGGCATGTCACTCCAGCACCCGTGATTCTCGGTGCATACCCGAGCTCCCAATGCAAACTCAAGTAGCGAGCACTTGTACTCAACACTGGTCGCCACATCGTCATCATTTTTTTTTTTTCTTTACTTTTGAAAAAGTCCCAACCCTAACAAAACCATAACTGTAACACCAACCCTAACCCTAGAGGTTATTTTTTATGCTGTACCTCGTGCGGTATAAGGGATTAGACGACTTTATTATTCGGGTTGGTGCGATTCCAGCAATACCAGATTCATACCGGATTTTTATGTTTGGCAGCTGTCATACACTAAAAGATGCAAATACTAGTTTTTGCAATAATTTTTCCATATTTCGGCCAACAGGGTCATGTAAGGGCTTGTTTTTTGCTGGACAAGTTGCCGTTTTTATTGGTGCCAATTTCGGGCACGTGACATTTTTTGATTGCTTTCTTTTCTGATTTTTGGGAGGCAGAATAAACAAAAACCAACAATTCAGGATTTTTTTATTTTTTTTTAAAGCTATTCTGCTTGTGGTAAAATTGATAAGGCAGTGTTATTCTTCGGGTCAGTACATTTACAGTGATACTCGTTTATATAGTTTTTTTATGTTTTGGCGCTTTTACACATTAAAAACTTTTATAGAAAAAATCTTTTTTTGCATCGCTTTTTTCTGACCGCTATAAATGTCTTATTTTTTGGCTAATAGAGCTGAATGGCAGCCTTTTTTTTGCGGGATAAGATGACGTTTTCAGCAGTACCATTTTATTAACATTCGTCTTTTTGATCACGTTTCATTCCATTTTTTTGTTCGGCAGTATGATGATAAAGCATAGTTTTTTGCTTCGTTGTTTTTTTTTTTACCGTGTTCACTAATGGGTTTAACTAGTTGGGACAGTTTATAGGTCAGGTTGTTCCGGACGCGGCGATACCAAATATGTGTACTTTTACTGTTTATTTTTTTTTCATAATAAGATTTATTTATGGATCTATACAGTACAGACCAAAAGTTTGGACACACCTTCTCATTCAAAGATTTTTCTGTATTTTCATGACTTTAAAAATTGTACATTCTCACTGAAGGCATCAAAACTGTGAATTAACACATGTGGAATTATATACTGAACAAAAAAGTGTGAAACAACTGAAAGTATGTCTTATATTCTAGGTTCTTCAAAGTAGTCACCTTTTGCTTTGATGACTGCTTTGCACACTCTTGGCATTCTCTTGATGAGCTTCAAGAGGTAGTCACCGGAAATGGTTTTCACTTCACAGGTGTGCCCTGTCAGGTTTAATAAGTGGGATTTCTTGCCTTATAAATGGGGTTGGGACCATCAGTTGTGTTGTGCAGAAGTCAGGTGGATACACAGCAGATAGTCCTACTGAATAGACTGTTAGCTGCTTTTTTCTTGCCATAATACAAATTCTAAGTAAAGAAAAACGAGTGGCCATCATTACTTTAAGAAATGAAGGTCAGTCAGTCCGAAAAAATTGGGCAGACTTTGAAAGTGTCCCCAAGTGCAGTTGCAAAAACCATCAAGCGCTACAAAGAAACTGGCTCACATGAGGACCGCCCCAGGAAAGGAAGACCAAGAGTCACCTCTGCTTCTGAGGATAAGTTTATCCGAGTCACCAGCCTCAGAAATCGCAGGTTAACAGCAGCTCAGATTAGAGACCAGGTCAATGCCACACAGATTTCTAGCAGCAGACACATGTCTTCAACAACTGTTAAGAGGAGACTTTGTGCAGCAGGCCTTCATGGTAAAATAGCTGTTAGGGAACCACTGCTAAGGACAGGCAACAAGCAGAAGAGACTTATTTGGGCTAAGGAACACAAGGAATGGACATTAGACCAGTGGAAATCTGTGATTTGGTCTGATGAGTCCAAATTTGAGATCTTTGGTTCCAACCACCGTGTCTTTGTGCGACGCAGTAAAGGTGAACGGATGGACTCTACATGCCTGGTTCCCACCGTGAAGCATGGAGGAGGAGGTGTGATGGTGTGGGGGTGCTTTGCTGGTGACATTCTTGGGGATTTATTCAAAATTGAAGGCATACTGAACCAGCATGGCTACCACAGCATCTTGCAGCGGCATGCTATTCCATCCGGTTTGCGTTTAGTTGGACCATCATTTATTTTTCAACAGAACAATGACCCCAAACACACCTTCAGGCTGTGTAAGGGCTATTTGACCAAGACGGAGAGTGATGGGGTGCTACGCCAGATGACCTGGCCTCCACAGTGTTACGCTCGCGCCCGGACTGACTGGCTTGAACGTGATTAGTGATCCCACTGTACCATGAACCGAGGAGTGCCTAGAGGGGCGTAACTAAGTATCAACCCGATCCGACCAAGTTCGCACGGCGGCTCAGTCGACTTCGTGAACCAGGGAGGAACCGAGCAGAGGGACCAAGTGCTTCTCCAGGTCAGACCCCGGTCACAGCTGTTGACCCACATCGGGGAATGCAGGAACAGGCAGGTTAGCTGGTATGCAGACAGGTGGGTACTTAGCAGGCACGGCTGGTATGACAGCAGGTGGGTACTTAGCAGGCACGGCTGGTATGCAGACAGGCGGGTGCTGACAGGCACGGCTGGAATACAGACAGGCAGATACTGGCAGGTATGAACGCAGGCTGGATAGGGACCAGTACAGACTGGGATACAGGAACAGAGCCGCAGGTGCGGTGGACTAGCAGAGCAAAACCGCAGGTGCGGTGGACTAGCAGAGCAAAACCGCAGGTGCGGTGAGCAAGCAGAGCAGAAGGTGAAGGCAGACAGGACAGGGCTCTGTTCACATGGAACAGAATGGAAAATACAGGAAGATGGTTAGAACACAGGAGGTAGATACGAAGGCAGGGAAAGGGGACAAGCAGAACCAGATACACACAAGGTACGTACAATGAAGTAGCGAGTGGACACAAAATTCACAAACAGAAGTACAGAGACAACGAGTTGGAGTTAGGTGCAGGTTCAGACACTGCAGGAAAAGGGAAGGTACGGACATAGAGAGAAACAAGTAACGGGCTAGGACACTGTTCAGACAGGAACTGAACCGGGAACAAGATACAGGAACGAGCCTGGGAACTCAGCCCCCAGGGTGGCGGAAACAGACTAGAAGTCACAGGTAAAGGAAAAGGCCCTGGGTACTCAGTCCCCAGGGTGCTTGAAACAGACTAGATACAGGACAGGACCTGGCAACTCAGTTGAAAAGACAAACTGAGTGCAAGTGTTGCTCAGGCACCTCCTACTGGGTGGAGGAGGTTTATGTATCCAGTGACTCACAGCAATAGGCTGGGGACGCATTAAGACTGTGCACACAGTAGCTATAAGAAACAAGCAGAAAGCCGCTCCGATGCTCTAAGCAATCAGACAAGAGACATGGACAGAGCAGGTACTGGAGCAAAGAGTGCAGCATGAACTGACAGGTAAGATTGCGGTCTTGCATGGTGGGAGGTGGTGCACCATGCAAGCACGCCACGCAGGGATGTTACACACAGTCACCAGACCTGAACCCAATCGAGATGGTTTGGGGTGAGCTGGACCGCAGAGTGAAGGCAAAAGGGCCAACTAGTGCTAAGCATCTCTGGGAGCTCCTTCAAGATTGTTGGAAGACCATTTCCGGTGACTACCTCTTGAAGCTCATTAAGAGAATGCCAAGAGTGTGCAAAGCAGTCATCAAAGCAAAAGGTGGCTACTTTGAAGAACCTAGAATATAAGACATATTTACAGTTGTTTCACACTTTTTTGTTAAGTATATAATTCCACATGTGTTAATTCATAGTTTTGATGCCTTCAGTGTGTATGTACAATTTTCATAGTCATGAAAATACAGAAAAAAATTTAAATGAGAAGGTGTGTCCAAACTTTTTGTCTGTACTGTATATTTTACACTTTGTCCCACTATGGGACTTTTATTTTTTGCACGCTGATCGCTTGTATAGCATAGGGATGCAGCAGCATCTCTGTGCTATGCAGACTGTCAACTCTGCATTGGCATAGTTAGATAGAACATGCACTGCGCACGATGTATCTAACTTCCTGGTGACCCGGATGCTGTCATGATGATATCGGGTCACCATGGCAACGATCGGGACCCCGCGCCATAGCATGGAGTCTCCGATCCAAGGTAAGGACCGCTCCTGGCACATAGTACCGGGTGTCAGCTGTCAAAATGAGCTTGTCAAAATCGCCTGTGCGCAATAGTACATACCTGGTCCAGAATTACCAGGGCACAGGGATGTACTATTATTGACAATGTCAGTAAGAGGTTAAAATGGGCAATATAATTGGTGGAGAGTGGTTGAACTTGACGGACCTAGGTCTTTTGCCTATGTAAAAAATATAGAGTGTCTGTAATGTAACTTACCGTGTATTATAGCCTGTTTTTTTTTTGTTTTTGTTTTTTTTTTATATATCAAATCAAAAGTATACCTTGTGTGGATGTGGCCTGGGCATACTGTCTGCACCCTCGATAAGACCTGACAGTTGCTCCATTCTTAAAGGTTTTCAATTTGTTGAAATTGTTTTCTCTACATAAGTTGTCATGTATATTCTGTATACAGCCTGGCATATCAATATTAGACAGTCTTACAGTGTGCCAGATTGATCATAGTGATTCATGTTGTTTGATAAATCTGGCACAATTTTACTTATCTAAATATTTTAGATATTTATTTTGTGCCAGATATTTGCAGTAAAATTTTCGCACATTTGTAACATCAGGCTACAGTGCCTTGTTGGGTGCATAAACTGTCTAAAGTGCATTAGAAGTATGGCAGAAGTCTTTAAAGATATAATTTTTTGCTGCATTTAGCTTGATGAATTGCCCCTATTGTTTTCATCTGCTGTTTATCTTGTTCTTGACAGATGAGTCAAGTGGTGTAAATACGCCAGTGAGATTTTCAAGTCCAGAGTATTCTCCAGAAGAGGATGAGACCACCAATGAAAATATCAACCAGGTACCTTTCAGTAAAATGTAGCAATAGTGGTGTGCAAACATATTTTTGACAATACCAATATTGATAATGATAGATCTTCTAATTGATCAATATTGTTTTAAATAACACTCCCAACTTTAACCAAGCCAGGATCTTCTTTTTCAGAGCTAACTATATTGTTTCATCCTCCATCCATCTTTTTAAAGCCAAGTGCATAGTATCATCTCCCTCCCCCCCCCCCCCCTTTGAACAGAATCCCCCAATATTCTTCTATTACTTTACAGCAGGGGTCCTCAAACTTTTTAAACAGGGGGCCAGTTCACGGTCCCTCAGACCATTGGAGGGCCGGAATATAGTTTTTAAAAAAAACTATGAACAAATTCCTATGCACACTGCACATATCTTATTTTGTAGTAAAAAAAACAAAACGGGAACAAATACAATATTTAAAATGAAGAACAAGTAAAGTTAAATCAACTGGTATTTCAATAGGTAGGTAACTGTACCCAATAGGCAGCATAGGTCCTCAATAGGCAGGTAAGTGTTCCCAGTAGGCAGGTAAATGTCCCCAGTAGGCAGGTAAATGTCCCCAGTAGGCAGGTAAATGTCCCCAGTAGGCAGGTAAATGTCCCCAGTAGGCAGGTAAATGTCCCCAGTAGGCAGGTAAATGTCCCCAGTAGGCAGGTAAATGTCCCCAGTAGGCAGGTAAATGTCCCCAGTAGGCAGGTAAATGTCCCCAGTAGGCAGGTAAATATGCCCAATAGGCAGCATAGGTCCTCAATGGGCAGGTAAATGTCCCCAATAGGCAGGTAAATATCCCCAATAGGCAGCATAGGTCCTCAAAGGGCAGGTAAATGTTCCCAATAGGCAGGCTGTTTCCCCCTTATAATGCCATATGCAGGCTGTTCCACCCCTTATAATGCCCCATGCAGGCTGTTCCCGCCTTATAATGCCCCATGCTGGATGTCACCCCCCATATAATGCCCCATGCAGCATGTCACCCCCCCCCCCCATATAATGCCCCATGCAGCATGTCACCCCCCATATCATGCCCCAGGCAGCATGTCACCCCCCATATTATGCCCCAGGCAGCATGTCACCCCCCCATATCATGCCCCAGGCAGAATGTCACCCCCCCATATCATGCCCCAGGCAGCATGTCACCCCCCCCCCCATATCATGCCCCAGGCAGCATGTCACCCCCCCCCCATATCATGCCCCAGGCAGCATGTCACCCCCCCCCATATCATGCCCCAGGCAGCATGTCACCCCCCCCCATATCATGCCCCAGGCAGCATGTCACCCCCCCCCATATCATGCCCCAGGCAGCATGTCACCCCCCCCCATATCATGCCCCAGGCAGCATGTCACCCCCCCCCCCATATCATGCCCCAGGCAGCATGTCACCCCCCCCCCCCATATCATGCCCCAGGCAGCATGTCACCCCCCCCCCCCATATCATGCCCCAGGCAGCATGTCACCCCCCCCCCCCATATCATGCCCCAGGCAGCATGTCACCCCCCCCCATATCATGCCCCAGGCAGCATGTCACCCCCCCCCCCATATCATGCCCCAGGCAGCATGTCACCCCCCCCCATATCATGCCCCAGGCAGCATGTCACCCCCCCCCCATATCATGCCCCAGGCAGCATGTCACCCCCCCCCCCATATCATGCCCCAGGCAGCATGTCACCCCCCCCCCCCATATCATGCCCCAGGCAGCATGTCACCCCCCCCCCATATCATGCCCCAGGCAGCATGTCACCCCCCCCCATATCATGCCCCAGGCAGCATGTCACCCCCCCCCATATCATGCCCCATGCAGCATGTCACCCCACCATATCATGCCCCATGCAGCATGTCACCCCACCATATAATGCCCCATGCAGCATGTCACCCCCCCATATCATGCCCCATGCAGCATGTCACCCCCCCATATCATGCCCCATGCAGCATGTCACCCCCACCATATCATGCCCCATGCAGCATGTCACCCCCCCATATAATGCCACATGCAGCATGTCACCCCCCCATATAATGCCACATGCAGCATGTCACCCCCCCATATAATGCCCCATGCAGCATGTCACCCCACCATATAATGCCCCATGCAGCATGTCACCCCCCCATATTATACCCCTTGCAGGATGTCACTCCCCCATATAATGACCTATGCCTCCATACATTAAAAAAAAAATAAATCCAATACTCGCCTCACTTCTCACTTGCTGCCGCTGCTCTACTCTGGTCTGGACTCCAGCGTCGCGGCTGTGTTGTCCCGCTCTGCGCTGCCTGTGACGGCACTCGGGAGGGCGCGTTGTAAAGACGTCACCGCACCCTCTGACCTGAGACGTCACAGGAAGCGCAGAGCAGGAAGACAGCGGATCTGCAGAGGCACGGGGAGAGGTAAGTATCCGCCTGCCGGTGCCCTGAGCAAGAGGGGGGAAGGGCGGGCGCTGACACCGCTCTCCTCTCCTCCGCCCATAGCCCCGCGGGCCGGATAAAAGTCCTCCGCAGTTTGAGGACCCCTGCTTTACAGCAACCGCCAGTTAACTACTTGAGTGTCCACAGCAGCTGTTCAATTTCCCTTTCTAATGTCATCCAGAGGAATTTATCAGAGCAGAAGCAAACTACAAGCACAATGATTCATTACCTATATTGCCCACATTTTTGCAAGCTATCAAACCTGTCCATGTTAGTATGTTGCCCATCCAATGAGGAAAGCTTAGCTTAATTTTTTAGTAACATCAGTAATTGAAAAAAAAAAAAATGCTGCATTTGGTGACACATGCAGTGCTCAGCATAAATGAGTACACCTCCTTGGAGAAGTATGAATTTAATCAATTTCTCAATGAACACAAGAACTGTTTCCAAAAATTTGACATGACTGAGTTTCATAGAACATTTTTTAACCCATAACATGAAAATAAGTTTAATAATAAAACTTTCATTACAAAATCCCCCCTTTTAGTCATGCAAAGATGAATACACCCCACATACAAAATGCTAGATGTAGTTTTTTATGATCTCCATGATTTTTAAGGACAGCACCAAGTTTTTTAGGCATGGAATGAACAAGTTGGTAACATATTGCAAAATCTATCTTTTTGCATTCTTCAAGAACGACCTCTTTTAGAGCCTGGATGCTGGATGGAGAGTGATGCTCAACTTGTCACTTCAGAATTCTCTATGGGTGTTCAATTGGGTTCAGATCAGGAGACACACTTGGCCACCGAATCACTTTCTCCCTGGTCTTCCTCAGAATAGCAGCAGATGTGTGTTTTTGGATCACTGACATGTTAGAAAAGTGCACGTTTACCAAGGGCACGGAGCAATTGTAGCATCCTCTCTTTTAATATGGAGCAGTATATCTGTGAATTCATGATACCATTAATCGTTTCGCTCCCCAACACCAGTAGCACTCGTGCAGCCCCATGTAAGGACACTGCCACCACCATGTCTCACTGTAGGCACCTTGCAGTTTTCTTTGTACGCTTCACCTTTGCGGCGCCATATAGTTTTGATGCCATTAGTTCCTAAAACTTTTATCTTGGTCTCATCACTCCAGAGCAGGGGTGAGCAATTAATTTTCCTGAGGGGCCACATGAGGCACCATGACTGTTGTGGAGGGCCGAACCAGTTGGCTGGAATTAATTCTGCTCGATATTAACACATGAATTATAATTATTTTATATTAATTGTATCACTTAATATTGAACTGAATTAGTATTTTGACACACTGCTACTGCTAATATATGTTAAGATAGGGATTATTGTAACATGTATCTTACCAGTAGCCCACAGCTCCCCCCTATATGTAGTAGAAGCACACACACAAACTATATGCACTAAGAAGCGCCCACACTCAGCCTCCCTATATGCATTGAGGCGCCCCCACACATATAAAGAAAAACAAAATACTCTCCTCGCTCCCGTTCCCCATGCACTCTGCTCCTGTCTTTGCTGTGTGCACTGTGGATCTACACAGCAGACTCGAGGCACTGATGTCTTTGCGCTTGCTGCCTCAGTCTCGTACACTGAATGGTAGAAAGAAAAGTCGGTGGCTTCCTCCACCACCACTGTTTTCACCACTTTCTGCATCTTGAGGATCCAGATAGTGGTGAAATCAAAACGTGGGTAGGATAAAGGCGACCACATGGTACAGTCTGTGGGCCATTGTTTTCAGTCCTTTGGCTATCTTGGTGCCTCAGGCCGGATAGGACTAGTCAGAGAGCCAGATGTGGCCTATGGGCTGCACTTTGCCCAGATCTGCTTCAGGGTATAGAGTCTCAGTCCAGTTACCACCTTCAGCTGAAAACCACTGCAGAGTGGAGGAGACTGATGGATTAGTCTAGTCACATGCTCCTCCATTAGCAGCTATTTTGAGGACCGGAGTGCTGTGCAGTCTATGAGGAAGGCCATACCAGCAAATGCAGGAGAACCTGTAATACATACAGTTAAAATCACCATTATTGGCACCCCTTTATTTTTTTTAATAGACTGTACAATATCTTCAGAAATGAATGGAAATGTACCAAAGTTACAGTACAGACCAAAAGTTTGGACACACCTTTTCATTTAAAGATTTTTCTGTATTTTCATTACTATGAAAATTGTACATTCACACTGAAGGCATCAAAACTATGAATTAACACATGTGGAATTATATACTTAACAAAAAAGTGTGAAACAACTGAAAATATGTCTTATATTCTAGGTTCTTCAAAGTAGCCACCTTTTGCTTTGATGACTGCTTTGCACACTCTTGGCATTCTCTTGATGAGCTTCAAGAGGTAGTCACCGGAAATGGTTTTCACTTCACAGGTGTGCCCTGTCAGGTTTAATAAGTGGGATTTCTTGCCTTATAAATGGGGTTGGGACCATCAGTTGTGTTGTGCAGAAGTCAGGTGGATACACAGCAGATAGTCCTACTGAATAGACTGTTAGCTGCTTTTTTCTTGCCATAATACAAATTCTAAGTAAAGAAAAACGAGTGGCCATCGTTACTTTAAGAAATTAAGGTCAGTTAGTCCAAAAAATTGGGCAAACTTTGAAAGTGTCCCCAAGTGTAGTTGCAAAAACCGTCAAGCGCTACAAAGAAACTGGCTCACATGAGGACCACCCCAGGAAAGGAAGACCAAGAGTCACCTCTGCTTCTGAGGATAAGTTTATCCGAGTCACCAGCCTCAAAAATCGCAGGTTAACAGCTGCTCAGATTAGAGACCAGGTCAATGCCACACAGATTTCTAGCAGCAGACACATGTCTTCAACAACTGTTAAGAGGAGACTTTGAGCAGCAGGCCTTCATGATAAAATAGCTGCTAGGAAACCACTGCTAAGGACAGGCAACAAGCAGAAGAGACTTGTTTGGGCTAAAGAACACAAGGAATTGACATTAGACCAGTGGAAATCTGTGATTTGGTCTGATGAGTCCAAATTTGAGATCTTTGGTTCCAACCACCGTGTCTTTGTGCGACGTAGAAAAGGTGAACGAATGGACTCTACATGCCTGGTTCCCACCTTGAAGCATGGAGGAGGAGGTGTGATGGTGTGGGGGTGCTTTGCTGGTGACAATGTTGGGGATTTATTCAAAATTGAAGGCATACTGAACCAGCATGGCTACCACAGCATCTTGCCACGGCATGCTATTCCATCCGGTTTGTGTTTAGTTGGACCATCATTTATTTTTCAACAGGACAATGACACCAAACACACCTCCAGGCTGTGTAAGGGCTATTTGACCAAGAGGGGGAGTGATGGGGTGCTACGCCAGATGACCTGGCCTCCACAGTCACCAGACCTGAACCCAATCGAGATGGTTTGGGGTGAGCTGGACCGCAGAGTGAAGGCAAAAGGGCCAACAAGTGCTAAGCATCTCTGGGAACTCCTTCAAGATTGTTGGAAGACCATTTCCGGTGACTACCTCTTGAAGCTCATCAAGAGAATGCCAAGAGTGTGCAAAGCAGTCATCAAAGCAAAAGGTGGCTACTTTGAAGAACCTAGAATATAAGACATACTTTCAGTTGTTTCACACTTTTTTGTTAAGTATATAATTCCACATGTGTTAATTCATAGTTTTGATGCCTTCAGTGTGAATGTACAATTTTCATAGTCATGAAAATACAGAAAAATCTTTAAATGAAAATGTGTGTCCAAACTTTTGGTCTGTACTGTATATCCCCAAGATTTTTTAATTAGTGGTCCAAAGTAATACAACAATAAAACATTGTTTTTCAACTTCCATGTTGCAATTTCAATGAAAAAACAGAATAAACAGCATGTGCAGCAATAAAGGCACCCCTAATTAATACTTAATTGCACACCCTTTGGCAATGCCAACAGCCTCCAAATGTTTCTTGTAGCCATCTATAGGCTTTTTGCATTCTCTGCTGGAATTTTCTCCTGTTCTTCTTTTGCAGTTTGTTTAAGCTCTTGAATGTTGGCAAGGTTATTTTTCCCATTGGGAGATTTCAGCCCACCCCAAAGATTTTCAATGGGATTGAGGTCAGGACTCATTGCCGGCCATTTTAAAACAGTCCATTTTTCTTTTTCAACCATTCCTGTGTACTTTTGGATGTGTGCTTTGGGTCATTTTCTTGCTGGAGGACCCATGATCTTTGACTCAAACCAAGTTTTATTACACTTGGTAGGACGTTTCACTCTAAAATCTCTTGATAATTCTCTGATTTCATTCAACCCACAGCATTATGGCTCCTTCATGCTTAACTGTTGGTAAGGTGTTCTTTTCCTTATAAGCTTCATTGCGACATTTTGTATACATAGAGCTTTTTGCCTATGCAAAGCAACAGTTTTTTTGTTTCATCTGTCCACAGAACATTTTCTTAGAAGGATTGTGGTTTGTCAAGGTACTCTTTGGCAAAGATCAGTCATTCCTTTTTATGCCTTTTCTTTAGCAACGGTTTCTTCCTTGACCTTCGCCCATAGTGTGCGGCGTATGGTATTTGTTGAAACCATGACCCCAGACTGTTCCAGGTCTTTGGATGTTTGACGTAGTGTTTTTTCCACCATTTGCACCAACCTTCAAAGTCATCTCTTGTCAATTTTTTCTTCTACCCCTCCCCCCTCATATCCAGGGAGGTTCTTGACAGTTCCATGCTTGGTAAACTTCTTAATAACATTCAGCACTGTTGAAACTGGGATACCAAGGTCTTTGGAGATGGCCTTATACTCCTTGGAAGTCTTGTGTTTGCTAATAAGAGCAGTTCTCATGTCCTTAAACAGCTCCTTTGTCTTCATGAGTTAGCAAGCTGTCTATTATTGCGATCTCTCTGTGTACCTGTAATTCATATAACATTGCACAATCAGATAATATGTCCGATTACTAGCCATCCAGAAAATATTTTTGAAATAGGCTGAACATTACCCACTGTAGAAAAATACATTCTTTCTGATTTGAAGAAGGTGCCAATGTTTAAAGAATGTGCAGATAGCCTGAAAGTGTTAGAAGTGTCCCTATGTGCCCACGATGCAGAAATGCTCCGGATTTTTTCCTGAGCGTTTCTGTATCTCCCTGGCAGAAAAGACGCATGCGGATTTTACATGCGGATTGTACATGCGGATTGTACATGCGGATTGTACATGCGGATTGTACATGCGGATTGTACATGTGTTTTTCCTGCCAGGGACATGCGGAAGTGAAGCGTTCTTCACATTCATTTCCGCATGCGGGTTGTCAAGTGCTTTCCAAGCGATTTTAGCATCACCTGGAAAGTGCTTAACAACTTGGTCACACTATATAAATCCACGCAACACCATGGATTTATATAGTTTGACTGTAAAAGAATGGTAAAAAATAAATATTATACTTCTGATGGCCCCCGGAGTCCTTATCCGATCTGTCTTGGCTTGCCGGCAGCTCGCAGTAGACTAAAAGGACCTGCCATGACATCATTTAGTTATGTGAATTGTCACGCAATCGCCAACGTCAGCGGTCGCGTGACCCATCACATAACTAAATGACGTCATGGCAGATGCTTTTTAGACTATCGTGAGCTGCCGGCAAGCCAAGACAGATCGGATAAGGACACCGGGGGCCATCAGAAGGCAAGTATAATGTATATTTTTTTATTTTATTCTCTTCTTTTTAAAGGTACTATGGTACCCGAGTCTGGAGGAGAGTCTCTTCTTCTCCAGACCCGGGTACCATCCGCACATAAAAATGCATGGATTCCGCATCTATAGATGCAGTGATGTGGATGTCATGTGGTCCAATGCAAGTCAATGGCCGCGATTCCGCAAAATAATTGGTAGTGCTGCGGATTTTTCCGCAATGATAATCCGCAGTGGGAATTTCCGCAGCATGTGCACAGCACATGCGGATTATCATTGGGGAACATGGCAGACCTTCTACCATGCGTTTTATAAGCGTTTCTGCAGTATGTGCACAGCACATGCGGATTATCATTGGGGAACATTACAGACCTTCTACCATGCGTTTTATAAGCGTTTCTGCAGTATGTGCACAGCACATGCGGATTATCATTGGGGAACATTACAGACCTTCTACCATGCGTTTTATAAGCGTTTCTGCAGTATGTGCACAGCACATGCAGATTATCATTGGGGAACATTACAGACCTTCTACCATGCGTTTTATAAGCGTTTCTGCAGTATGTGCACAGCACATGGGGATTATCATTGGGGAACATTGCAGACCTTCTACCATGCGTTTTATAAGCGTTTCTGCAGTATGTGCACAGCACATGCGGATTATCATTGGGGAACATTACAGACCTTCTACCATGCGTTTTATAAGCGTTTCTGCAGTATGTGCACAGCACATGGGGATTATCATTGGGGAACATTACAGACCTTCTACCATGCGTTTTATAAGCGTTTCTGCAGTATGTGCACAGCACATGCGGATTATCATTGGGGAACATTGCAGACCTTCTACCATGCGTTTTATAAGCGTTTCTGCAGTATGTGCACAGCACATGCGGATTATCATTGGGGAACATTACAGACCTTCTACCATGCGTTTTATAAGCGTTTCTGCAGTATGTGCACAGCACATGCGGATTATCATTGGGGAACATTACAGACCTTCTACCATGCGTTTTATAAGCGTTTCTGCAGTATGTGCACAGCACATGCGGATTATCATTGGGGAACATTACAGACCTTCTACCATGCGTTTTATAAGCGTTTCTGCAGTATGTGCACAGCACATGCGGATTATCATTGGGGAACATTACAGACCTTCTACCATGCGTTTTATAAGCGTTTCTGCAGTATGTGCACAGCACATGGGGATTATCATTGGGGAACATTACAGACCTTCTACCATGCGTTTTATAAGCGTTTCTGCAGTATGTGCACAGCACATGCGGATTATCATTGGGGAACATTACAGACCTTCTACCATGCGTTTTATAAGCGTTTCTGCAGTATGTGCACAGCACATGCGGATTATCATTGGGGAACATTGCAGACCTTCTACCATGCGTTTTATAAGCGTTTCTGCAGTATGTGCACAGCACATGCGGATTATCATTGGGGAACATTACAGGCCTTCTACCATGCGTTTTATAAGCGTTTCTGCAGTTTGTGCACAGCACATGCAGATTATCATTGGGGAACATTACAGACCTTCTACCATGCGTTTTATAAGCGTTTCTGCAGTATGTGCACAGCACATGCGGATTATCATTGGGGAACATTACAGGCCTTCTACCATGCGTTTTATAAGCGTTTCTGCAGTATGTGCACAGCACATGCAGATTATCATTGGGGAACATTGCAGACCTTCTACCATGCGTTTTATAAGCGTTTCTGCAGTATGTGCACAGCACATGCGGATTATCATTGGGGAACATTGCAGACCTTCTACCAAGCGTTTTATAAGCGTTTCTGCAGTATGTGCACAGCACATGGGGATTATCATTGGGGAACATTGCAGACCTTCTACCATGCGTTTTATAAGCGTTTCTGCAGTATGTACACAGCACATGCGGATTATCATTGGGGAACATTGCAGACCTTCTACCATGCGTTTTATAAGCGTTTCTGCAGTATGTGCACAGCACATGTGGATTATCATTGGGGAACATTACAGACCTTCTACCAAGCGTTTTATAAGCGTTTCTGCAGTATGTGCACAGCACATGCGGATTATCATTGGGGAACATTACAGACCTTCTACCATGCGTTTTATAAGCGTTTCTGCAGTATGTACACAGCACATGCGGATTATCATTGGGGAACATTGCAGACCTTCTACCAAGCGTTTTATAAGCGTTTCTGCAGTATGTGCACAGCACATGTGGATTATCATTGGGGAACATTACAGACCTTCTACCAAGCGTTTTATAAGCGTTTCTGCAGTATGTGCACAGCACATGCGGATTATCATTGGGGAACATTACAGACCTTCTACCAAGCGTTTTATAAGCGTTTCTGCAGTATGTACACAGCACATGCGGATTATCATTGGGGAACATTGCAGACCTTCTACCAAGCGTTTTATAAGCGTTTCTGCAGTATGTGCACAGCACATGGGGATTATCATTGGGGAACATTGCAGACCTTCTACCATGCGTTTTATAAGCGTTTCTGCAGTATGTGCACAGCACATGCGGATTATCATTGGGGAACATTGCAGACCTTCTACCATGCGTTTTATAAGCGTTTCTGCAGTATGTACACAGCACATGCGGATTATCATTGGGGAACATTACAGACCTTCTACCAAGCGTTTTATAAGCGTTTCTGCAGTATGTGCACAGCACATGCGGATTATCATTGGGGAACATTACAGACCTTCTACCAAGCGTTTTATAAGCGTTTCTGCAGTATGTGCACAGCACATGCGGATTATCATTGGGGAACATTGCAGACCTTCTACCATGCGTTTTATAAGCGTTTCTGCAGTATGTGCACAGCACATGCGGATTATCATTGGGGAACATTACAGGCCTTCTACCATGCGTTTTATAAGCGTTTCTGCAGTATGTGCACAGCACATGCGGATTATCATTGGGGAACATTGCAGACCTTCTACCAAGCGTTTTATAAGCGTTTCTGCAGTATGTGCACAGCACATGTGGATTATCATTGGGGAACATTGCAGACCTTCTACCATGCGTTTTATAAGCGTTTCTGCAGTATGTGCACAGCACATGTGGATTATCATTGGGGAACATTGCAGACCTTCTACCATGCGTTTTATAAGCGTTTCTGCAGTATGTACACAGCACATGCGGATTATCATTGGGGAACATTGCAGACCTTCTACCATGCGTTTTATAAGCGTTTCTGCAGTATGTGCACAGCACATGCGGATTATCATTGGGGAACATTGCAGACCTTCTACCATGCGTTTTATAAGCGTTTCTGCAGTATGTACACAGCACATGCGGATTATCATTGGGGAACATTGCAGACCTTCTACCATGCGTTTTATAAGCGTTTCTGCAGTATGTGCACAGCACATGGGGATTATCATTGGGGAACATTGCAGACCTTCTACCATGCGTTTTATAAGCGTTTCTGCAGTATGTGCACAGCACATGGGGATTATCATTGGGGAACATTACAGACCTTCTACCAAGCGTTTTATAAGCGTTTCTGCAGTATGTGCACAGCACATGCGGATTATCATTGGGGAACATTACAGACCTTCTACCATGCGTTTTATAAGCGTTTCTGCAGTATGTGCACAGCACATGCGGATTATCATTGGGGAACATTGCAGACCTTCTACCATGCGTTTTATAAGCGTTTCTGCAGTATGTGCACAGCACATGCGGATTATCATTGGGGAACATTGCAGACCTTCTACCATGCGTTTTATAAGCGTTTCTGCAGTTTGTGCACAGCACATGCGGATTATCATTGGGGAACATTGCAGACCTTCTACCATGCGTTTTATAAGCGTTTCTGCAGTATGTGCACAGCACATGTGGATTATCATTGGGGAACATTACAGGCCTTCTACCATGCGTTTTATAAGCGTTTCTGCAGTATGTGCACAGCACATGCGGATTATCATTGGGGAACATTACAGACCTTCTACCATGCGTTTTATAAGCGTTTCTGCAGTATGTACACAGCACATGCGGATTATCATTGGGGAACATTACAGACCTTCTACCATGCGTTTTATAAGCGTTTCTGCAGTATGTGCACAGCACATGCGGATTATCATTGGGGAACATTGCAGGCCTTCTACCATGCGTTTTATAAGCGTTTCTGCAGTATGTGCACAGCACATGGGGATTATCATTGGGGAACATTGCAGGCCTTCTACCATGCGTTTTATAAGCGTTTCTGCAGTATGTGCACAGCACATGGGGATTATCATTGGGGAACATTGCAGACCTTCTACCATGCGTTTTATAAGCGTTTCTGCAGTATGTACACAGCACATGCGGATTATCATTGGGGAACATTACAGACCTTCTACCATGCGTTTTATAAGCGTTTCTGCAGTGTGTGCACAGCACATGTGGATTATCATTGGGGAACATTGCAGACCTTCTACCATGCGTTTTATAAGCGTTTCTGCAGTATGTGCACAGCACATGCGGATTATCATTGGGGAACATTGCAGGCCTTCTACCATGCGTTTTATAAGCGTTTCTGCAGTATGTGCACAGCACATGCGGATTATCATTGGGGAACATTGCAGGCCTTCTACCATGCGTTTTATAAGCGTTTCTGCAGTATGTACACAGCACATGCGGATTATCATTGGGGAACATTGCAGACCTTCTACCATGCGTTTTATAAGCGTTTCTGCAGTATGTGCACAGCACATGGGGATTATCATTGGGGAACATTACAGACCTTCTACCATGCGTTTTATAAGCGTTTCTGCAGTATGTGCACAGCACATGCAGATTATCATTGGGGAACATTGCAGACCTTCTACCATGCGTTTTATAAGCGTTTCTGCAGTATGTGCACAGCACATGGGGATTATCATTGGGGAACATTGCAGACCTTCTACCATGCGTTTTATAAGCGTTTCTGCAGTATGTGCACAGCACATGCGGATTATCATTGGGGAACATTACAGACCTTCTACCATGCGTTTTATAAGCGTTTCTGCAGTATGTGCACAGCACATGCGGATTATCATTGGGGAACATTACAGACCTTCTACCATGCGTTTTATAAGCGTTTCTGCAGTATGTGCACAGCACATGCGGATTATCATTGGGGAACATTGCAGACCTTCTACCATGCGTTTTATAAGCGTTTCTGCAGTATGTGCACAGCACATGCGGATTATCATTGGGGAACATTGCAGACCTTCTACCATGCGTTTTATAAGCGTTTCTGCAGTATGTGCACAGCACATGCGGATTATCATTGTGGAACATTACAGACCTTCTACCATGCGTTTTATAAGCGTTTCTGCAGTATGTGCACAGCACATGCAGATTATCATTGGGGAACATTACAGACCTTCTACCATGCGTTTTATAAGCGTTTCTGCAGTATGTGCACAGCACATGCGGATTATCATTGGGGAACATTGCAGACCTTCTACCATGCGTTTTATAAGCGTTTCTGCAGTATGTGCACAGCACATGCGGATTATCATTGGGGAACATTGCAGACCTTCTACCATGCGTTTTATAAGCGTTTCTGCAGTATGTGCACAGCACATGCGGATTATCATTGGGGAACATTGCAGACCTTCTACCAAGCGTTTTATAAGCGTTTCTGCAGTATGTGCACAGCACATGCGGATTATCATTGGGGAACATAGCAGACCTTCTACCATGCGTTTTATAAGCGTTTCTGCAGTATGTGCACAGCACATGCGGATTATCATTGGGGAACATTACAGACCTTCTACCATGCGTTTTATAAGCGTTTCTGCAGTATGTGCACAGCACATGCGGATTATCATTGGGGAACATAGCAGACCTTCTACCATGCGTTTTATAAGCGTTTCTGCAGTATGTACACAGCACATGGGGATTATCATTGGGGAACACTGCAGACCTTCTACCATGCGTTTTATAAGCGTTTCTGCAGCATGTGCACAGCACATGGGGATTATCATTGGGGAACATTACAGACCTTCTACCATGCGTTTTATAAGCGTTTCTGCAGTATGTGCACAGCACATGCGGATTATCATTGGGGAACATTGCAGGCCTTCTACCATGCGTTTTATAAGCGTTTCTGCAGTATGTGCACAGCACATGCGGATTATCATTGGGGAACATTACAGACCTTCTACCATGCGTTTTATAAGCGTTTCTGCAGTATGTGCACAGCACATGCGGATTATCATTGGGGAACATTGCAGGCCTTCTACCATGCGTTTTATAAGCGTTTCTGCAGTATGTGCACAGCACATGCGGATTATCATTGGGGAACATTGCAGGCCTTCTACCATGCGTTTTATAAGCGTTTCTGCAGTATGTGCACAGCACATGCGGATTATCATTGGGGAACATTGCAGGCCTTCTACCATGCGTTTTATAAGCGTTTCTGCAGTATGTGCACAGCACATGCGGATTATCATTGGGGAACATTGCAGACCTTCTACCATGCGTTTTATAAGCGTTTCTGCAGTATGTGCACAGCACATGCGGATTATCATTGGGGAACATTGCAGGCCTTCTACCATGCGTTTTATAAGCGTTTCTGCAGTATGTGCACAGCACATGCGGATTATCATTGGGGAACATTGCAGACCTTCTACCATGCGTTTTATAAGCGTTTCTGCAGTATGTGCACAGCACATGCGGATTATCATTGGGGAACATTGCAGGCCTTCTACCATGCGTTTTATAAGCGTTTCTGCAGTATGTGCACAGCACATGCGGATTATCATTGGGGAACATTACAGACCTTCTACCATGCGTTTTATAAACGTTTCCGCAGTATGTGCACAGCACATGCGGATTATCATTGGGGAACATTACAGACCTTCTACCATGCGTTTTATAAGCGTTTCTGCAGTATGTACACAGCACATGCGGATTATCATTGGGGAACATTACAGACCTTCTACCATGCGTTTTATAAGCATTTCTGCAGTATGTGCACAGCACATGCGGATTATCATTGGGGAACATTGCAGACCTTCTACCATGCGTTTTATAAGCATTTCTGCAGTATGTGCACAGCACATGCGGATTATCATTGGGGAACATTGCAGACCTTCTACCATGCGTTTTATAAGCGTTTCTGCAGTATGTGCACAGCACATGCGGATTATCATTGGGGAACATTGCAGACCTTCTACCATGCGTTTTATAAGCGTTTCTGCAGTATGTACACAGCACATGTGGATTATCATTGGGGAACATTGCAGACCTTCTACCATGCGTTTTATAAGCGTTTCTGCAGTATGTGCACAGCACATGCGGATTATCATTGGGGAACATTGCAGACCTTCTACCATGCGTTTTATAAGCGTTTCTGCAGTATGTACACAGCACATGTGGATTATCATTGGGGAACATTGCAGACCTTCTACCATGCGTTTTATAAGCGTTTCTGCAGTATGTGCACAGCACATGCGGATTATCATTGGGGAACATTGCAGACCTTCTACCATGCGTTTTATAAGCGTTTCTGCAGTATGTGCACAGCACATGCGGATTATCATTGGGGAACATTGCAGACCTTCTACCATGCGTTTTATAAGCGTTTCTGCAGTTTGTGCACAGCACATGCGGATTATCAGTGGGGAACATTGCAGACCTTCTACCATGCGTTTTATAAGCGTTTCTGCAGTATGTACACAGCACATGCGGATTATCATTGGGGAACATTACAGACCTTCTACCATGCGTTTTATAAGCGTTTCTGCAGTATGTGCACAGCACATGTGGATTATCATTGGGGAACATTACAGACCTTCTACCATGCGTTTTATAAGCGTTTCTGCAGTATGTGCACAGCACATGCGGATTATCATTGGGGAACATTGCAGGCCTTCTACCATGCGTTTTATAAGCGTTTCTGCAGTATGTACACAGCACATGCGGATTATCATTGGGGAACATTACAGACCTTCTACCATGCGTTTTATAAGCGTTTCTGCAGTATGTGCACAGCACATGTGGATTATCATTGGGGAACATTACAGACCTTCTACCATGCGTTTTATAAGCGTTTCTGCAGTATGTGCACAGCACATGCGGATTATCATTGGGGAACATTGCAGGCCTTCTACCATGCGTTTTATAAGCGTTTCTGCAGTATGTACACAGCACATGCGGATTATCATTGGGGAACATTACAGACCTTCTACCATGCGTTTTATAAGCGTTTCTGCAGTATGTGCACAGCACATGCGGATTATCATTGGGGAACATTACAGACCATCTACCATGCGTTTTATAAGCGTTTCTGCAGTATGTACACAGCACATGCGGATTATCATTGGGGAACATTGCAGACCTTCTACCATGCGTTTTATAAGCGTTTCTGCAGTATGTGCACAGCACATGCGGATTATCATTGGGGAACATTGCAGACCTTCTACCATGCGTTTTATAAGCGTTTCTGCAGTATGTGCACAGCACATGCGGATTATCATTGGGGAACATTGCAGACCTTCTACCATGCGTTTTATAAGCGTTTCTGCAGTATGTGCACAGCACATGTGGATTATCATTGGGGAACATTACAGACCTTCTACCATGCGTTTTATAAGCGTTTCTGCAGTATGTACACAGCACATGCGGATTATCATTGGGGAACATTGCAGACCTTCTACCATGCGTTTTATAAGCGTTTCTGCAGTATGTGCACAGCACATGCGGATTATCATTGGGGAACATTACAGACCTTCTACCATGCGTTTTATAAGCGTTTCTGCAGTGTGTGCACAGCACATGGGGATTATCATTGGGGAACATTACAGACCTTCTACCATGCGTTTTATAAGCGTTTCTGCAGTATGTGCACAGCACATGGGGATTATCATTGGGGAACATTGCAGACCTTCTACCATGCGTTTTATAAGCGTTTCTGCAGTATGTACACAGCACATGGGGATTATCATTGGGGAACATTACAGACCTTCTACCATGCGTTTAAGCATTTCTGCAGCGGAATTGCTGCTGCGGAAACGCTTAAAAAACGCATAGTGGGCACACAGCCTCACAGTCCCCTGATGGCCATGGAGATTAGCAAAGAAAGGAGCAGGCTGGGGATAGTGACCCTTCATACAACATGACTAGTAATACACAGGTGGTCACTATAACATCATGCGAATAAAAGAAAGAGATTATATTCATGAATTCTTAAAAAAAAAAAAAAAAAAAAAGCTATAAAAATTAGGTCAAACTCATGGCTTCACAGACAGTATGTTAGGTCGCGTAGTTGCAAAAATGATGGAAGAAAATGTTCTACCAGAGACTCGGGGTCCTCACTTGCTGAATAAGCTCATGTCTTTATGAGAATCTATTTTTGCAATGTAAGACTGGATATTCAGACCCAGTCTATGCAGCTGTATTTGCCTCACACAAGTGGCCCTGCAGCTAATCACTGGTTACAGTGATAGTGTTGTCAGTGCTGCGGCAAATGATTAACTTCAGCGGGCCCATTTTGCTGTAGTAGAAAGCCCAGACACAGACTACACTGAAATGGGGAGGGGTTTGGGTTGGTTCAATGAATGTATATTCTTATATTTTTCAGCTTTATGGGCTAGTTTGTAAACAAAAACAATTAATGAAAGAAAAAAATAAATAAAGGTGGACAACGCTCTTTAAACATTTTTGTTGGTTAAATTTTAGTCTGAAGACTTTAAAGATGTGAAGCTTGTTCTTATGCCACAAACTGAAAGAGAAGACACATATGTACAGATTAAAGAAGAGCATCTGGCCTTAAATATCAGTTCAGGTATGTAATTCCCACTGTAGTAACTTATGAAACTTCACATATCCGAGTCGACGATGCTGCAGATTTAAAGGGGACCTGTCGTCAGGATTTTATTTCCCAAACTAATGACATGAATATAAAGGTGCTTTTAATGCTGAGTAAATCCTTACCTTTCTTATCTGTTTTGGATAAATTGTATGCTAATGAGTTGCTCTGGGCTCTGCACTTAAGGCCCCGTCACACTTAGTGACGCTACAGTGATCCCGACAACGATACGACCTGTCAGGGATCGCTGCTGCGTCGCTATGTGGTCGCTGGTGAGCTGTCAAACAGGCAGGCTCACCAACGATCAGGGGAGCAGCGACATCGTGGAAAGAATCTTTCCACGATGTCCTGCTCCTGGTTACCAGCCTGCTGAAGCAGGAACAGGCTGGTAACCATGGTAAACATCGGGTTACTATGGGCACACGCGCACCTAGTAACCCGTTGTTTATCATGGTTACTACTCTGCTATGGTGAGCGGGAGGTTACCACTCACTTTAGCAGGCTCGTAACCATGATAAACAGCGGGTTACTAAGTCCGCGTGTGCCCCTAGTAACCCGATGTTTACCATAGTTACCAGCCTGATAGCTGCTCCCGCTGGTCACACACAGCGATGTGTGCTGACCAGCGGCAGGGCAACCACCAAAAAAAGGTCCAGGACATTCTGCAGCGATCAGCAACCTCACAGCAGGGGCCTGATCGCTGCAAAGTGTCACACATAGCGACATCGCTGGTGAGGTCGCTGTTGCGTCATCAAAACCGTGACACAGCAGCGATCTCGCTATGTGAGACAGGGGCTTTACAGCTCTCCTGGCGCTCTGCCCAATCTCTGCCCACCGCCAACCTCTTGTCTCTGATAGGTCAGTCATATTTCATTGACCTGTTAGACAGGAGGCATGAAGAAAGATATTCACTGCACTCAATTTTCCAGCAAACATTATTTACATTATAGTACATCTGGTTAAAATTCAGTCAGTACATCTTGATTGCGGCTGTAAGTGACGTTATGATTCTCTGAATCTTTCTCAAACTCTGCCAGCACTGTTGGCAGGAGGACTTAAGTCTTATAAGGCACTCCGCAGTGCTATGTGAAGCTCTTAGAGACAGGAGGCCGGCAGCGGGTGGGGAATTGGGAGTGAGGAGATATGTAAGAGCACTGCCCGCCCAAAGCACTTATAACTAGTGTTGAGCATTCTGATACGGAAATATCGGGTATCTACCGATATTCGTGGTATCGGAGTTCCGATACTTTTAGAATATCGAATACCTGAATCGGAAGTTCCCATAATGCCTGCGCTCTGCAGTGTCTCTGAAGTATGACAAGCTGGATGGCAGCGCTCAGCTTACTGTACTTGTCATTTAGTGTTAAAGGATTTATTAAAAAAAATAATAGTGTTTTCATGCACCGTCTCTTTAAAAAAGCCGGCCGGCAATTCAGCAGCGGTATCCGACAATTTAGAACAGAAATAATAGAGCATCACACATAGATTAGATAGATAGAAACATGTCAGTCACATATATAAGAAGTACAGTGACAGTGTTGATTACTGTACTTGTCATTTAGTGTTAAAATAAAGGATTTATTAAAAAAAAAATTGGCGTGGGGTTCCCCGTAATTTTAGTCTCTAGCGGAGGTTAAGCAGACGGCTGGGGCAGATGTTTGAAGCCTGGGAAGGGGGTAATACCCACGGAGCTTCCCAGGCTACTAATATCAGCCCCCAGCTGAATACCTAGCCTTTACTAGCTATTAAAATGGGGGACCCCAAAAAAATGACGTGGGGTCCCCCCTATTTTAATAGCTAGCAAAGGCTAGGCAGACAGCTGGGGGCTGATATTAATAGCCCAGGAAGGGTGCCATGAATATTGGCCCCCTCCCAGGCTAGAAACACCAGCCGTCAGCTGCCCCAGAAATGGCGCATCCATAGGATGCGACAATTCTGGCACTTAGCCTCGCTCTTCCCACTGCCCTGTAGCGGTGGCAGTGGGGTAATAGGGCCGGGGTTGATGTCAGCTTATAATGCCAGCTGACATCAAGCCCATGTTAGTAATGGAGAGGCGTCTATAAGACACCCCCATTACTAACCCCATAGTCAAAGTTTAAAAAAAACAAACACAAACACCCAGAATAAAGTCCTTTAATTGAAATAAACACACAATTCTTTATTGTTCTAAATTAAACCATACTTACCATCACGCCCATTCCAGCTGAAGCCAATGTCTTCTGCAATAAAAGTAAAATAATAAAGCAACATCATCCTTACCTTTCCATGGTTCCCACGACAGCTTCAGCTCTGCTACATTCACATCACAGGCTGGATCGCAGCAGAACGCTGCCATCCAGCTTGCCATGCCGCACACACTGACAAGCGCAGGCATGCTTGCGCTCCTCAGTGTCTCGCTGTGACGGCATAAAGATGAGCCAAGTTCATGTCCAATGAACTCGGCTCACCTCATGCACGTCACTGACAGAGTGGTAAAATTCTCCTGCGCTCAGCGCTTGAGCAGGAGAATTTTCCCATGCTGTCAGTGACGTGCATGAGGTGAGCTGAGTTCATTGGACATGAACTCTGCTCATCTGGATGCCGTCACAGCGAGACACTGAGGAGCGCAAGCATGCCTGCGCTTCTCAGTCACTGCGGCATGGCAAGCTGGATGGCAGCTTTCTGCAGCGATCCAGCCTGTCATGTGAATGTAGCAGAGCTGGAGCCGTCGTGGGAACCATGGAAAGGAAAACTAGGTTGCTTTATTATTTTACTTTTATTGCAGGAGATCGTTGGCTTCAGCTGGAATGGGCGTGACGGTAAGTATGATTTAATTTAGAACAATAAAGAATTGTGTGTTTATTTCAATTAAAGGACTTTATTCTGGGTGTTTGTGTTTTTTTTTTTTAACTTTGACTATGGGGTTAGTAATGGGGGTGTCTTATAGACGCCTCTCCATTACTAACCTGGGCTTGATGTCAGCTGGCATTATAAGCTGACATCAACCCCAGCCCTATTACCCCACTGCCACCGCTACAGGGCAGTGGGAAGAGCGAGGCTAAGTGCCAGAATTGGCGCATCCTATGGATGCGCCATTTCTGGGGCAGCTGACGGCTGGTGTTTCTAGCCTGGGAGGGGGCCAATATTCATGGCACCCTTCCTGGGCTATTAATATCAGCCCCCAGCTGTCTGCCTAGCCTTTGCTAGCTATTAAAATAGGGGGGACCCCACGTCATTTTTTTGGGGGGGTCCCCCATTTTAATAGCTAGTAAAGGCTAGGTATTCAGCTGGGGGCTGATATTAGCAGCCTGGGAAGCTCCGTGGGTATTACCCCCTTCCCAGGCTTCAAACATCTGCCCCAGCCGTCTGCTTAACCTCCGCTAGAGACTAAAATTACGAGGAACTGCTCGCCAATTTTTTTTTTTAATAAATCCTTTATTTTAACACTAAATGACAAGTACAGTAACCAACACTATCACTGTACTTCATATATATGTGACTGACATGTTTCTATCTATCTAATCTATGTGTGAAGCTCTATTCTTTCTGTTGTAAATTGTCGGGTACCGGTGTATGCCGCTGCTGAATTGCCGGCTTTTCATGTAATACATTCTACATTATTCTTAGTTGTTTTCCTTCATGTAGAATTAACCTACAAGGAAAGAAAGGGTTTATTTCTATTCCGATATTTGTGTCCCATTGACTTGCATTGGTTTCCGGTATCGGAATCGGCGATATCCGATATTTTTTGGGTATCGGTCCCGCCGATCCGATATTTCCTGATATCGGAAGGTATCGCTCAACACTACTTATAACTCATTATCGTTCAATTTCATCTACGGATTTCTCTAAAGCAGCAAAACGGATTTCTCCAAGAAAGGTAAAGATTTACTCAGCATTAAAACTCTTTTATACACGTCATTAGTTTATGGTATAAAATCCTGATGACAGGTTCTGAAATGTAAAGACAAGCAAATTACCTCTTATAAAAAAATCTTTTCTGTTTTCAAAAACTGGGATTTTTAATTCTATAGCTTTCCTCTCGTTATCTAGGTTATTGGCCAACCTGTCGTCTCAAGTGGCCCGTTACCTAGGTAATGAGCGCAGGTCGCTCTATGCTTTACAGCCTGCAAGCATCACTCTGGATCAGGTCAGCTTCAGTCCCCTACACTTCTCCCATGCTGCAGATGAAAGCTGCTTCTGTTAGCAGCATTTAAGAGCACTCATTTCAGACCAGTGACCATGCTACTGGTCTGAATTGTGCATTTCCAGTAGCTTACTTTCCCTACAAACCTTGGAGGCAGGGTGCAGTGTGCTCCTTTAAGACAAGATTGGAACACTCCTTTTAAGCTTGTGGTTGAACTTCACAGGAGAAAGTTATTAGTGCTATATACTGCAATACTATAATACTGCAACATATAGAATAAGTGGTTTTGCAATTGTAAGTTCAAAGGAACCTGTCAGCTGATTCAGGCTCCCCAAATCACTGGCTCCATGAATTAGATTGCAATCAGGTGTAATTTTTTCTGTAACACTCCAGAGAAAAATGTAGTAATCTAGAGAAAATTAAAGATCCTTTTTCAGCCTGCTTTTTCCAGCCCTGCTCCAGATCGTTGACAGGTGTCTTGCTAAAGGAAAGCCCTGTCAATCACCTCAAACAGCAGGAGCATGTTAGAGAAAAATGTACATGGCTGCAATTGTGCAATTTGATTGATGCCTGTGGTTTGGAGCGCATTAATCAGCCGATGGGTCACCTTTTCAGACTAAAAAAAAATGCCAATCACCTTCCTTTTAAAAATAAAGTACTAAATAAAACAGCTGCTTCCACCACTTGGCTAGTTATTGGGGAACTCGCAGTGAGTGTACGGTATATACCGCACCCCTCATCACCATTCCTGGTATGCACGGCACCCCTCATCACCATTCCTGGTATGCACGGCACCCCTCGTCACCATTCCTGGTATGCACGGCACCCCTCATCACCATTCCTGGTATGCACGGCACCCCTCGTCACCATTCCTGGTATGCACGGCACCCCTCGTCACCATTCCTGGTATGCACGGCACCCCTCATCACCATTCCTGGTATGCACGGCACCCCTCATCACCATTCCTGGTATGCACGGCACCCCTCATCACCATTCCTGGTATGCACGGCACCCCTCATCACCATTCCTGGTATGCACGGCACCCCTCATCACCATTCCTGGTATGCACGGCACCCCTCATCACCATTCCTGGTAACCTCTTCCCCCCCCATCACTGCACACATGAAAAAAATAAACAATTTTACTCACCTTCTTTTCTTCTGCTCCAGCTCTGCTTCCTGTTCTGCCAGCAGCTGATCTCAGCGTGCGAGCAGCGATGACGTCACTGCCATGCACCCTCACACTATGATATCAGCTGCCGGTACATTCATTCCTATCCACGCCGGGACTATGGGCGTGGAGAGGAGTGATTATTCATTTTCTTTAATAGCGCACACTGTCAATCGCAGCCGCTGCTTCCTGCAGCGGCTTGGAGATCACGTGTGCCTGCTACTAAAGAGAATGAGTATTCATTCCTCTCCACCCATGGACCCAATGCATGGAATATACACCCCAGAAGTCACTTCCAACTCCACAATAACAAAAAGGAACAACTATCTGCCACCACCAATCATTTACACCCATTACAGGAAGCATATGGCTTCAGGGGTTGCAGTTTACAGAGCAAGAGTAACAGAGCTATTACATTTTATATTTTTAACTCAGAAAGATAGGCAGTGTTTATAAAAGAAAAAAATATATATACAAAGATGATACAAAATTGGAACTAAACAGTACGGTATATACAATTACATGAAATAAAAGGCAGCAAAAACAATTGCTAAACTTGTGTCACGGAAATTGCTCCGAGTTTAGCGGAGGAAGGTACTCCTTAGGAAAACGGGCAGAACCACAGCAAGCTGTACCTTCCAGGACTGACAAATGAACAAACTCAAATTCTGCTTTTTATTAGATCAAGGTTACGCCCCCATACCTCCCCTTGGTGAGCTCAGGTGGGAGGTGGTTATGGGATGTACTAAGTCTGTTAGAGTTTTATGAGATCCCCAACTTACAGGATATTGAGGTCCCATGTGGTAGATATTGTCGTCCTGTTTCTTATCGCGACTTTACCTGTCTATAGAAAAGAAACATGGCATGGATAGCACCATTCATCGGACCAATATTAAGTTGGAGTGGTTCTGCCAGCCTTACTGTGATGTGAGTGAATGTGTTATGTTCGTTACTTCACTGCGATGCCGAAAATATATCTCCCATAAATATTGGATTGATGCAAACCCCAATATTCATCACTGACTCCAAAATGTCTTAGAGCTGAGTTTTGATCAGAGGGAGCTTATGCCTGGGAAGTCCACTTCCTTCATCTACGTAACTGAATCTCAGTCTTGGTGTGTCTCTTTTTTTTTTTTTTTTCCCAGAACAAATCTCCTGTGGTCATAACCTGTTTGCTTTAGGAGATCCCTACTTCAATGTAGGTTGAAGTATTAGTTCTTTCTCTCTTCCCCAGCTATAATTAATCCCATATGTTCAATGTGAGGATGATATGTCCCGTCTCCGGAGATGTCTTATGGATTTTTAATTTTCTCTGCAAATAGCCTCTTTAGAGAAAAAGAGGACTTGAACTCTATAGCTCCACTTATTGGAAACCGCAATCCTGCGAGTCACAATCAACCCTTTAACGAGTCGTGCAATATGACTTAGGATAAAAGCCAAATCAGAATCTCAATTTGCAGACATGGTGTTTCGGGCTGTTGGCCCTCATCAGTGCAAAGTATGAGAACTGTTTGGCTAGATCAGTCTACAAATATCTCAAGGGCTGTCGCATTGTAGAAGGATCATCTTTATTCTCATTTGCACAAGGAAAGACTAGAAGCAATGGAATGAAACTGAATGGGAAGAGACACAGATTAGATATTAGAAAAAACTTTTTGCCAGTGAGGGTGATCAATGAGTGGAACAGGCTGCCACGAGAGGTGGTGAGTTCTCCTTCAATGGACGTCTTCAAACAGAGGCTGGACAGATATCTGTCTGAGATGATTTAGTTCCTGCTTTGAGCAGGGGGTTGGAGCAGATGACCCAGGAGGTCCCTTCCAACTCTACCATTCTATGAGATGAGAGGCTCTGGACTGAGGTCTAAGGGGTAACGTTTCTCCTTATGGAAAGTGACACACCGGCTCTGGCATGTCAAGGAAAGGAGGCTTATTCACCGTGCAATGCTCCTCTGGGAAATTTAATATGCAATTTGCCTCTTCAGAGAAAAAGAGGACTTGAACTTTATAGCGCCACCTATTGGAAGCAGCAATCCTACAAGTCACAATCGACCCTTTAACGAGTCGTGCAATATGACTTAGGGTAAAAGCCAAATCAGAATCTCAATTTGCAGACACGGTGACATTTGATATCACCATGTCCTTGAAAGTCTGATCTATCAAAATTTAAAACTAATAAACTCTTGAATGAGAGCGAAAATCTAAATGCCAGAACTGCATTTTATCAGTTGCCTCACCTTCTTAAAAAATGCAATCAAAAGCGATAGGTATCGTATGTGCCCAAAATTGGTATCAATAGATAGATTAGCTTGCCATATAAAAACAAGATGGCTCTGTTGATTATTTAGTTAATTTGTTCCATTTCAGAAAACAAACCGAAATGTTGTTGTGTTTTTTTTTTTTCACCACTTAAATGTAATGTCAGCAGGTCTTTGCAATATAATCTAACTGCATCAAGATGTAGGGGTAGAGGCCCTGTTTCCCACAATGTACTACCTACTTTACTGGGTGCATCAGTTATGATAGAATTAGTTTTCCCTGCTACAGATTTGGCATGCTGAACCCTGCTCACACCACTGATCGGCAGCTTTCAGTATATTGGCAGAAATCTGCTAATCAGTGGTGTGGTTGGACCAGAAGGCACAGACACCTAGTCATGCAGTGATAATCTCCTGGTGATAAAACACTGATTTTATTGAATAGCCCAGAAAGTGACACATTGCATTTCTAGGACCAGGCTTTCTGCCCCTAAATTATGCTGCTCTCAGACTACATATCAAAACCTGCTGAAAGATTCCCTTTAAGAAAAAAAAGTTCACGTTTGGTAACCCTATAATTGTAATGAACTCGAAAATGATGTAACCAGCTAATTTTTATCAAACAATAATCTCTATGAAAATAAAACCCCAGAAAACAATGATGGAGTTGCAGGATCTTTTCACTGCACTTGGATTGTATTTTTCCAATTTCCAGAATATTATATTGTGAACAGTGTAATTTAACTCCTTCACTCCACAGCCTATTTTCACCTTCATGACCAAGCCAAATTTTTCAATTCTGACCAGTGTCCCTTTTTGGTAATAATTCTGGAACACTTAAACATATCCCAGTGATTCGGAGAATGTTTGTTTTCATGACACATTGTACTCCATATTAGTGGTAAATTTAGGTCAACATGATTTGGACTTATTTATGAGAAAATTGGAAATTTGATGACAATGTTGAAAAAAAAAATCACAATATTCAAACTTTGAATTTTTATGCCCTTAACCCCTTTGCAATATTTGACGCAAGCTTACGTCATGGTTGGGAAGGGGTTACCGCAAAATGACGTAAATTTACATCATGGCGATAATGTGGGCACAGGAGCAATCCCCGCGCAATCGCCTCTAGGAGCTCAGCTTAAGTGAAAACCTACCTACCCCTGAATGCAGCGATTGATATAGATCGCAGCATTTAGGTTATGTGTACACGATCAGGATTTGGTTGCAGAAATTTCTGCAAGGTTCTTGACCTCTGGGCAGCAAAAAACGCACGGCAATTCTGCATGTTTTTGATGCGTTTTTTTTGTGCGTTTTTGCCTGCGGATTTACCATGCTTTTTTTCCAGGGCATTGTATAGGAAAAACGCAGGCAGAAGCGCACAAAGGATGGACACGCTGCTTCTTTTTACGCACATGAAATTCTGTAAGGAAAAAACCTGATAATGTGCACAGATCTTGCAAAATCTCATAGGAAATGCAGGCAGGGAGTGGGAGGGCGCTCCCTCTCCCTTTTGATCGGCGCCCCCGCAACGTCATCGCAAGGGCTTGATTGTTGCCATGGCAACTTGAGGTTGTCATGACGACATCCTTGTCACCAGGCTAATGCAAGCCTGTTAAACCATGCTAAAAGCATGGTCTAAGAGGCTTCTGTCAGTGCAGCACTAACAGGTATAATGCATTGAAGTGTTAGTGAATTACAATGTATTATAACAGCAATCAGAGTACAAAAAGGTTAAAGTTCCATAGAGGGAATAAGTAAAAAAAAGTTAGAAAAAAAAAATAAGAAAAAAAATCATAAAAAAATGAAAGATAAAAAAAATAAAATACACTTGTTATCGCCACGTCCGGAACGACCTGACCAATAAAACTTTTACCATATTTAACCCCTACAGCAAACATCATAAAAAATAATAATAATATAAAATGTAGCAAAAAACTATGCTTTTTCATCATGCCGCCAAAAACAAGTGGAATAAAACACGATTAAAAAGGCCTAATGTAAATAAAAATGGTATAGCTGAAAACGTCACCTTGTCCTGCAAAAAAAGCCGCAATAGAGCTCCGTCAGTGGAGAAATAAAAAAGTTATAGCTCTCAGAATAAAGCAATGCAATAATTTTTCTATAAAATTGTTTTTATTGTGTAAAAGCGCCAAAACATAGTTATAAATGTGGTATCGCTGTAATCGTTCTGACCCGAAGAATAAAGCTGTCTGTCACTTTTACTATACGGTGAACAACATATAAAGAAAACAAAACAGTTCCTGAATTTCTGGTTTTTGTTCATGCTGCATCCCAAAAATCGAAATAGAAAGCGATCAAAAAGCGTTGTGACCAAAAATGGTACCAACAGAAAACGTCAACTCGTCCCGCATAAAACAAGCCATCACATGACTGTCAGCAGCAATATAGAAATATTATAGCTTGCAAAATCTGTTTTTCAAAAAAGTGTCTGTGTGTGATAGCAGCCAAACATAAAAAAAAATATGAATCTGGTATCGCTGTAATCGCACTGACCTGAAGAATGAAGTCGTCTAAAACTAATTCTTCACCTGCTGATGATTTGTTCATTCTGCCTACCAAACATGACAGTGAGGCTAAGTGCCCACAATGCAGAAATGCTGCATATTTTTTCCGCATCTCCCTGGCAGGAAAAACGCATGTGGATTTTACATGCGTTTTTCCTGCCAGGTAGAAGCGTTTTTGCATGTGGGTTATCAAGCGCTTTTCCAAGCGATTTTAGCATCACTTGGAAAAGTGCTTGACAACTTGGTCACACTATATAAATCCATGCAACCGGCATGGATTTATATAGTGTGACCAAGTTAATAGTTAAAAAAAAGAATATAAAATAAAGATTATACTTGCCTTCCGATGGCCCCCGGTGTTTTCTCCGCTCCGTCCGGTCTCTTGTATGGGTCGCTGTGGTGGGAAAGGACCTGCGGTGATGTCATTGAGTCATGTGACAGTGTCTGTCTTTTTAAAGAGGTTGTCCAATAATATACAGAGAATGTCCATATCGATTCAAACGGCGGAAATAATTTTTTTTGTAATTAGCATCTGATGTAATTGTTGCTTGTGAGTGGTGCTATAGCTGACCGCTCCCCCCTGATTGATTGGGCTGTTGGCGGGGTTTCACTGCACATCACAGCCCAGCATCCAGCGTGCGCTTTCCCTCGCCTGCATTCATTGGCAAAGCGAGCGTTGGTTGCTGGGCTGTGATGCGTGGGGAAACCTGACCCACAGCCCATCAATCAGGGGGGAGCGCGTCAATGGGTCACGCCCGGCTGCAGACGGAACTTGACGTGACATCAGCGGATGTCAGAGCCGGCTGCAGACAGGGTCACGTGATGCCTGCTGAGCGGTTAGCAATAGTGCATTTGCATTTTTCACTCAGCAACATTCGCTTCTGCTTGTTTCTGCAAAACACCCATGGAGTAAAAATCGTCACTGCACCTTTAGATAAATTCCCAGAGGGGTGTAATTTCCAAAATGGGGTCACTTGAGGGAGGGGGGGATTCTGCTCTTCTGGCAGCTAGAGGCTCTGTATATGAAGTCCGCAAACTATCCAACGAAATTTGTTGTCCAAGAATCAAATAGCACTCCCATTCCGAGTCTCACCATGTGGCTAAGCAACACTGTACAGCCACATATGGGGTATTGCCACATTCAGCAGAAATTGTGACAAGTTTTGGTGAAATTTTTACCCATTTCCCTGTGTGACAAAGTAAAATCGGGGCTAAAACATTTTTGGTAAAAATTTAAGTATTTTTTTTTCACCACTCAATGGTATAAGAATCTGTGACACACTTGTAGTATCATTATGAACCCCTAGATGAATTCATTGGGTGGTGTACTTTGTAAAATCAGGGCACTTATGGGGAGGTGGGCTTCTGCTGTTCTGGCACCTCAGGGCCTCTGCCAATGTCACATGGCACCCTCAAACCATTACAGCAAAATGTGCACTACAATATAGTGCTCCTTCCCTTCTGAGCTTTACACTGTGGCTCAAAAGTAGTTTTTAACCACACGTGAGGTATTGGATAGGCGTACTCAGTAGAAATTGCATAACATATTTTGTGGTCCATTTTCTCCTATAATCCATTTTGAAAACTGAAAACTTGAGGCCAAAGTAACGTTTTAGTGATGATTTTCTATTGACTCAGTTGAATGTTATACAATTCTGTGAATCACATGAGTATTAAAAATGCTCACTGTACCACTTGATGAATTCCTCAAGAGGTGTAGTTTCCAAAATGGCGTTTCTGCTTTTTTAGCATGTAAGGCTGTGTGCCCACGATGCGTTTTTTAAGCATTTCCGCAGCGGCAAAAACGCTTAAAAAATGCATGGTAGAAGGTCTGCCATGTTCCCCAATGATAATCCGCATGTGCTGTGCACATACTGCAGAAACGCTTATAAAACGCATGGTAGAAGGTCTGTAATGTTCCCCAATGATAATCCGCATGTGCTGTGCACATACTGCAGAAACGCTTATAAAACGCATGGTAGAAGGTCTGCAATGTTCCCCAATGATAATCCGCATGTGCTGTGTACATACTGCAGAAACGCTTATAAAACGCATGGTAGAAGGTCTGCAATGTTCCCCAATGATAATCCCCATGTGCTGTGCACATACTGCAGAAACGCTTATAAAACGCATGGTAGAAGGTCTGTAATGTTCCCCAATGATAATCCGCATGTGCTGTGCACATACTGCAGAAACGCTTATAAAACGCATGGTAGAAGGTCTGTAATGTTCCCCAATGATAATCCGCATGTGCTGTGCACATACTGCAGAAACGCTTATAAAACGCATGGTAGAAGGTCTGTAATGTTCCCCAATGATAATCCACATGTGCTGTGCACATACTGCAGAAACGCTTATAAAACGCATGGTAGAAGGTCTGTAATGTTACCCAATGATAATCCGCATGTGCTGTGCACATACTGCAGAAACGCTTATAAAACGCATGGTAGAAGGTCTGCAATGTTCCCCAATGATAATCCGCATGTGCTGTGCACATACTGCAGAAACGCTTATAAAACGCATGGTAGAAGGTCTGCCATGTTCCCCAATGATAATCCGCATGTGCTTTGCACATACAGCAGAAACGCTTAAAAAATGCATGGTAGAAGGTCTGCCATGTTCCCCAATGATAATCCGCATGTGCTGTGCACATGCTGCAGAAATTTCCGCTGGGGATTATCATTGCGGAAAAAAAATGCAGCACTACCAATTATTTTGCAGAAGTGCTGCATTTTCGCCGCCATTAACTTGCATTGGACCGCATGGAATCCGCATCACTAGATCTGTACATGCGGAATCCATGCGTTTCAATGTGCGGATGGTACCCGGGTGTGGAGGAGAGGAGACTCTCCTCCAGACCCGGGTACCATAGAACCTGTAAAAAATAAAAAAATATTATACTTACCTTCTGATGGCCCCCGGTGTGCTTGTCTTCGCTTGCCGACAGATCGCGGTGGACTCAAGGACCTGTGCTGACGTCATTTAGTCATGTGACGGCAGGTCCTTCAGTGTACCACGAGCTGCCGGCAAGCCAGGACGGAGCGAATAAAGACTGCGGGGGGCCATCAAAAGGTAAGTATATATTTATTTTTTTATTTTTTACCATTCTTTCGGTCACACTATATAAATCCATGCCGGTTGCATGGATTTATATTATGTGACCAATTTGTCAAGCACTTTCCAAGTGATGCTAAAATCGCTTGGAAAGCGCTTGTCAACCCGCATGCGAAATCGCATGTGAAGAACGCTTCACATCCGCATGTACAATCCGCATGAACAATCCGCATGAACAATCCGCATGCGTTTTTTCTGCCAGGGAGATGGAGAAACGCTCAGGAAAAAATCCAGAGCATTTCTGCATCGTGGGCACATAGCCTAAGGGGCTCTTAAAATGAGACATGGCATCTGCAACCTATTCCAGCCAGAATTGCACTCCAGATTTCAATTGGTACTCCTTCCCTTCTGAGCCCTGCTGTGTGTCCAAATAATAGTTTTCCACAACATATGGGGTATCTGTGTACTTAGGGCAAATTGCACAACAAATTTTATGGTCCATTTTCTCCCTTTACCTTTGTGAAAATGAAACATTTGGAGCTAAAGTAACATTTTTGCTGGAAATATGTGTTTTTTCCAGGGCGTCCCTCTTGACAGCACTGTGGAGGTTTCACCAATTTAAGATACACCAGGTAACTGCTCTCCTCCAAATTAAAGATGTCCGAGTGCATGCAGAGTAGCTAATCAACTAAATTTGCTAATCTGGTCGAAAAACTTCACTCAGAGATTGAACCATGCAAATGGCATACTTTATTACATAGACATGGGGTTATATAGTATTCTACTCCTTGGTGGGATTAGTAAAATTCATTGCTCTTTCTGATAACTTGGCACATTGCAATTTGCTCATCTATGTATCTCTTGGCCTCAGTAACGCCTTAGGAATTCCGATGGGAGTGGTGAGTTCGTTTCTCAGCGCCATCTTTTCCAACTCGACATGAATCTCTCTGTTATCAGCCGTGCACATGCATACGTCATTCTCAGGAAATCATTTAGTTGTTCATGTCTACAATAAGAACACAAACTGATAGTTATACAGTACAGACCAAAAGTTTGGACACATTTTCTCATTTAAAGATTTTTCTGTATTTTCATGACTTTGAAAATTGGACATTCACACTGAAGGCATCAAAACTATGAATTAACACATGTGGAATTATATACTTAACAAAAAAGTGTGAAACAACTGAAAATATGTCTTATATTCTAGGTTCTTCAAAGTAGCCACCTTTTGCTTTGATGACTGCTTTGCACACTCTTGGCATTCTCTTGATGAGCTTCAAGACGTAGTCACCGGAAATGGTTTTCACTTCACAGGTGTGCCCTGTCAGGTTTAATAAGTGGGATTTCTTGCCTTATAAATGGGGTTGGGACCATCAGTTGTGTTGTGCAGAAGTCAGGTGGATACACAGCTGATAGTCCTACTGAATAGACTGTTAGAATTTGTATTAGGGCAAGAAAAAAGCAGCTAAGTAAAGAAAAATGAGTGGCCATCATTACTTTAAGAAATGAAGGTCAGTCAGTGCGAAAAATTGGGCAAACTTTGAATGTGTCCCTAAGTACAGTTGCAAAAACCATCAAGCGCTACAAAGAAACTGGCTCACATGAGGACCGCCGCAGGAAAGGAAGACCAAGAGTCACCTCTGCTTCTGAGGATAAGTTTTATCCGAGTCACAAGCCTCAGAAATCGCAGGTTAATGGCAGCTCAGATTAGAGACCAGGTCAATGCCACACAGAGTTCTAGCAGCAGACACATCTCTACAACAACTGTTAAGAGGAGACTTTGTGCAGCAGGCCTTCATGGTAAAATAGCTGCTAGGAAACCACTGCTAAGGACAGGCAACAAGCAGAAGAGACTTGTTTGGGCTAAAGAACACACGGAATGGACATTAGACCAGTGGAAATTTGTGCTTTGGTCTGATGAGTCCAAATTTGAGATCTTTGGTTCCAACCACCGTGTCTTTGTGCGACGCAGAAAAGGTGAACGGATGGACTCTACATGCCTGGTTCCCACCGTGAAGCATGGAGGAGGAGGTGTGATCGTGTGGGGGTGCTTTGCTGGTGACACTGTTGGGGATTTATTCAAAATTGAAGGCATACTGAACCAGCATGGCTACCACAGTATCTTGCAGCGGCATGCTATTCCATCCGGTTTGCGTTTAGTTAGATCATCATTTATTTTTCAACAGGACAATGACCCCAAACACACCTCCAGGCTGTGTAAGGGCTATTTGACCAAGAAGGAGAGTGATGGGGTGCTACGCCAGATGACCTGGCCTCCACAGTCACCAGACCTGAACCCAATCAAGATGGTTTGGGGTGAGCTGGACCGCTGAGTGAAGGCAAAAGGGCCAACAAGTGCTAAGCATCTCTGGGAACTCCTTCAAGATGGTTGGAAGACCATTTCCAGTGACTACCTCTTGAAGCTCATCAAGAGAATGCCAAGAGTGTGCAAAGCAGTGACCAAAGCAAAAGGTGGCTACTTTGAAGAACCTAGAATAAAAGACATATTTTCAGTTGTTTCACACTTTTTTGTTAAGTATATAATTCCACATATGTTAATTCATAGTTTTTATGCCTTCAGAAGAAATTGACCCTATGTTAAGACTCTTCTGGAACCCTACAATGTGACGGGCGCCCCGTCCCTTTTAGACGGAGCCACCGACGTTTCCTAAATCTAATTCAAACGGAGACCTACAGGAAAGGGATGGAGACCCTAAAAGATCTAGTGACTGGGTAATCGAGGGCCACCCCTAACACAGAAATATGGATATTAACTTTACAAACTCATTTACTTCCGGTAATCTCTCTGGTACAACACCTTCTAAGGGGAACTGTTTGTTCATAGGCCTCTTCATTAGATTCTTCGGACAAGACGCTGACAGGTACTGCTGCATCTACTGTTTTGGCAATTAACCTCTTGACACAGGGAATCACACAGATCAGCAATACACTAATTAGAATTATTGCACTTAGTAAAATAATTCCCCCTTGGATTAACCAACTCTTCCAATCTCTCATCCAAGAAAAATATTTATCCCAGGGATCAGTCACACCTGAATTCCTTTCCAGTTCTTCACTTAAATCTGTCAATTTCTTGAGCGCCTTAGTAACTTTCCCTGTGGGGCCGGTATTGTCTGGGATATAAGTACAACAATGCTCACCTATCATTTTGCATACCCCTCCTTTTTCTGCAAGTAACATATCCAGAGCTATTCTGTTTTGGAAAGCCATGGTAGATGTGGGTGCTAGTTGGTCAGCTATTCCTTGTAAGGCATCTTTGGTGTAATTGACAAATCTTTGTTGGTTATAATATATGTAATTTATCCAATCTATGTTCTTGTTAACGGTTATTATGGACTCAAATTCCGCCTTGAATTTGTCTGCCACCTCTCTAGGCACTCCGAGAACATCAATCAAAATAATATATATATATATGTGTGTGTGTGTGTGTCAAAACTGCCTTTGGGGTTAACTTCTCTCTTGGCCCTGTATGTACCTGCAAATGCAGCCTTTATTTCCTCTTTGGATTCCTGGGACTCAGATATAAAGTAAACAGACATTATTCCTTTAGTTAACGCACATTCCCCAGTCCATTTGCCTTCCAGTCTTGTCCTAATTTTCATGTCACCACAAATCCAGTACACGTCACTCAGAGATTATTTCTGGTCCTGGGCCTCTGTACCCTCTATAGTACTGTAATTCCCACAGTAACCTTGTGTAAAATTCCCTAAGAAATTCCAACTCCCCTGGGTATTTTGGAAACAAGTATAATTTCCTGGGTAGATGATTATTCCCTGTCTGGAGCTTGATATTCCGGCGGTAATGAAATATTTCGTTCTCCATGGGATGTAGACACTGGAATTTGAAGTCCTGTTGGTATACATATCCAAGAGACACCTTTGTACCTCTTCTGGGAAAATTAGAGGGACTGTACCCAAATGTGGCCTGGCCTTTGAACATACATAACAATCACTAAAGTTATGTTGGGTTGCTGTATGCTTTATCCATTCTAACCACCAGTTATGATCTGAAAATCCCGTTTCTATTGTTAGGGTATCCTCATAAGTGGGATTGGCTATGGCTACCATACCTTCCATCCTGTGGAGCCGGCGGGCTAATGGGTTTATCTTCAGACCCACTTTATTAGGAATACTGGCCAATTTTAACTTTCTCATACCTCCCATCCTTCCTTCACTCCAGTATCCTAATATATATATATTCCTCCATCTTGCTCTGTAGGGTTCTCTATGGTGATAGTCAACCCATTACATGTACCCATAACCCTACACCCAGGTTTAAATGGTCTTTTTTGTAGTTTGAAACGGTCAAAGATTTCCTGTTATCCTTTTTGTCCTTAGCAGATTGTGGTTTGTATCCCCAGTCGTAGTCACCTGTGTTCCACCCAACAGCACCCCAGTAATCACATTTTTGTCCCAAGTAATTGTCAGTGACACAGATATATTGGTCAACAAAGCTCTTAACGTCACTACTCAATCTCTCATACCCCCTACAAGATACTATCCCACAGTATTAAAATTGGAAAGTCACCACATTCAAGGAAGTGTTGTACCAGAAAACTGGAATATCATTCTCTTTAGTAATAATTGCTTGGAATGTACGTGTTAACGTAACAAAGGCTTCCCCCATACCTACAGTCATCAAAAAAAGGAACATCAGGGTTGTGGGTCTGAGACCACCTTCTTGCAATGGGATGCGTGGACCCATGATGTTCGGCCTTCGACCTTCACAGCCGTAGGTGATGTAAGCAACACTTGGTAGGGCCCTTCAAATCTGCCATCCAGTGTGCCTCGCATGTGATTCTTTATCCAGACAAAATCTCCAGGCTGGGTGCTGTGAGTACCTGGTTCAAGATCTGAGTCTGGAATGGAAGAGTACACTGTAGCATGTGTTAGTTTTAACTCTTTAGCAAATCCGACCACAAAATTCACAAGCTTATCATTCCCTGAACTAAGCAGCTGTGGGTAATATCGACCCATTCTAGGTGGCCCCCCAAACAAGATCTCATATGGTGTGAGCCCTGTGGGTTTCGGACTGCATAAAGGGCAATAGGCAGCACCTCCGGCCATAGAAGTGACAATTCTTTACTGGCTTTAAGAATTTTGTTTTTCAAAGTGCGATTCATCCTTTCAACTTTGCCGCTACTTTGAGGATGATAGGGCGGATTTCGGCCTGCATACTCTATCTCCCAGATCGATTTGGTAACTTCAGCAGGCGGGTCATTGATCATTTTCAATCACTTCTGGAATCCCGAATCTGCAGATAAGTTCTGCCAGAAGCCTTTTCATTGTAGTTCTAGCAGTCATATTGGCTACTGGGTATGCTTCTGTTCAGCCGGAAAACATATACACCACTACCAGAACATATTCATATTGTTACGTATCCGGATGGTGGAACCTCTGTGCTGCGGTGCAAGGAGGGACCCAGAAGGGCGTAACTAAGTATCAACTCGGACCGACCCAGGTCGTACGGCGGCTAAAGACTCCGTGACCAGGGAGGGACCGAGCAGAGGGACCAGGTGCTACTCTGGGGACGACCTTGTAAGGGCGCAGGTGACTCCCACTGGTCAGATGGCTGAGACTGACCGATACTGCAGATGGGCACAGCAGGCAGGCTGACGAGAGGTCCAGGTAGATGAACTGGCTGAGACAGCAAGCGACAGGCGGGAGCCTCTAGGTAGGCTGTCAGGTGGTCACGGCAAGTGACAGGCAGGAGCCTCTAGGTAGGCTGTCAGGTGGTCACGGCAAGTGACGGGCAGGGGCCTCCAGGTAGGCTGTCAGGTGGTCACGGCAAGTGACGGGCAGGGGCCTCCAGGTAGGCTGTCAGGTGGTCACGGCAAGTGACTGGCAGGAGCCTCCAGGTAGGCTGACAGGTAACAGGCCGGTGCTTCCAGGTAAGCAGGCGGGTGAGGCCCATAGACAGACTGGCGGACTGAATGGAAGACAGACTCTCGGGCAGGAGAGTAGTCAGGCTGGCGGGCAGGACTAGTAGTCAGGCTAGCAGCGGGACCTGAGGGCTGAAGCAGAGGTAAGTACTCTATGCAACAACTATTACTCTGGCACCTCCACTTTGGAGGAGGTGCCCTACACATGGGAGGACCTCTGGCAATTGGCCGGGGACTCCCCAGGGCCCTAAGCACAGCGCCCAGGAAGCTGCGCGTGCCGGCAGCAGAAGCAGGAAGAGGAGCACTGGAGGATGCCGGGCAGGGAGCGCGGCGGTGAGAGGGACGGCGTCTCTGCCTGGCAGAGGGCAGAGATGCCGATGCTACAGTACCCCCCCCCCCCTTTACGCCACCTCTTTTTTTAGGCCAGAAAGAAATTTTTCAAGAAGAAGCGGGGCATGAATGTTCTCCCTGGGTTCCCAAGTTCTCTCCCCTGGGCCAAACCCCCTCCAATCCACCAGAGAAAAGGTTTTTCCTCTTACCCTCTTGGTGGCCAGAATGTTCTCTACCTCAAAAACGTCCTCAGCGGAAACCGGAGCAGGGGGAGTACCTGGATTTTTGGAAAAAGAATAAAACACAACTGGTTTGAGGAGAGATACGTGGAAGGAGTTGGGAATCCGTAAGGTGGCCGGGAGTTTTAGTTTGTAGGCCACTGGGTTGATTTGTTTGAGGACTTCAAATGGACCGATGAACCGAGGACCCATCTTGTAGGAGGGTATTTTCAGCCTAACATGTTTGGAGGAGAGCCAAATCTTGTCTCCCGGACGGAATTGAGGCGGATCCAGACGTCTCTTATCAGCATATCTCTTCATCCGCTCGGAGGACTGAAGAAGTGCGGACCTAGTATTCTCCCAAATGGTGGAAAATTCGCTGACCAGAGACTCCGCGGCAGGGTTGTCCACAGAAGCGTAGACGGGAAACGGAATCCGGGGATCTTGACCATAGACTACAAAGAACGGGGACTTGGAAGTAGATTCGCTCTCATGGGTGTTGTAGGAGAATTCGGCCCATGGTAGGAGGTCCACCCAATCGGTATGGTGAGCATTAACAAAGTGCCGAAGGTAGCTGGTAAGGATCTGGTTGATACACTCCACTTGGCCATTGGACTGTGGATGGTAAGCGGAGGAGAAATCCAGGGTGACATCCAGCAGCTTACACGTAGCTCTCCAGAAGCGTGAGGTGAATTGAACTCATCGAACCGACACAATATGGAGGGGTAGGCCATGGAGACGGAACATGTGAAGGAAGGAGTCCTTAGCCAGCTCCGATGCAGACAGGAGACCAGGCAGAGGGATGAAGTGGGCCATTTTAGAAAAGCGGTCAGCGACCACCCAAATGACTGTACAGCTGGCAGAAACAGGGAGATCTGTAATTAAGTCCATAGCAATGTGTTGCCAAGAGGCAGCAGGTACGGGAAGAGGCAGGAGGTGACCGGCTGGAAGATGTCTGGGAACTTTGTTGCGGGCACAAGGCGAACAGGCCGAGACTAAGTCTGCCACATCCTTGCGCAGGGTGGGCCACCAGTAATGCCGGGAAATGAGCAGGAAAGTTTTCTTCTGACCGGCATGGCCGGCTAGTTTAGATGAATGACCCCAGTGAAGAATCTTCTCCCGATCAGGAACTGCTACAAACGTCTTACCGGTAGGAGACGAGTCAGATCTAAGGGGGCCATACTAATCACTTTGGAGGGGTCGATGATGTGCGTAGGCTCCTCCTCTAGATCGGAGGCCGGGAAGGATCGGGACAAGGCGTCTGCTTTAACATTCTTGTCCGCCGGGCGGAAATGTAGGATAAAGTCGAAGCGAGCGAAGAACAAAGACCACCGGGCCTGACGCGGATTGAGTCTTTGGGCATTCTGGAGATATGCAAGGCTTTTGTGATCAGTATAGATGATCACTGGGTATAGAGCCCCTTCAAGCAGGTAACGCCACTCCCCCAGCGCCAATTTGATGGCTAGGAGTTCTCGGTCTCCTATGGAGTAGTTGTGCTCAGACGAGGAGAAGAGTTTGGAGAAGATGCCGCAGGTTACCATTCGCCCGGATGAAGATTTTTGGGTGAGCACCGCTCCGGCTCCGGAGGAGGAAGCATCAACCTCCAGGAAGAACTGTTTGTTGCAGTCCAGACGGTGCAGCACTGGGGCAGAGGAGAAGGCTTGGTTTAAGGAAAGGAAGGCCTCCTCCGCTTCGGGCGGCCATACCTTGGGATTTGCTCCCTTACGGGTGAGCGCAGAGATGGGAGCAGTCCGAGAAGAGAAGTGCGGGATGAAGAGACGGTAGTAGTTGGCGAAGCCCAGGAATCGCTGAATCGCCTTCAACCCCTCCGGACGGGGCCATTTTAAGACGGCAGAGAGCTTCTCGGGGTCCATTCGTAGACCTGTCTGGGAGATAATATAACCCAGGAACGGAAGGGAGGTCTGCTCGAAGCGGCACCTCAAATTTGGCATAGAGGTGATTCTGCCTGAGCCTAAGCAGAACCTGACGAACATCCCTCCGGTGTGTGGGAAGGTCCGGAGAGAAGACCAAGATGTCGTCCAGGTACACCACCATGCAGGAATATAGAAGATCACGGAAGATGTCATTGACTAATTCTTGGAAGACAGCGGGAGAATTGCAGAGACCGAAGGGCATTACACGGTATTCATAGTGACCGTCCTGGGTATTGAATGCCGTCTCTTTACTCGTCTCCTTGACGGATCCGGACCAGGTTATACGCACCACGTAAATCCAGCTTGGTAAAGATCCTAGCGCCCTTAAGGCGGTCAAATAACTCTGAGATGAGTGGCAGGGGGTATTTGTTTTTGACTGTGATTTGGTTGTCATCGATAGCCCATACAGGGGCGTAGGGAACCATCTTTCTTATTGACGAAGAAGAATCTGGCTCCAGCCGGGGAGGTCGTTTTCTGGATGAATCCCCTAGCCAGGTTCTCCTTAATGTATTCTGACATGGCCCGGGTTTCAGCCGATGACAACGGGTAAATACTCCCACAGGGTGGAGTGGCACTTGGTACCAGGTCGATCGGGCAATCATATGGCCTATGAGGTGGCAGTGTCTCTGCTTCCTTTTTGTCGAAGACATCTGCTTAGGACCAGTAAGGTGCCGGCAAATCAGGTAGATTAGCCGGGTGATAGGCGGGCTTACCGGGACCAGGCCGGTCTTATGGCAATCCTGCCCTCAATGGAGAACTTAACCGGATTGCCAGTTCAGCACGGGTTCATGTCTCTGAAGCCAGGGTAGACCTAGCAATAGGGAGTGAGAGAGACCGGAAAGCACATGGAAGGAGATCCTCTCAGAGTGCAGCATTCCCACCTGCAGGGTTATAGGTTCTGTGACGAGTAGGATGGTCACTGGAAGGAGTCTTCCATCCACGGAGGCGACTGCCAATGGTTCAGCCAGAGGTTTGGTGGGAATGTGATATTTCTCTACCAGGGACTGGGATATGATATTCCCAGCAGCTCCGGAATCCAGGTGTGCAATTTCAAAGTAGCGGTTCTCTCCCCAGGAGATGGAGACAGACAAAGTCAGGGAAGGAGAGGGTTTACTTTTGTCTAGGACGACCTCTCCGAGCAGTCCTAGACACTGGCGTTTCCCGGCTTCACTGGGCAGGAACGGATGAAGTGCTCCTTACTGCCACAATAGAAACAGCTCCCCCTCGGCTCGGCGTGACTCTTGGCTAGATTTGACCATCTTGGTCTGGTCGACCTGCATAGGTTCGGGCGAGCGTGCCCGGGGAGTTGCTAATTGAGAGACAGGTCTCTGGAAAGTAGGAGCAAGGCGAGGAAATCTTGGCTCCCGGGTAGTCTCTTAGGTACGTTCTTGGAAACGGATGTCAATCCGGGTAGCTAGTGACACCAAGTCATCCAGGGTGGTAGGAATGTCCCGACCGGCTAACTCGTCCTTAATCCGACCGGAAAGACCCTCCCAGAAGACGGACACCAGAGCCTCCTTGTCCCAGGCAAGCTCAGAAGCGAGGGTACGGAACCGTATGGCATATTGGCCCACGGTGAGACTCTCTTGGCGGAGACGTAGCAGAGCGGAAGCTGAAAAGGATTTTCGTCCTGGTTCATCGAAGACTTTCCGGAAAGCAGCGAGGAAAGACGATAGATCAGACACCAGGGGATCCCCTCTCTCCCCCACAGGGGATTAAGCCATGCCAGTGCTTCCCCAGTGAGATGGGACATGATGAATGCCACCTTGGGCCGGTCGGAGATGAACTGATGTGCCAAGAGTTCAAAGTGCAGGGTGCACTGGTTTATGAAACCTCGAGCTAAAGCGGGGTTGCCCGCAAAACGTGGAGGTGCCGAGAGCCGGGGTCCATAGCCGGACGCCATAATAGGACTGGGTTGTGGTGCCGCAGAAGCAGGCGCTGCTTGACCAGAGACGGACACAGACGGGTCGGACAATGCACCTAGGCGAGAGTTAACAGACCGCAGAAAGGACAGGACCGACTCCTGTAGAGCTCTCTGACGTAAGACCTCCTGGTGCAGGTCGGAGAATGCGGGGGTCTTGCCATGGCCCGAGCAAACTGTTACGGATCCGGATGGTGGAACCTCGGTGCTGCAGTGCAAGGAGGGACCCAGAGGGGCGTAACTAAGTATCAACTCGGACCGACCCAGGTCGTACGGCGGCTAAAGACTCCATGACCAGGGAGGGACCGAGCAGAGGGACCAGGTGCTACTCTGGGGACGACCTTGTAAGGGCGCAGGTGACTCCCATGGGTCAGATGGCTGAGACTGACCGATACTGCAGATGGGCACAGCAGGCAGGCTGACGAGAGGTCCGGGTAGATGAACTGGCAGAGACAGCAAGCGACAGGTGGGAGCCTCTAGGTAGGCTGACAGGTGGTCACGGCAAGTGACAGGCAGGGGCCTCCAGGTAGGCTGTCAGGTGGTCACGGCAAGTGATGGGCAGGGGCCTCCAGGTAAGCAGGCGGGTGAGGCCCATAGACAGACTGGCGGACTGAATGGAAGGCAGACTCTCGGGCAGGAGAAAAGTCAGGCTGGCGGGCAGGACTAGTAGTTAGGCTAGCAGCGGGACCTGAGGGCTGAAGCAGAGGTTAGAACAATGTGCTGCAACTATTGCTCGGGCACCTCCACTTTGGAGGAGGTGCCCCACACATGGGGGGACCTCCGGCAATTGGCCGGGGACTCCCCAGGGCGGCGCGCGCGGCCCCATTAAGAGGGAGAGAGCGCGTGCCTTAAGCACAGCGCCTGGGAAGCTGCGCGCGCCGGCAGCAAAAGCAGGAAGAGGAGCGCTGGAGGACGCCGGGCAGGGAGCGCGGCGGTGAGAGGGACGGCGTCTCTGCCTGGAGGAGGGCAGAGATGCCGATGCTACACATATCTTCCACTCTTGGGTAATTACATATGATCAATTTGGATTCTCTGTAAAGGATACTGTGACTTTGCCAGTTTCTTCTTTGGCACATGTTCTGTTATTCCGGGATTGCAAGTGTTAAGAATCTCACAGCTCCTAGTATAGTTTGTAGCAAGAACTGAGATCTCAGGTGCAATATAGAATTTATTGATAACTGAAATTATCTGATTCTTCCCTCTATGTACCTTTCCATGAGCCCACTGAACCACTGCAGGATACAGTGCTCTTGGCCGACATATTCTTCTTCCCACTCTCCAGATTCCGTCATTACAAAACGTTCCTCCCCGTCCAATCCATCCTTGTTTTTCTTCTTCTGTTACCGCATTCTGCCGGTCCACTAAAGTCCTGTGTGCCGGATTCTCTTCCAGTCTTGGCTCCTTTTCATCTTCCAACCCCAAATTTCTCATTCTCGTTTCTTCCTCATCCCCTCGTTGTCTCTGACTTCTGGTGAGCACAAACCACTCCGTACCCCCTGACACCTCTGCTTCCTCGGGAAGTATTGGTTCCATAGCTGCTGCTTTTGCTGTAATGTCAGCCAGATGATTCCCCTTGGCTTCCTCCAAATTTAGTTTCCCATGAGCCTTAATTTTGATCAGACACTTGCGTAGGTAACTTCAGAGCTTCTAGCAGACTTCTCATTGCTGCTGCATTCCAGATTGGAGCTCCACTGGCTGTCTTGTAGCCCCTCAGGGCCCTTATCAGGCCAAAGTCATGGGCAATCCCGAATCCGTACCTCGAGTCCGTGTAGCTATTGGCCACTCGACTTTCTGTGCACTTGCCGGCTTCGGTCAGAGCATACAGTTCGGCCTCTTGAGCTGACCTATAAGACGGCAGTGGTCCAGCAGAAACAACCATTGGTGGGGACACCACCGCATATCCGGTATGTTAAGTTCCATATTCCTCTGCTTATCTGGACCCGTCAGTATACAGTATCAGATCCGCTTCAGGCTGTGGCTGTTCAGAGACCGTAGGTAGGTGAGAGGTTTCTGCCTTCTGAGGTCCCCTCTAAGTCTTCAGAGCAGTCCCCCCTTGACAGAGGAAGCGGAGTGGAGGGGTTCAAGACAGTACATCGCCAAAGAGCTATATTTTCTGATAAAACGAGCTCACAAGAAGGGGGGCACTGCTAGACCTAATATTAACCAATAGGCCAGACCGCATATCAAATATACGAGTTGGGGGTCACTTGGGTAATAGTGATCACAAAATACGTTTTCATGTAACCTTTAATAAGATGTGTAGTAGAGGGGTTACAAGGACACTAAACTTCAGGAAGGCAAATTTCCAACGGTTGAGAGATGATCTTAGTGCAATAAACTGGGACGATATCCTGAGACATAAAGCTACACAAAGCAAATAGGAGACATTTATTGGTATCCTGAATAGGACCTGTGCACAATATATACCCTACGGGAATAAGCATGCTAGAAATAGGAGGAAACCACTGTGGCTAAATAAAGCTGTAAGGGGCGCAATAAGTGACAAAAAGAAAGCATTTAGAGAACTAAAGCAAGTAGGTAGTAATGAGGCATTAAATAAATATAGAAAATTAAATAAATTCTGTAAAAACCAAATCAAGGCAGCAAATATTTGAGGCAGAGAGAATCCTTGCCAGAGAAAGTAAAAATAACCCCAAAATATTCTTCAACTACATAAATAGTAAAAAACTAAAAAATGATAGTGTTGGCCCCCTTAAAAATAGTCTGGGTGAAATGGTGGATGAGGATGAGGAAAAAGCCAATATGCTAAGTGATTTTTTTTCAACTGTATTTACACAAGAAAATCGCATGACAGAAAACATGATTAGTGATAACAAAAATTCTCCATTAAATGTCACTTGGTTAACCCAGCAGGAAGTACGGCGGAGTCTAAAAATCACTAAAGTTGACATATCCCCAGGCCCGGATGGGATACACCCGCGAGTACTGCAGGAATTAAGTAACGTCATTCATAGACCGTTATTTTTAATCTTTAAAGATTCCATAATAACAGGGTCTGTACCACATGACTGGTGTATAGTAAATGTGGTGCCAATATTCAAAAAGGGGACAAAAACCGAACTTGGAAATTATAGGCCAGTAAGCTTAACCTCTACTGTGGGTAAAATCCTGGAGGGTTTCTTAAGAGATGCTATACTAGAGTATCTGAAGAAGAATAACCTCATGACCCAATATCAACATGGGTTTACGAGGGACCGTTCCTGTCAGATTAATCTGATCAGCTTTTATGAGGAGGCAAGTTCTGGACTGGACCAAGGAAATGCAGTGGATGGGGGCATCTTCTACGTCTGGAGGAAAGAAGGTTTAATCATAATCACAGACGGGGATTCTTTACTGCAAGAGCAGTGAGACTATGGAACTCTCTGCCGCATGATGTTGTAATGAGTGATTCACTATTAAAATTTAAGAAGGGCCTGGATGCCTTTCTTGAAAAGTATAATATTACAGGTTATATATACTAAATTCCTTGATAGGGCGTTGATCCAGGGAACTAGTCTGATTGTCGTATGGAGTCAGGGTGTTTGCCACATGTTTTTTTTTTTGCCTTCCTCTGTTAGGCTATGGTTTGAACTTGATGGACTTAGTTTTTAAGGTTGAAGGAAGACTGTTACTATGTTACATTGGATTCTGACACGATGTTGCTTAGATAGATGGTTGTGCTGGGTTTGTGCAAGGATAGCTTTCAAATCATGAGGGGCTAATATAGTTCTAGGATGGCCAAGTACAACATCTGCTGTTCTGTGGAGGACTTCTGTAACTGCCAACACTGCTTTTGAGACATGTTGGAGCTGTTTGCGCCACTGGATCCAATTTACTGGAATAATATCCGATGGGTCTCATGTGACCTCCATGTTTTTGTGCCAGAACTCCTGAGGCATGGCCACACGCTTCGGAGACAAATAGAAAGAATGGAAATTCATAGTTGGGAATCCCCAGTGCAGGGGCTGAAATGATGAGTTCTTTCAACTAGTCCATTGCATCCTCAGCTTCTTGATCAAAATGCAGGTCCAGCTCAGAAGAGTGGACCCTATCATATAGAGGTTGCATGAGAACTGACGCTTTAGGGATCCACTATCTGCAGTATGTGACCATTCCCAGGAAATCTTGGAGTTGTTTGACAGTTCTCGGGTATGGGATGTCGCGGATGGCAGTTTTTCGCTCTTCAGTGAGATGCTTGCAATGACCCAAAAACACAACTTTGGCACAACACCATTGTAGCTTTCGCAGAGTAACTTTGCATCCGATGGTGGCCAGAAATCGGAGCAATGAATAGCTGAACCTGTGGCAAGTTTGGTCATCGGGACAACAGAGGAGTAGATCGACATATTGTATCAATGTGACTTCAGGGTTCTCACTCTTCCAAGGTTGGAGACAGGTAGTTAAGGCCAGTGTGAAGTGATGAGGGGAGTTCTGAGCTCCTTGAGGCATAACGGTCCAGGTGTACTGTACTCCTGTGTGTGTAAAAGCAAAAAGATACTGACAGTCTGGATGCAGAGGCACACTGAAGAAGGCTTTTGCCAAGTCGATTACTATAAAATGCTTTCCCTCAGGGGAAATTTCACTGAGTAAAGGCCCCGTCACACTAAGCGAGATTGCTAGCGAGATCGCTGCTGAGTCACAAGTTTTGTGACGCAACAGCGACCTCAGTAGCGATCTCGCTACGTTTGACACTTAGCAGCGATCAGGCCCCTGCTGTGAGATCGCTGGTCGTGTCAGAATGGTCTGGACCTTTTTTTGATCGTTGAGGTCCCGCTGGGTAGCATGCATCGGTGTTTTTGACACCTTACCAACGACCTTGTTGACGACTCAGACACAGACACATAGGCGTGCATCGTTATACAGATCGTTACGGGTCGCCGCATCATTGCTTCGTCGTTGGGAAGATCTGACTGTTTGACATTTCACCAGCGACCACATAGCGACGCTGCAACGATCCCTGACGGGTCGTATCGTTGTCGGGATTGCTGTAGTGTCGCTTAGTGTGATGGGGCCTTAATGTATTTGGATTTGGCACCACTGGGGTCTCCAGGATTGTAATTGCATTCAGAGCTCTCAGATCTTGCACCATCCTAAATTTACTTCACTGTAAACAATGGAGTATTAGCAGGAGAAACAGAGAATTAATTGTCCTTTCTTGAGTAATTCTTGGATCTGGGCATCTAATGATGCTTCTTGGGCTGCTTTCAGTGGGTACTGTGGGAGTCTGGGAATCCGTGCACCTTATTTCAGGAAAACTTGGACTGGCGGGACAGGCAGCCGGCCTCTATCATCAGGACCTTGAGACCAGAGTTCAGGTGGTATGCAGTCAAGATAATGCTGTGGTATGGCGGTTATTGCCAATTGGATGACACACAATGGGAGGGCATGTACCTTTGTTTGTTCCTCTAATGATAACGGAGTAGAGACATCTAGATGCATTCCATTCTCATCATATGATATCTGAACATTTAACTTCTGGAGTAGATCTGCTCCTAACAAATTAAGCGGGCAGGTGTCTGAAACGAGCAATCTGGCCAGCAGCTTCTGTTCTTTCCCAATAGGCAATGGAAATGTTAGTCGGGATGAGTGTGGTTTTCAATCCACTCCCACACATGGCACTGGCACTATGCAATGGTGGGATGTTGTCCATTCTCATGTTCAAACTAGCAGGGAGTGGCTGTCTGGGGATGATTGGGAGGTATTCAAGACCTGATCATTAGGTGGGCTATTTAATGATGCTCCCTGCTCAGTCCTTTGCTTTTTATTGCAGTTCCTTTGTGCTTGGTGGTGAATGGTGATAGCATTAGTGTTGCTATCTTTTAGGGGTTTTCTCATTTTCTCTTCTGGCTTCACTTTCTATGGTTCTTGCAGAGGTTCTTGACTAGGCACCAGTTACATCACCAGACTCCAGCTGTCCGGTGACAGTGGGCCTGGGATGGTCTATGCCAAAGTCCCCCTTCCATTTACTGGGTGCTGGGTGAAGTGTTCCTAGCCCTCAAGGGTTCGCCTAGCTGGCAGCTTGTGCCAAGTGCGTATGTGACTGCGCCTTTGCTGGTTTGGTGCCAGTCCTGCTGGGTCCCTCTGCAAAGCACATAACAGCTAATACCCCATAAGTTGTCAAAAATGACTTTTGAGGCATCGTGCAAAGTTCAGAGGGGATTAAGAGACATATTGGAGTTCAGATTTTGCTGGAATAGTTTGAGGGTGCCATGTCACATTGACAGAGCTCCTGAGGTTCCAGAACAGCGGAAACACCCATAAGTGATATCATTTTACAAACTACACCTCTCAATGAATTCATCTAGGGGTTCAGTGAGCATGTTGACTCCACATGTGCCTCACAGAACTTTATACCATTGGGTGGTGAAGAAAGAATAATTAAATTTTTACTAGTAAAATGTTTTAGCCACAAGTTTTTAATTTTTATAAGGGCTAATAGGAAAAAATGGACCACACAGTTTGTTGTGAAATTTCCCTTGAGTGTGCCAATACCCTTCATCTAATCGGGAAATACACTGCTCAAAAAAATACAGGGAATACTTAAACAACAGAATATAACTCCAAGTAAATCAAACTTCTGTGAAATCAAACTGTCCACTTAGGAAGCAACACTGATTGACAATCAATTTCACATGCTGTTGTGCAAATGGAATAGACAATAGATGGAAATTATTGGCAATTACCAAGACACCCTCAATAAAGGAGTGGTTCTGCAGGTGGGGACCACAGACCACATCTCAGTACCAATGCTTTCTGGCTGATGTTTTGGTCACTTTTGAATGTTGGTTGTGCTTTCACACTCGTGGTAGCATGAGACGGACTCTACAACCCACAGAAGTTGCTCAGGTAGTGCAGCTCATCCAGGATGGCACATCAATGCAAGCTGTGTAGTGTCCAGAGGCTGGAGGAGCTACCAGGAGACAGGCCAGTACACCAGGAGACGTGGAGGGGGCAGTAGGAGGGCAACAACCCAGCAGCAGGACCGCTACCTCCGCCTGTGTGCAAGGAGGAACACTGCCAGAGCCCTGCAAAATGACCTCCAGCAGGCCACAAATGTGCATGTGTCTGCACAAACTGTTAGAAACCGACTCCATGAGGGTGGTATGAGGGCCCGACGTCCACAGATGGGGGTTGTGCTCACAGCCCAACACCGTGCAGGATGTTTGGCATTTGCCACAGAACACCAGGATTGGCAAAGTCGCCACTGGCACCCTGTGCTCTTCACAGATGAAAGCAGGTTCACACTGAGCACATGTGACAGATGTGACAGAGTCTGGAGACACCGTGGAGCGCGATCTGCTGCCTTCAACATCCTTCACCATGACCGGTTTGGCAGTGGGTCAGTAATGGTGTGGGGTGGTATTTCTTTGTAGGGCCTCACAGCCCTCCATGTGCTCGCCAGAGGTAGCCTGACTGCCATTAGGTACCGAGATGAGATCCTCAGACCCCTTTGAGACCATATGCTGGTGCGGTTGGCCCTGGGTTCCTCCTAATGCAGGACAATGCCAGACCTCATATGGCTTGTGTGTGTCAGCAGTTCCTGCAAGATGAAGGCATTGAAGCTATGGACTGGTCCGCCCGTTCCCCAGACCTGGATCCGATTGAGCACATCTGGGACATCATGTCTCGCTCCATCCACCAACGTCACATTGCACCACAGACTGTCCAGGAGTTGGCGGATGCTTTAGTCCAGGTCTGGGAGGAGATCCCACAGGAGACCATCCGCAACCTCATCAGGAGCATGCCCAGGCGTTGTAGGGAGGTCATACAGGCACGTGGAGGCCACACGCAATACTGAGCCTCATTTTGACTTGTTTTAAGGACATTACATCAAAGTTGGTTCAGCCTGCAGTGTGTTTTTTCCACTTTAATTTTGGGGGTGACTCCAAATCCAGGCCTCCATTGGTTAATAAATTTGATTTCCATTGATGATTTTTGTGTGCTTTTGTTGTCAGCACATTCAACTTTGTACAGAACAAAGTATTCAATGAGAATATTTCATTCATTCAGATCTAGGATGTGTTCCCTTTATTTTTTTGAGCAGTGTACTTCAGCCACAGCGCAAAGCTCAGAATGGAAAGAGCTAGTATGTTTTGCGGGTGCCATGAACAACATGAAGAGCCTTTAAGGTGCCAGTACAGCAGCGCACCCCCCCCCCTCCACCATAAGTACCCCATTTTACAAACTACACTTTTCAATGAATTAATCTAAGGGAGTAGTGATTATATTGACACCACAGGGGTGTGTCAGAATTTTATACCATTGGATGTTGAAGAAAAATTTTGATTTTGTTTTAGCACCCGATTTCTCATTTTCACACCGGGGAAATGGGTAAAAATAGCACCAAAATTTGTCACACAATTTCTGCTGATTGTTGCAATACATAGCAGGAAAGGCCTAAACTTGATCTGCCTATATGTGCTGTACTCAGAAGAAATGACCAAGCCAAGGTCATATAACAAAAAGTATATCGTTGTACAAGACTGAATGATCCAATCAGGTTTTGTGATATTAAATGATGCTTTATTGCTACAGCGCTTGTATGCGCATATCCTTCGGATCACTGACTATTCATTGCACAGATAATCTTGAAAAAGACTTCATTGGTTGAAATGTCAAATTCATGTATCTCTATTCCTAAGTCAGCATTGGAGTAATAAAGCATCATTTAATATCAGAAAGTCTGATTTGATCATTCAGTCTTGTGCTGAAGATATACTTTTTGTTATGACTGTGGCAATACCTCATATGTGGCTGTACAGTACTGCTTAGCCTCACAGCGGGACTCAGGAGGCAATGAGCGCTATTTGACTGTTGAAGCACAGATTTTTCTACAATAGTATGCGGACTCCAGATACAGAGCTCCTAAGTGCCAGAAGAACAGGAACCCCCCTCAAGTGACCCAATTTTGGAAATTACACCTCTGGAATTTTATCTTCAGGTGTAGTGACTATTTTGACTCCATGGGTGTTTCCAGAAACTAGCAGCAGTGGATGTTGCTCAGTAAAAATTGCAAATCTGCTATTGTAGTGCCCAGTACGTTGTAGTGCCCATAAATTGTGCCTAGCTTGTGTTTCTGGAGTCATGCACCCTGTAAATTAAATGCGCTCTCCTCGCTACAGAAATGCCAAACGTGGACTCTGAATCTGGGTTAGGTACACTGTGGGGGTCAGAAGGGAGAAGGTCATTTGGATTTAAAGGCGCAGATTTTACTGCATTTATTTTTTGGGGGGAAGCCAGCGCTTTTTGAAGTCCTTTGTGCTACCAGTAATGTAGAAGCTCCCTACATTTCCATTGACAGCTGACGGACCTGAGTTGTGATTTTGTGTTTTATTTTTTTGTGGATTGAGTTGAAGCTATTATTGGGAACATTTTACACAACATTTTGGATCACATTAATACGGTGCTCTATGCTGAGCACTTACATCGGGGTTTCCATCTAAATCGCCGATGTTCAGATGAAACCCCCGAGGGATCCATTCACTATAATGAGGCAGCAGAGTTACTATAGACTCCGCCTGGCCTCTGTTCAGCGATGTCCTTCTTTTCAGAATTGCACAAAACTATTATCAGCTGCGCTTTTATACATGCTTAAAAAGACTAAACACTGCCAGATCATAGGTCAGATGGTGTCTACAGTGCCTCCATCTGCCTCATAATAGGGAATCTTCTGCCAGAGGTTCAGTCTGAATGACATATTTCTGAAATTTACACGGAAACTCCGATATAAGCTCTCGGCATAGAGCGCAGGATAAATGTGAGCCAAGCCATACTGCGATCTTTGGAAGGCAGAATAAACAAATCAACAGCAGGTGAAGAATTGGTTTTATTTATCTTTTATGCCATTCCTCGTGCTTTATAAGTAAATGGACAACTTTATTCTTCGGGTCGGTTCAATTACAGCATTATCAGATTTATATTGTATTTTTATGTCTTGTTACTGTCACACAGTAAAAAATGCTGTTTTTACAAAAAAAAGTTATTCCATTGTCATATTTTGAGAGCTATAATTTTATATATATATTTCTGCTAAAAGTCATGTGAGGACTTGTTTATTACGGGATGATTTAACGTTCTTATTGGTACCATTTCGGGCACATTAATATTTTTTGATCCCTGTTTATTCTAATTTTTGGAAGGCAGAATAAACATAAAACAGCAATTCAGGAATTGTGGGTTTCTTGTTTTTTTCATTTGTGTGTTAAAATTGAGAAGGCTGCTTTTTTTTTTCGAATCGGTATACGATTACAGCGATAGCACATTTATATCTTTTTTTTTTTTTTTTTTTTTACAGCTTATACACAATAAAAACAAACTATTTTATAGGAAAAATATTTGTTTTGCCGTCACTATATCCTGAGAACTGTAGCTTTTTTTTTTATTTCTGTCGACTGATCTGTATGTAGGCTTGTTTTTTTGCAGGACAAAATTAAGTTTTTAAGGATACTATTTTATTTTTTTCTACTTTTTCATTGCATTTTATTCTACTGTCAGCTGTGTAATAAAAAAAAGCATAGTTTTCACCACTTTTTTTTTACAGTGTTCACTGAAAGGGTTAAATAATGTGAGTTTTATAGATCCGGCAGTTCTGGATGTGGCGATACCAAATATGTGTACTTCTTTCTTTCTTTTTCTATTTTAAAGAAATATTTGTATTTATTGTTTGTTTGTTTTTTCTCTTTTATTCTGATATATATATTATATTATTATTATTTTATTTTTTTTTACTTAGGCCCTCTATGTAACTTTACTCTGATCATTGGTTTAATACATTGAAATGCACAAGCACCTGTCAGTGTTAAACTGACAAAGCACATTTTAGGCCATTTTCCTGGCATTGTCTAACAGGCCACTGTATCTGGCAGACCCGGAGGTAATTATTTGACCTATCACTATAATCGGCAGCCCACGATTACGAGTGGGTGGTCATGTGAGCGTATATGTTTGCAATTTGCATATTTATAGTCAAGTGCTGACTAGTCTCACCCGACTTCCCTCAATAGAAGACAATTGCAGGCGTCTAGGTGACGTGATCGCCAATTAACACTGGGTATATAAGAGAATTGTGACTGTGTGCACATTACCATGATTTTTCAGTCTCTCTATGTGACTGCAGACTTTGCTGATTAGACTGGAGAACCCTTTTAATGCTAATTTTAGGATTTGAACATTGCCACAGCCCTCACTGCTTTACCAATCTCCAATTTGTTGTCAGGAAAAATGACTGAGTATAGGAAATAAGTGAAATAGCGGTTATAGGTAGTATAGTTAGCCAGATACATGAAGCACACAAATCTTGGACACATATAACAGGAGCATCTTTTTATGGCACTGAGAATTTTCCAGACTGTGGAAAGAAAGCTCTATTCTATGAAGGTATTTTGCACAATATGAGAAAATGTGATATAATTCACCAGAGCTGAGCGGTAACATTGGTAATTGTCCTATTTTATCTTCTAGATTGTGAGGAAAAGGAGCACAAATTCTCAGAAGCACCTTCTGGTTCCTCCAGTCCGGTTGCCACAGATGAAGATATGTATTTATGTTCGCTTTGTGGGAAATGTTTTAAATTCAGGGGCAGGTCGTCCCACCAGAAGGATAACAGTGGAGAAAACATGTATTTGTGCTCTGACTGTGAGACTTCATTTAATTTAAATCCCCAAGTTGTCGTGCCACCCGGAGCAGAAGAGACCTCCTCCTACTGCTTGACATGCAGAAAGAGTTTTGCCAGTAAAACTGTTTTCCTTGCTCACCAACGTATTCACACCGGTAAAAAATCTTTCCAGTGCTCCGAGTGCGGATTGTCTTTCTCCAATCAATCCATCCTTGAAACTCATCAGAGCATCCACACGGGGGATAAACCGTTTTCTTGTTCGGACTGCGGGAAATGTTTTGCCATGAAGGCAAACCTTGTCAAGCATGTGAAAATTCACAACACCGAAAAGCCATTCACATGCCTCGATTGTGGAAAATGCTTCGGGATCAAGTCCAACCTTGTGAAACATCAAAGGATTCACACGGGAGAGAAGCCATTTACCTGCACACTTTGCGAGAAGAGTTTCGGAATGAAATCGAACCTCATTAAACACCAGAGGATCCATACAGGAGAGAAACCTTTTTCATGTCAGGAATGTGGAAAATGTTTTGCTTCAAGGTCCAACTTGGTCAACCATGAGAGGATTCACACTGGGGAAAGGCCATTTAATTGTCCTTATTGTGGTAAAGGCTTCATCACAAGTTCAGACCTTTTCAGGCACAAAAAGACTCACACAGAAAATAAGCAATTGATCTGCAGTGAATGTGGAGAAAGTTTTATTACTAAATCTGGGCTTGTTGCACATCAGAAAATGCACACAGAAGATAAACCTCTATAACTACAAATCCAGGTAGAGTTTGTGTGTAATTTGTATCTTATTCTAATATGGATGGGAGAATAGTTAGGAAGGTTCTATCCTATCTAAACTATTGAAGATAAATGTACCAATTCCATATTTTGGATGAAGTTGGATAAGCCAATTGTTGCTGACCTGCTCTGCCTAATTCTCCTTTCTCACAGTTGGAAATTTCTTTGACACCCATCTCTTTGGACTGTTTTGTAAGGAAGAAATTTTCATGCTCTTTCCTCTGGTTAACCCAATAGTGAAACTGTGAAGCAATGCATTAGGTGGAAGTCTACTGTTAATAGGTCAAAATGCCATAATAATGGATGCTGATTTTTTTTTTATTGTTAAAAAGTTGAAGTAACTAGTTAAAAGTACCATATTTTTTGGACTATAGGATCCTTCTAACTACAAGATGCACAAAGGTTTTAAACAGAAATTAGGGGGAAAAGAAGATTTCATACTAATTAAAAGCTTCTTAGTGGTATAAGAACATTGAAGTATTAAAGGATTAATATAACAAACTGGTCTAGTCAGTTAGGATTATTATTTTAGTATTTCTATTATATTACAATTTGCAGTGGCAAAGCCAGCTGCTTTCCTGTTAATACAGTATATGTGATTCCTAGCAGTAGTTCTGATCGGCAGTACTGGCTGTTTATATGAAGGTGGACAATGATCTCTATTCTGTCAATCATTTGTCTGATATGTACTACATCAAGACAAAAAAACTTCTCAGCAGGAGCATCGTGTGAGGTTTACTACTGTCTACTAGGAGACTTATTGGGTCTGCAGGCATGTGATCTCTATGTCATTTATTTCTCACCTACAACTGCATGATGGAGTCCCTGCTGTTAGCCGAAGCCAAAAATATAGTGCTAATCTAGAGGCTGATGACTGTAGTGCTGCTTTTTGAGACTCGCGTTGAGTATTTTGTAACTTTTTGTTGCACATTTTCTGCATCTATTGGGTTACTTGGGTTTTTTTCGTTGCGTTTTTAAAGCACCACTCCAGCATGCTTTTTTTCATTGCAGCGCTGGAGTGGTGCAACTAACCTAAGTTCCCTCCCCCTTGTATTATACTTACTATCCGCCATCTTCATCATTAACAGAACCACTTAGATCGGTCTTCTGCAGGTTGTGACCTGCCAGATCGCTCCAGTGTTTGCTGAGCAAGCCAGAAGTCACAACTTAATGTAAGTCTACGAGGCCAGAACAAGGCTCCTATAGACTTACACTGACAGCTTATGACCATTCCCTCTGACTTTGGGTCACTCTGAAGCTGCAGTCATAAGATGGGAGATCGGGACCGGTGCAGCGACCGGAAGAGATTGCAGCTGGTGAGTAGAAAACTAGGGTCAATGAGGCTAACATTAGTTGCACCACTCCAGCACTGAAATAAAAAAAAAACGCTGGCGTGGTGCTTTAAGTCTTTTTTTGGTGTGTCATCATTTAAATAAAGCTGCTTTGCTTTTGATACTTTCTGGTATTTGGCTTTGCCAAAACTGTATTGATACAGTAATATGTGGATCATATGCATTTTTTTTTAGTGTGTTTCCGTTGTGGAAATGCACATGCATTTTTATCTGTGGATTTTCCGTATCTAATTTAAATCTATGGGGAAAATCTACACATAATACTTTGTGTACTTGCAAGAGAAATTTGCATGATGCAGTGGTCAAACACGAACCGCAGGTCAGTTTACACGGCATAAAAAAAGCACAGTGGGCATGAGACTTCTATAACTCCCACCCACTTTGATGACTATAAGATGCTGCGTTTTTTGCGCGGCAAAAATAAGCAGCGCCAAAAACTTATTGTGGGAATCTAACCTAGAATGATATCCCTGGTGGGCAACCAGTAGATGGGGCAGTAAGGGGATAAGCAGAAACACAGCAGCCAGTAGTAGGACACTACACTGCTTGTTAATCTCCAGGTACCGAGTACTGGTGAAAAATTGAGACGTTGGGGGTAGTAGCGTACCCGATGTGCTGCACACTGTGAAGGCTAAAGACTAGTGTTGAGCCACCCCCGTAGTGTTCGGGTTCGGTTCGTCGAACACCGGGATGTTCGAGGAACTGTTCGTCGAACTGTTCGTCGAACACCTTAGAACACCGTCGAACACCGTTAAAACCAATGGCAGGCAAACAAAAACACATAGAAACACATAGAAAACACCTGCAAAGGTGTCCAAAAGCTGACAAACTGCTCAGAAGACACTCTCTTTAAAAAAGCCGGCCGGCAAATTCAGCAGCGGCATACACCGGTACCCGACAATTTAAACAAGAAGGAATAGAGCATCACACATAGATTAGATAGATAGAAACATGTCAGTCACACATATAAGAAGCACAGTGACAGTGTTGGTTACTGCACTTGTCATTTAGTGTAAAGGATTTATTAAAAAAAATATTAGTGTTTTCATGCACCGTCTCTTTAAAAAAGCCGGCCGGCAATTCAGCATCTGTACCCGACAATTTAGAACAGAAAGAATAGAGCTTCACACATAGATTAGATAGATAGAAACATGTCAGTCACATATATAATAAGTACAGTGATAGTGTTGCTTACTGTACTTGTCATTTAGTGTAAAGGATTTATTTAAAAAAATAGTGTTTTCATGCACTGTCTCTTTAAAAAAGCCGGCCGGCAATTCAGCAGCGGTACCCGACAATTTAGAACAGAAAGATAGAGCATCACACATAGATTAGATAGATAGAAACATGTCAGTCACATATATATGAAGTACAGTGATAGTGTTGGTTACTGTACTTGTCATTTAGTATTAAAATAAAGGATTTATTATTAAAAAAATTGGCGTGCAGTTCCCCTTAATTTTAGGCTCTAGCGGAGGTTAAGCAGACGGCTGGGGCAGATGTTTGAAGCCTGGGAAGGGGGTAATACCCACGGAGCTTCCCAGGCTACTAATATCAGCCCCCAGCTGAATACATAGCCTTTACTAGCTATTAAAATGGGGGACCCCCCCCAAAAAAATGACGTGGGGTCCCCCCTAATTTAATAGCTAGCAAAGGCTAGGCAGACAGCTGGGGGCTGATATTAATAGCCCAGGAAGGGAGCCATGAATATTGGCCCCCTCCCAGGCTAGAAACACCAGCCGTCAGCCGCCCCAGAAATGGCGCATTCATAGGATGCGCCAATTCTGGCACTTAGCCTCGCTCTTCCACGCTGCCCTGGTGCGGTGGCAGGGGGTAATAGGGTTGGGGTTGATGTCAGCTTATAATGCCAGCTGACATCAAGCCCAGGTTAGTAATGGAGAGGCGTCTATAAGACACCCCCATTACTAACCCCATAGTCAAAGTTAAAAAAAAAAACACAAATACCCAGAATAAAGTCCTTTAATTGAAATAAAGACACAATCCTTTATTGTTCTAAATTAAACCATACTTACCATCACGCCCATTCCAGCTGAAGCCAACGATCTCCTGCAATAAAAGAAAAATAATAAAGCAACCTCATCCTTACCTTTCCATGGTTCCCACGACAGCTTCAGCTCTGCTACATCGAGATGACAGGCTGGACCGCAGCAGAACGCTGCCATCCAGCCTGTCATCCCGCAGACACTGAGAAGCGCAGGCTTGCTTGCGCTGCTCAGCGTCTCTGTGACGACATCCAGATGAGCCGAGTTCATGTCCAATGAACTCGGCTCACCTCATGCACGTCACTGACAGCGTGGGAAAATTCTCACGCTGAAGCGCTGATTGCAGGAGAATTTTCCCACGCTGTCAGTGACGTGCAGGAGGTGAGCTGAGTTCATTGGACATGAGCTCACCTCATGCACATCACTGACAGCGTGGGAGAATTCTCCTGCACTCAGCACTTCAGCGTGAGAATTTTCCCACGCTGTCAGTGACGTGCATGAGGTGAGCCGAGTTCATTGGACATGACCTCGGCTCATCTGGATGCCGTCACAGCGAGACAGTGAGGAGCGCAAGCATGCCTGCGCTTCTCAGTGTCTGCGGGATGACAGACTGGATGGCAGCGTTCTGCTGCGGTCCAGCCAGTCATCTCGATGTAGCAGAGCTGAAGCTGTCGTGGGAACCATGGAAAGGTAAGGATGAGGTTGGTTTATTATTTTTCTTTTATTGCAGGAGATCGTTGGCTTCAGCTGGAATGGGTGTGATGGTAAGTATGGTTTAATTTAGAACAATAAAGAATTGTGTCTTTATTTCAATTAAAGGACTTTATTCTGGGTGTTGTGTTTTTTTTAAATACTTTACTAGAAATTCATGGCGGTCATGTCTAATACTGGCGTGACCCCATGAATTTTGGGCTTGGGGCCAGCTGATAATACCAAGCTGGCCCTAACCCCTTTATTACCCAGTGAGCCACCGCACCAGGGCCCTGGATGAGTTGGGTACAGCGCCAGAAGATGGCGCTTCTATGAACGCGCCATTTTCCGGGGTGGCTGCGGACTGCAATTTGTAGCGGGGGGAGGCCCAGAAAGCTTGGGCCTCCCTGCGCTGCAGATTCCAGCCCCCAGCTGCCTAGTTGTACCTGGCTGGACACAAAAATAGGGCGAAGCCCCACGTACTTTTTTTTTAATTATTTCATGAAATTCATGAAATAATTAAGAAAAAAAGGCCTTCCCTATATTGTTGTGTCCGGCCAGGTACAAATAGGCAGCTGGTGGTTGGGGGCAGCCCGTTCCTGCCTGCTGTACCTGGCTGGACACAAAAACACGGCGAAGCCCCACGTCAATTTTCTTTAAATTATTTCATGAAATAATTAAGAAAAAAAGGGCTTCCCTATATTGTTGTGTCCGGCCAGGTACAAATAGGCAGCTGGTGGTTGGGGGCAGCCCGTTCCTGCCTGCTGTACCTGGCTGGACACAAATATAGTGCGAAGCCCCACGTCAATTTTTTTAAAATTATTTCATGAATTTCCTGAAATAATTTAAAAAAATTGAAGTGGGGCTTCGCACTATATTTGTGTCCAGCCAGGTACAGCAGGCAGGAACGGGCTGCCCCCATCCACCAGCTGCCTATTTGTACCTGGCTGGAACGGGCTGCCCCCAACCACCAGCTGCCTATTTGTACCTGGCCGGACACAACAATATAGGGAAGCCCTTTTTTTCTTAATTATTTCATGAAATAATTTAAAGAAAATTGACGTGGGGCTTCGCCCTGTTTTTGTGTCCAGCCAGGTACAACTAGGCAGCTGGGGGCTGGAATCCGCAGCGCAGGTAGGCCCAAGCTTTCTGGGCCACCCCCGCTGCAAATTGCAGTCCGCAGCCACCCCGGAAAATGGCGCGTTCATAGAAGCGCCATCTTCTGGCGCTGTACCCAACTCATCCAGGGCCCTGATGCGGTGGCTCACTGGGTAATAAAGGGGTTAGGGCCAGCTTGGCATTATCAGCTGGCCTTAAGCCCGAAATTCATGGGGTCACGCCAATATTAGACATGACCACCATGAATTTCTAGTAAAGTATTTAAAAAAAACACAACACCCAGAAAAAAGTCCTTTAATTGAAATAAACACACAATTCTTTATTGTTCTAAATTAAACCATACTTACCATCACGCCCATTCCAGCTGAAGCCAACGATCTCCTGAAATAAAAGAAAAATAATAAAGCAACATCATCCTTACCTTTCCATGGTTCCCACGACAGCTTCAGCTCTGCTACATCGAGATGACAGGCTGGACCGCAGCAGAACGCTGCCATCCAGCCTGTCATCCCGCAGACACTGAGAAGCGCAGGCTTGCTTGCGCTCCACAGTGTCTCTCTGTGAGGGCATCCAGATGAGCCGAGTTAATGTCCAATGAACTCGGCTCACCTCATGCACGTCACTGACAGCGTGGGAAAATTCTCCTGCACTCAGCGCTTCAGCGTGGGAGAATTCTCACACTGAAGCGCTGAGTGCAGGAGAATTCTCCCACGCTGTCAGTGACGTGCAGGAGGTGAGCTGAGTTCATTGGACATGAGCTCACCTTATGCACGTCACTGACAGCGTGGGAAAATTCTCCTGCACTCAGCGCTTCAGCGTGGGAGAATTCTCACGCTGAAGCGCTGAGTGCAGGAGAATTCTCCCACGCTGTCAGTGACGTGCAGGAGGTGAGCTGAGTTCATTGGACATGAGCTCACCTTATGCACGTCACTGACAGCGTGGGAGAATTCTCCTGCACTCACCGCTTCAGCGTGAGAATTTTCCCACGCTGTCAGTGACGTGCATGAGGTGAGCCGAGTTCATTGGACATGAACTCGGCTCATCTGGATGTCGTCACAGAGAGACGCTGAGCAGTGCAAGCAAGCCTGCGCTTCTCAGTGTCTGCGGGATGAGAGGCTGGATGGCAGCGTTCTGCTGCGGTCCAGCCTGTCATCTCGATGTAGCAGAGCTGAAGCTGTCGTGGGAACCATGGAAAGGTAAGGATGAGGTTGCTTTATTATTTTTCTTTTATTGCAGGAGATCGTTGGCTTCAGCTGGAATGGGCGTGACGGTAAGTATGGTTTAATTTAGAACAATAAAGGATTGTGTCTTTATTTCAATTAAAGGACTTTATTCTGGGTGTTTGTGTTTTTTTTAACTTTGACTATGGGGTTAGTAATGGGGGTGTCTTATAGACGCCTCTCCATTACTAACCTGGGCTTGATGTCAGCTGGCATTATAAGCTGACATCAACCCCAACCCTATTACCCCCTGCCACCGCACCAGGGCAGCGTGGAACAGCGAGGCTAAGTGCCAGAATTGGCGCATCCTATGAATGCGCCATTTCTGGGGCGGCTGACGGCTGGTGTTTCTAGCCTGGGAGGGGGCCAATATTCATGGCTCCCTTCCTGGGCTATTAATATCAGCCCCCAGCTGTCTGCCTAGCCTTTGCTAGCTATTAAATTAGGGGGGACCCCACGTCATTTTTTTTGGGGGGTCCCCCATTTTAATAGCTAGTAAAGGCTATGTATTCAGCTGGGGGCTGATATTAGTAGCCTGGGAAGCTCCGTGGGTATTACCCCCTTCCCAGGCTTCAAACATCTGCCCCAGCCGTCTGCTTAACCTCCGCTAGAGCCTAAAATTAAGGGGAACCCCACGCCAATTTTTTTAATAATAAATCCTTTATTTTAATACTAAATGACAAGTACAGTAACCAACACTATCACTGTACTTCATATATATGTGACTGACATGTTTCTATCTATCTAATCTATGTGTGAAGCTCTATTCTGTCTGTTATAAATTGTCGGGTACCGCTGCTGAATTGCCGGCCGGCTTTTTTAAAGAGACGGTGCATGAAAACACTATTATTTTTTTTGATAAATCCTTTTCGCTAAATGACAAGTACAGTAAGCAGCACTTTCACTGTACTTCGTATATATGTGGCTGACATGTTTATATCTATCTAATCTATGTGTGAAGCTCTATTCTTTCGGTTCTAAATTGTCGGGTACAGGTGTATGCTGCTGCTGAATTGCCGGCTTTTCATGTTTCACTGTTGGCACTGTTCCCATCGATTTGGGCAATCACTGTAATGCCACAACCACCATGGCTGTGGCATTACAGTGAGTGGCAGACAATCCCTGCATGATTGGTGCTCTAAATAGCGCCAGACATGCAGGACACGCTTTTGGTGCACGAACAGTTATCGAACATAACCTCGAACAGCCGAATTTTTTGCAAATCGTTCGGGTTCGTCGAACAACTCGAACACCGCCCAAAACAGCTCGAATTTGAGATTGGCGAACAGTTCTAGTCGAACACCGCTCATCTCTACTAAAGACAATGGACTTTACTGGCTCTTTGTGGTATTAATAGGCAATCAATATCGTAAGCTACGATAACAGACACCCATCAACTTTGGATGTGTTCACGTTGCGGGAGGGAGCAGGTTGATGAGTAAAGTTGGGGACTACTTCTGGACCTAATCATTGAAATACCGTTGTCTATAATTAACAATGACATTTTGGGGATTAAACGTCAGGTATATCATACAGCCAGCACAAGCTTCTAATAGCACCTGTAGAACACCATGTACTGCATTGCTCCCAAGCACACTACATACACACTTAGTTCCCAAGAACTGACAGATACTGTATATCAACATCACATGTTGGAAACTGCTCCAGTGGATGGTCCTACTCAGAGATTGACAGCTATTTTTGCATGCATAGTCATATCAGAAAGACTGTTAATCCCTGAATAGCACCACCCACTGGACTCATATGCATACAGTTGAAACACCGGGGATTTAAAATGAGTAAAATGCAAGTTGTACTTAAACTTTTCCAACAAAAATGTATATTGATCTGATTAGCACCTACTGCTCTACATATGACATTTTCAACATTACAGGTTCTCTTTTAAGTTTTTGAGTATGCTTTCCTGCCCCCCGTATTCTGTAAAATGTTTTGGCTATGCCATCTATTAGCAAATATTTAGCAACCCCTTTATATCACAAGGGAAAAGATCCCAGGAACGGACAATCTGATCCATGTTTCACAATGCAAAAAAAAGATGGAGCATGGACCGCACCTCCAAAAATCATGGGGACTCAGTCTTGCAGCATGGGTGCTGTGAGGCACCAGGCCGCCTGCCCTGCTGGTGCATTGTCACTGTGGCGGTGGTTGGCGCACGGCTCCGCTCCCGTTCAGGCAGGAAATGTTAGGACCCACTACGAGGTTTGCCGTGACGTGGCAGTGGGCTTCATACAGTCTGATCAGAATGTTAAACTAAGAACCTCATGTTCAGTTATATAAATTTTTGCTGAGAGGCATTAGATCATATGTATTATTTTTTTGGAGGTGCGGTCTATGCTCCTTTTTTTGCATTGATCCATGTTTCACATTTCACAATGTATTGGGTATGACATCACAAATGAGGCACAAAATGAATCCCAAAGAATAAAAGGAGAGAATCATGGAAACAAAACATCCTTTTTATCGGAAGCTACAAGTCTCAGGATACATAGTTACATAAGTTGAAAAAAGACCTAGGTCATTTAAGTTCGACTTTCCTCCACCAATTGTGCATTTTGTCACTAATTTAACTACAACCAGCAATGTTAAGTGTATTGAGGAAATCCAGCCCTTTTTTTAAAAGCTGTTCGTGTCGGCTCTTACTACCTCTTATGGTAGGATATTCCACAGTCTGACTGCTCTAACTGTAAAGAACCCTTTCCTATTTAGCTGCCGGAATCGACTTTCTTCCACCCATAATGAGTGCCCCCTTGTCCTTAGTATGGTGTTTGGAAGAAATAAGTCATGTGCTAGTCCTTTGTACTGACCACATATTAATGTATAGGCAGCAATAGGATTATTGTCCTAGATTCATTACTGTACATTAAACCTCATGTGCCAAGTGTTTGCCCATTCAATCATCTTATCCAGATAGTTTTGTAATATTGTAATGTCAAAGTCAGATTCTAATATCCTACATAGTTTGGTGTCGTCAGCAAAGACTGACACTTTATTAATGACCTTGGGGATGGGATTGAGAGTAAAGAGGTTAAAAAGAATCGGTCCTAGCACAGATCCCTGCGGTACCCCACTGCTTTATGTCGCTGGTGATTTGTTGCTCTGCAGATAATTTTGCTAGCTTGATTTCTTTGACATTTTTTATTTAGATCTTTATATTCCTGAAATACTGTACTGTATGTGTATTATCAGTCTTCAAAATTTTGAATGCCTCTTATTAAACTTTGTACTGTTTTATTTATCCATAATGGTTTCTTTTTATTCCTGGACATTTTATTACCAGAGGGTATACGTTTTCTACAGGATTCTAGTAGTATTTCCTTAAACATGCCCCATTTATGATCGCTACCCCCAGTTGCCATGACATGGTCCCAGTCTACACGATTAAGCTCCCCCTTAATTTGTTGAAATCAGCTTTCCAAAAGTTCCAGGTTTTTGCATTTCCACTTTTGAATGTTTGATTGAAAATTTACATTGAAATTTACATATCATGGTCACTGCTGACATAATTCATCCTGACCTGTAGATCTGAAATTGTATCTGGTATATTTGACAGAACCAGATCCAGCAGATTACCTCCCCTGATTCTGGTTCATCTACCGACTGAAAGGGGTAATTGTCTTAAATTGCAGATAAGAAGTTTCAGCTTTTAGCACAACCAGAAGATTCTGTGTCCCATTGAATGTCTGGATAGTTAAAATCCCCCATAATAAAGATTATTTGCTGCCTTTTTAACCCCTTAATGACCGCCGATTCACCTTTTCATGGTGGCAGATAAGGGTACTTGTTCCTCAGCGGCGCTAAGAGTAACACCCCCAGCATCAGAAAATCTCTAGGTTCTCAGCTCCCGGGGGTAGATGAGACTCTGGAGAACATGATCAGGGCCGATTTTTATGGTCCCCTGTCACATGATCGCTGTTATTCACCGAATAACGGAGATCTCATTAAAAAAAAGTCTGATTTAAAATTAATTTCTCTCTCATCTGATATGATCTAACATATCAGAGAAGAGCGAAATGGGATCCCCGAGACCCCCACGATACCTTAGGTACCGGAGCCATGATCCCCCAGCCCGCCTCATTCATCTGCAGAAAGAAAATGGCGGGCCTCCCTGCACCCGGCAACTGCTGGCTTTTGATTACTGTTATAGGGTCTATCACAGTGATCAAAAGCCCCCAATATTTGTAAATATGGCAGCATTTTGGCTGTGCCTTTCTCTTCTCTCCTTTGTAGTTGTTCTGGGAGAGAAGAGAGATGTACATCCGAGAAGAAAAAGTAAAAAAGAAATCAAATTTCTACCTCCTTGTCTGTACCCCTAAATTTCATTGATTACCCACCCACCCTTCTGTCATCCCCCTGTCTGATTACATTTTTATTTTTTTCATCTTTTGTAATTAGGGTTACTAGGGTTAGGCTTTACAGTTTTTTCAAAAGTAAAAAAAAAAAAAAATACTAGTGTTAAGTTAATGTCTAGTAGTGTTAGATTAGGTTTATTTTTTTTTTGTTAGGCAGGCGTATAAAATAATGGCCCGCAGAACATTCAGCCCCAAGCAGATGTACACCCTGCCTTGCTCCGGCAGTAACACAGAATCTACCTCCTGAAGTAGAGCAGTTTTCAGACAGTGATGACTCCTTGGGATCCCACAGCCTGATAGTAGCTTAGTCTGTTGTCACTGCTGAAGCTTCAGAGGCAGGACCAAGTATCGCAGTCCTCCCACCACTGTGGTATCACGACAGTCCCTGGAATAAAATGAAATGTCACCAATTTTACCCACTTAGAATTTTTCCAAATTTTCGTTACCCCTAAAGTCCTACAGTTGATTGGTTTGGTTTGGTGCCTGACAGTATATTTCCCAAAAGCCCACATCCTTTCGTTCCTGTTCCTGGATCCTCACAAATGGCCTTACCCTGAACAAGGGATTAGTTTAAGAAAAAAAAAAAGCAACAAAAAAAAAACACTCCAATCCTACTGGGCAACAAAATCTGTCCACAGTTTCCCTGCATTTGCAGCTGTCATGTCCTGAGCCCGCTATGAATCCCTGATGAGATCCTCCATTTTAGTGTCAATTCCCATGACCCCCAACAACTGACAAAAACTATGATCGGCTAAACAAATTGACACTCCTAATTTCCCTCCTACAACATTAATTTCCAAATTCATACACCCTAGAGCAAAGTGTGGCAGTTGACAAGTCCTTGATGAGTTACAAGGGCCGTCTGTCCTTCCGCCAATTCATCCCCTCCAAGTGAGCAAAATACAGCTTCAAGGTCTACAAGATGTACACATCCACTTTCTTAATGTATGAAGGTAGGGACCACCAAATTAGCCCCTCAAACTGCCCCCAGGCAATTAGCTCCCAGACGATTTTACCTGGGATTCCAATGACACCCTTCTTTATCAAGGGTACCACGTGTATACCGACAACTACATGAGCACCTCCCTATACTAATCCCTTTACACTGCAAATACAGGGGCCTGTGGGATAGTCAGGAAAAATCGAGTGGGGTTTCCGGCACAGTTTGTGTCCAGACGTTTGGAGAAGGGGGCGTCATTCTCCCTTGCAAGTGACCAACTTCTTGCAGTGAAGTGGAATGACAGGAAGGACGTCTACATGCTGACCACGCTGCATGTGGACACCACTGTAACGGTCAGAGACAGGAGCGCCACCAGGGACAAGGAGAAACCGGTCTGCATCACAGATTTCAATAAATTCATGGATACGTTGACTTGTTAGTCCAGGTGCTTCAACTGTATCTGGTGAAGTGGAAGATCAGGGCCTGGTACAAAAGGGTAGCAATCTACCTCATTCAGATTACTACATACAACTGTTTTGTCCTGTACAAAAAATCCCAAAGAGCGCTCCCTTTCGTCCAGTTCCAGGAGAAAATTGTTGAGTGTCTCATATTTGACTCTATGGCACAGGGGGAAGCCTTAGAGTCCGAGGATGTGCAGAGACTTGCAGAACGCCATTTTTTTTTTTGCCCCGTCCCTGCCACTTCTACTCAAAATTATCTCCAAAAAAGATGCCGGGTTTGTAGTAAGCACAGTAGAAGGAGTGATTCCGGGTACTATTGCCACATGTGCCCATCCCATCCAGGCCTTTGTATCTTCCCCTGTTTTGAGACCTACCACACCTCTTACAATTATTAGGGTTTGTTTGTTTGTTTTTTTTAAATAATTTATATTTTCTGTTTAGTGGGCCCCAGTAGAGTATTTTTTATGGAACAAGTAATGAGAATATTTTCAACATTTCACAATTAATTCCAGGACTTGATCAATCATATACCAAACTATTATTCAGACAAATTCTCATCCACATGCCATGTCTGTATACCCCAGAATGTGGACCCCACAAATGTTTTTGAAAATAGGTCATCTGACAATTCCAGGACTTGATTACTCACAAACCTTTTTGACCATTTATCTTAGTTTTACTGTTTTTACGACTGTCTTGCTATACAAAACTTTTGTTTCCATTTATATTACTTATATATTTATGTTGGTGATACGGACACGATAATTTTATTTGAGGATCTCTAATAATGAGGCTGTTCCGTACTTGTACACTATGGGCTTTACTGCATGGTTCTTGCCAAACCTCCTGTACCAGACAATATTTTCATGATTCTGTAGGGGATTGGTTGTTTTGTGCATATAGCGGTCCCTACCTTGGCGGGCTGTGAGCCTGCTATGGTGTACCACGTCTATTGGAACATTCCTCTCTTGATGGAGCTAAACTGACGTTGTACGACCAGTCTCTGAAAGATAAACCTGTCATTCCAGCCCTGCTGGTGTTCTTTCATCTTCGGAACAAACTCATGTTTGCCACATAGTTGGCTACATTTTCCTCCATGTTTTGCCCTTCACTCCAGTACAGTTTATTCTTCCTGCTATAATAAAATATACGCAATGGAGGGACAGCTGTTTTTTTTTAGCAAAACCAAGTTTTATAATCCGCATATTTGTTTTTAGGGGCATGCCTCCCGCTGGGAGTAATAACTTCTAAAAAGATTTTCTTGTTTGCTCAATGTTTCTGTAGGCTTTGAATGGGTCCTGGAATTCTATCAATTTTACCCTAAAGACCAAATGGTGCGCCATCCATTATTACAGGCACAGCCGTGTGTCCAGTACTCACATTGGTGCCATATTGGATGTATTTCTGAACATTGAAAACTTAGTGCAATAAAATTTGAGGTGTGTTCCTCTGAACGTACAAAAAGGATTCATAAAAGAGACCGTGAAAAGAATGCAAATTGTAAATTTTCACACTTGTGTTGCATCAACTGCATGAAAAATGGTGACTAAGTACACTACCTCCCTAGGTAAATACACTACAGGGTATAATTTACAAAAAAAGACATTTATGGGAGATTTCTGTTGCTCTTGGACCACACACCCTCTACAAATTATGACTATCTATTCCAAATAGAGCCAAATTTATGTTCCAAAATTCACATTGTGCCTCTTCCGTTCGGAGCCCTGCCATTTGTCCAAACATAACTTTTTGACTACATGTGAGGTATTGCCGCGCTCATAAGAAATTGTGGGGTCCACTTTTTGGTGTTACCTCTGGAAAAAGTGAGAAATTTGGGGCTAATGCAAGATTTTTGTGAAAAAATGAACTTTTTCAATATGACGACCTAATATCAAATTCTGTGTCATACCTGTGAGTTGAAAATGTTCAGTACATCCCTGGATAAAATACTTGAGGGGTGTGGTTCCCAAAATGTCGTCAGTTGGGGGGGGGTTTCTGCTGTTTAGGCACCTTAGTGGCCCTGCAAGTGCAACATGGTGCCTTACGTCTTTTTCAGCCAAATTTGTGTTCCAAAATTCAAATATTGCTTCTCCTGCTCCGAGCTCTGCCGTTTGTCCAAACAGAACTTCTTTTTCAAAATGCTCACTATACCCATGGATAAAATTCGTGACGGGTGTCGTTTCCAAAATGGGGTCACTTGTTGGGGTTTTCCACTGTTAAGGGACATCAGGGGCTCGCCAAATTGGACATGGCATCCGCTCTCCATTCGAGCCAATTTTGCGTTCAAAAAGTCAAATTGCGCTCCTTCGCTTCTGAGCTCTGCCGTGCGCCAAAACAGTGGTTTTCCCCCACATATGGGGTATCTGCATGCTCAGGATAAATTGCACAATAAATTTTGTGGTCCATTGTCTCTTGTTACTTTTGTGAATATAAAAAAATTGTGTCTGAAATAAAAATTGTGGAAAAAAAAGTTAAATGTTCATTTTTTACTTGCACGTTGCTTCAGTTCCTGTGAAGCATGTGAAGGGTTAATAAAGTTCTTGAATGTGGTTTTGAGCACCTTGAGGGGTGCAGTTTTTAGAATGGTGTCACTTTTAGGTATTTTCTGTCATATAGACCCCTCAGACACTTCAAATGTGATGTGGTGCCTAAAAAAAAATAAAATTTTGTAATTTTTGTTGCAAAAATGAGAAATTGCTGGTCAACTTTTAACCCTTATAACTTCCTAACAAAAAAAGTTTCAAAAATTGTGCTGATGTAAATTAGATGTGGGAAATGTTAGTGATTAACTGTTTTGTGTGACATAACTCTGATTTAAGGGCATAAGAATTCAAAGTTTGAAAATTGCAAAATGTTGGCCAAATTTCAGTTTTTTCACAAACGCAAGTCCTATCAAAGAAATTTTACCACCATCATGAAGTACAATGTTACGAAAAAACAATCTCAGAATCACTGGGATATGTTGAAGCGTTCCAGAGTAATTACCTCATAAAGTGACAGTGGACAGAATTGTAAAATTTGGCCTGGTCATTAAGGACATAATTGGCTCGGTCACTAACTGTTTAATTAGTTGCAGCATTTCATCCTCTATCTGTTCAGCTATATTAGGAAGTTTCTTCATGTGTTTGTTGAAGAAAATTAGAAAAAGAAGTCAAACATGACAAAACAGAAAAAGACAGAGGTTTCTTCATATATTAGCAGGATTGTAGCAAACTCCAATTAGCAGCTTTCCATTATTGCCATCCCCATGTACATTTACCAATATTGACTCTAAATTGTCGCAGCTCTCCCCAATGTCGTTAAGGAACACAGGTATCAAGTCGGCTTTAACGAAAATACACACCCCTCCACCTTTTCTGTCTTTTCTGAATATAGTGCAACCCTCTACGTTTGTCACTCAGTCATGGCTTTCATTCAGCCAGGTTTCCCCGTAATGCCCACCACATCGTATTTTGTGACCGACATAAGATTCTCCATTTCATTCACACAACAGTTTTTTTGCATTAGGACATATTTGTCAAGCATGTAGAGAAATAACAAAATGGTATATATACTTGTTATGGTTGGTGCAAAAAAAAACATTCAGATGCCAAAGCTCAAGCCCTTCTAGGCAGTTTAAAGGGAACCTGTCACGTCCTAGTTACCCTATTTTTCGAACTATAAGACGTTTTACAGGAGGAAAATAGAAAAAAAAATGTAAGCAAAAAATGTAGTCACGATGCACTGTTAAGGGGGAGCGGGTCTGCTGCGGACACTGGTATAGGGGTAATGTCCCCCAATTCTGATAATATCCCCCATCCTGGTAGATATGCCCCCCCTTCCTATTATACGTGGCCCCCATCCTGCTATGCATGGCACCCCTCATCCCTATCCTGGTCCTGGTATGCATGGCACCCCTCACCCCTATCCTGGTATGCATGGCACCCCTCACCCCTATCCTAGTATGCATGGCACCCCCTAATCCCTATCCTGGTATGCATGGCACCCCCTAATCCCCATTACAATGCACATAAAAAAGAAACACTCCTACTCACCTCTATTCTCTCTCCTCCAGCGCTGCGTCCTGTCTGCCCACACTGATCTCGCCATGTGAGCCGCGCATGGCGTCACTGCCATTCACAGCTCACAAGGAGAGATCCGCTGCCGGAAATCGCTGCTCCCCATGCTAAGACTGTGCGCGGGGAGCAGTGACTTCATGCTCCTTAATAACCGGCACACAGCGTAGCCGCAGTGCGACTCCTGCTGCCGGGCGATCGCGTGTGCCCGCTATTAACCCCTTTACGACATAGGGCGTATTAGTACGTATCTGTGCCCTGGGCCTTATGGACCAGATACGTATTAATACGCCCTGGCGATTTCGCCCGCACACAGGCTGTTCGGGCGCGATCGCCGCCGGGTGTCAGCTGATTGTCATAGCTGATACCCGGGGCTATGTGCAGGGAGCGGTCCCGCACCGCTCCCGGCACGTTAACCCCCGCAATGCTGCGATCGAAGTCGATCGCAGCATTGCGGTGGCTAGGGGGAGGTGATCGGTGTACTCGCCTCCTCTTCCGACCTCCAGCGCTGTCTGCTGCGGCTTCCTGGATGTTGCCATGACGACCCGATGTCGTCATGACAACATCCGGGTCACCAGACAGCAGGAAGATTTTTTGGACATGAACAGTGCATTTCCAAACTATCTTCTCCCTGTCCAGCGCTGACAGCCTGCATGGCACAGGGATGGTGCTCCATTCCTGTGCCATGCAGGCGATCAGAGAAAAAAAAGTGAAAGTTCCATAGTGGACAAAGTAAAAAGTAAAAAAACTGTCATAAAGTGAAAAAAAAAAAAAAAATTCCACCAAAAATAAAAATATAATGTACCCATCAATAAATATTATGAAAAAAACAACAGAAAAACAATAAAAGTACACATATTTGGTATCGCCACATCCGGAACGACCTGACCTATAAAACTGTCCCACTAGTTAACCCCTTCAGTGAACACGGTAAAAAAAAAAAAAAAAACGAAGCAAAAAGCAATGCTTTATCACCATACTGCCAAACAAAAAATGGAATAACACGCGATCAAAAAGACGAATATAAATAAAAATGGTACCGCTGAAAACGTCATCTCGTCCCGCAAAAAACAAGCCACAATGCAGCTCCATCAGCCGAAAAATAAAAAGTTATAGCTCTCAGAATAAAGCGATGCATAAAAATAATTTTTTCTATAAAATTGCTTTTATTATGTAAAAGTACAAAACATAGAAAAACTATATAAATGTGGTACCGCTGTAAACGTACTGACCCAAAGAATAAAGCTGTCTCATCAATTTTACCACACGCGGAACAGAATAAAAAAATTAAAAAAAAACAATTCCTGAATTGTCGGTTTTTGTTTATTCTGCCCCCCTAAAATTCTGAATAGAAAGCGATCAAAAAATGTCACGTGCCTGAAAATGGCACCAATAAAAACGTCAACTCATCCCGCAAAAAACGAGCCGTCACATGACTGTCTGCCAAAATCTGGAAAAATTATAGCTCTCAAAATATGGCGATGCAAAAACTAGATTTTACAAAAAATGCGTCTTTTAGTGTGTGACAGCTGTCAATCATAAAAGCCCGATATGATTCTGGTATCGCTGTAGTCGCACCGACCCGAAGAATAAAGTCGTCTAATCACTTATACCGCACGAGGAACGGCGTAAAAAATAAACTCTCGGGTTAGGGTTGGGCTAGGGTTAGGGCTGGGGTTGGGGTTAGGGTTGTGATGGGGTTGGGATTTTTTTCAAAATTAAGAAAAAAAGATGACGATATGGCGACTAGTGTTGAGCGCAAGTGCTCGCTACTTGAGTTTGCATCGGGTGCTCTGGTATGCATTGAGTATCGTGGGTATTTGAGTGACATGAGTGTATGTCAGTCCTGGCCAGCTCCTCTGACTTCTTAAAAAGCTGGCACACCGCTGGAGGCGTGTGGCCTGGAAACTAGCAATGCACTGACACTTTCTGCAGGTGTCCTGTGTGCATCACAACCAGTTACGTCTACAGCCTGAGTGCGCCTGCACTGCATATCACACGGACACTGAAATTTGTTTCACTAAATGGATAAAAAAAAATGTAATTGCATTTAGTGATTTTATAATACCCTGTATGTTTCTCTCATCAAGGAGGTGTTTGGTATGCATATTTGTGTTTGTGTGTGTGTACATAATATATCTACTGTACAGACCAAAAGTTTGGACACACCTTCTCATTTAAAGATTTTTCTGTATTTTCATGACTATGAAAATTGTACATTCACACTGAAGGCATCAAAACTATGAATTAACACATGTGGAATTATATACTTAACAAAAAAGTGTGAAACAACTGAAAATATGTCTTATATTCTAGGTTCTTCAAAGTAGCCACCTTTTGCTTTGATGACTGCTTTTCACACTCTTGACATTTTCTTGATGAGCTTCAAAGTGGTAGTCACCGGAAAGTAGGCATTAGACCTACCGGTAATAGGGTTTCCAGGAGTCCCTCATGACAGCACCATCAGGAGGTCGTCCTTCATATCCTTGATAGGGACAGGAAACACAAGAGGTTAAAAGGCCCCTAAGGGTATGTGCACACGATGCAGAAATGCTCAGGATTTTTTCCTGAGCATTTCTGCATCTCCCTGGCAGGAAAAAACGCATGCGGATTGTACATGCGGTTTCCTGCCAGGGACATGCGGAAATGAAGCGGTCTTCACTTTAATTTCCGCATGCGGGTTGACAAGCGCTTCCCAAGCGATTTTAGCATCACTTGGAAAGTGCTTGTCAACTTCACACTATATAAATCCATGCAGCCGGCATGGATTTATATAGTGTGTGAATGTCAAAAAATAAAAAATAAATATATACTTTACCCTCTGATGGCCCCCGGTGTCCTGCTTCGCTCGGTCCCGGCTACCAGCAGTGAAGACTGAAGGACCTGCCGACGTCAGCGTCACGTAACCCGTCACATGGCTCTGACGTCAGCGAAGGTCCTTCTTCATTCAACCGCGAAGTGCGGGGAACCAAGCAGGAGCGCTGCCCCTGCCGTCAGAAGGTAAGTATATATATATATATATATATATATATATATATTTTTTATTTTATTCTTTTTTTTTTAATGGTACCTGGGTCTGGATGAGAGTCCTCTCATCCACACCCGGGTACCATCCGCACATTAGACTGCATGAAAAGCGCATCAACATATACAGTGATGCGGATTCCATGCGGTCTAATGCAAGTCAATGGCGCCAAAAAAGCAGCGTTTCCGCAAAATTAATTGACATGCTGCGGATTTTTGAGCGCAGCGTTTACGCTGCAGAAAAATCCGCATCATGGGCAGCAATTTGTACTTTTAATGTGCTGGGCCTTAGACCTTTTTCAAACCCTGTCTGCAAGAGTTCTAATATTTTGGGGAAGTCTGGAACGGAACTTTCAGATGCTGGTTGGTACTGCAAACAGAATCTCTTCCAGATTTTTGTATAGATGGCCGATGTTACAGGTTTCCTACTATTTTGCATGGTTGAGATTACTGCGTCTGATAGGCCTCTAGATCTCAGTATCTGCCTTTCAGGGTCCATGCCGAAAGCTGGAGAAATTTCACATTGGGATGGAATATCGGGCCCTGAAACAGCAAGTCCTGCCTCTCCGGAAGGATTATTGGATCCTCCAGGGACATTTTCTTCAGTAAGGGGAACCAACTTCTCTTGGGCCAGAAAGGTAGGATTATTATCACCCTCGGGCTAGGTCTTCCTGAATCTTCTTTAGCACCCACGGTATCAAGGGTATAGGAGGGAATGCATATGCTAGATTCATGTTCCATGTTTGAGATAACGCATCTATCCCTTCTGGTCTGTCTTTTGGATTGAGGGAGAAGAATTTTTCTGCCTTTGCGTTTTTCCGAGTGACGAAAAGATCCCATTGGGGAATGCCCCATCGATGTGTTACCTGACGAAACACCTCCCAGTTCAACTCCCATTCTGACTGTAGAACAGTTTCGCGACTGAGGAAGTCTGCTACTGTATTTTGAGAGCCTTTTAGATGCACTGCAGGTATTGAAAGGACCGAACTTTCTGCCCACTGGAAGATTTTGCCCACCACGGATTGTAGAAGGTGGTGACGAGGACCTCCCTGATGTTTGAGGAAGGCCACTGATGTCATGTTGTCTGTTAATACTCTGACATGTTGACGATTTATATGTATTCGACACTTTTTCAACGCCTCCCAGATGGCCTGAAGCTCTCAGATTTGATGATCTGGGACAATCCTGCGTCCGCCAGGTACCTTGTAGGTATTGACCGTTTACGTGAGCCCCCCAGCCTCTGCTGCTCGCATCAGTAGTGAGTCATGAATGGGGTTAATTTCCATATGACTCTTTCCTGTAGGTTGGCCTTGGAGGTCCACCAAGTCAATGATCTTTTGGTTATCTTTGATAAGGAAACCTTTTTGTCCAGATCGACCATTTTCCGATTCCAGGTTGATAGAATTTGTTGCTGTAGTTTTCTTGAATCGAATTGGCTCCACCTGACTCCCGGTATGGAAGCTGTCATGAGACCCAGGATTTTCATACATTCCCGAATGGTAACTTTCGTGTTCCTCATGAATTTCTTGATCTTGACCCTGAGCTCTGTCTGTTTCTTTTCCGGCAGAAAAGACATTTGTTGTTCTGAGTCTAGAAGGATTCCCTAAAAAAAAATCTCCTTTCTGGTACAAGATGTGATTTTTCCCAGTTTATAATCCATCCTAAAAAATTTTTAGGGTCAGGATGGTTGATGTTAGGTTGGTTTTTAGCTGCTGTGGAGAGTCTGCCAATACCAGGAAGTCATCTAGATACTGAATAATTAATATTCCTTGTTCCCTGAGGAACGCCATAACTTTTGCCATCAGTTTGGTAAAGATACGTGGAGCTGAAGATAGGCCAAAAGGAAGACAAGTAAACTGGTAATGTAGAATGGTGTCTCCTTCTTTTAGAGCAAACCGTAGAAATTTTTGACTGTGACGGTGAATTGGGACATAATAGGCCTCTTTGAGATCTATTGTACACATCACCATGTTGTGTCCGATTTAAGGGAATTGTCGACCTGATTGATTCCATTTTGAATTTTTTTTGTAAACTACTGATTTGTTTAGAGATTTCAGATTTATTATGGTGCGATAATCGCCCCCGGGTTTCTTTGTTGAAAAAAGACCCGAGTAAAAGCCCAGGAACTGTTCTGCTTCTGGTACCGGTATTACTGCTCCCGATTTTATCAGCTTCCTCACGTCTGTTAGCAGCCTTTTAGAGACCTGGGCGGAATGCGTTGTTGTCAGGTGAAACCTTCTCTGCGGAATCTGTCCGAATTCTATCTTGTAGCCCTGTGTGATAGACTGGAGAATCCATGGGCTGTTGGTAATCTTCATCCAAGTCTTCCTCCCACTTTCCTGGTGTCATCTTCTACGTGTGTTAGCACTTGTAGAGGTAAGGGGATTCCTCGAGATACCTCTCTTCTGGTAGCTCCATCTACCTGACTTCCCTTTTCCGGAATATTCTGGCTTTTGCTGGTAATGAGGTTTCCGAAAGGAGGATACCTTCTTAGGTTTCTCCTTTGGAAATTCCTTTTTTTCATCTGAGGCTTTCTCCAGTATTTCATCCAATACTGGACCAACACCTGGAGGCCTGAAAAGGGAATGGCACATAATTTACTTTTAGAATGACTGTCACCTGGCCAGGTTTTTAGCCATATTGCTCTTCTGGATGCAGTAGAAAGGGTCCCATTCCGAGCAGCAAATCTTATTGATTCTGCCGCGGCATCGGCGACGAACCCTGTTGCCATCTTAAGTAGCGGAATAGTCGAGGATCTCCACTCTGGATGTCTTCCTCCTCAGGTGGTCTTCCTGTTGTTCCAGCCATATACTCATGGATCTTGCTACTGAAGTGGATGCGATATTGGCTTTTATTATTGCTGCAGATGTTTCCCAGGTCTTTTTAAGGAGACTGTCTGCTTTCCTATCCATTGCATCCTTTAGAGATGATGAATCCTCAAACGGGATGGATGTTTTTTTCGCTACCCTGGCAATCTGGATATCAATTTTTGGGGTTTCCTCCCATAATTTTATATCTTCTGGTTCGAATGGTAGGCGAGTTCTGAAGCTTCAGGGAATTACTAGCTTCTTCTCTGCGTCCTTCCACTCTTCCAGGATCATTGCCTTAATGTGATTATTCACGGGAAAAACCTTATTCCTGCGGTTTCTCAACCCCCCAAACATCTCATCCTGCACTGATGATGGTTGGTAAGTGTCTTCTATCTTACTAGTGTTTCTTACTACAGTTAACAGTGTATTGGTATATTCCCAGAAGAGAGATTTTTTTCTTCTCTTCTGGAGGGTTAATGATAGTCTTACCTGCCCTTACTTAGTTCACTAAGTACCCTATATTTATTATGCAACTTTGCTTTACATTTATATATAATTATGGTAGGGTATGAGATATATTTTTGTCTTGCTTCTTTTTTGCTGCCCTGATCGGGGCCAGAAAAATCCGACAACTCTTCTTCCCCAGAACTAGACTCAAGCTCCTGACGTGGCCTCTTGAGACGGGGCGCACCCTGAGGAGCTTGTGGAGCGACTAAGTCTGTAACAGTACTCTGCACTTCGTCTCTTACTATGACTTTTAAGTCTGACATGAAAGAGGAATGTTGTTCTTTGACAATTTTTGCAATACAGGTAGAGCATAACTGTTTCTCTTATGTGTCCTGTAGTTTCTTGTTACAGATGGCGCATCTCCATTTCTTAGGAGCTGATGTCATCGAGTCTTTTTTAGGTGTCTCCTTGTCCTAAAAAGACAAGGCGCACAAGACTTTTACTACCGTATACCAATGGGAATGAGGTGAGAAGAGGGGAAGTACCCAGTAAACTTACTTGGGCTGGAGGTTCAGTCGGAGTGTCAGATCGACCAGTGGTTTGATCTGCCATTGCTGGTGTGCTGGTTGACTGATAACTTTAGTCCCATCCCCCCTTAAATAGACCCTCTCACCTGACTTCCATCTGAATCGTCAGAAAAAAAGGCATTTCTCCTTTAATTTTTAGTTTGGCGCAATTTTTTTTAAATTTTCCGGAAGTGCGTTCCACTGTGGAACACGCGCCGGTTACTAGAGGTTCGCATATCGCTCCCTCTGTAACCAGAAGTGCTGTCTCCACCATCTTGCGCACGCTGGAGTATGCAGGACTGCCGGACCCAAGAGCCCCCTTTTGCGGGGGAGACTGTTCCACTCCCACCGGAAAAAAGACTGAGGGACCCCTGGTTTCAGTGGGGTGTCGGCCTCCGGACCCTGGCAGGAGGGAGGGGAGAAGTGCGAGGACCCCGGCCCGATTCTCCTGCACCCGGTACGTAATCCTCTTCTGTGTCTGTCCCTGAAAGGGACAGGAAAAACACTGGAGTGAGGGTGGAGGGAGGGGCGTTTAACCTCTTGTGTGTTTCCTGTCCCTATCAAGGACGACCTCCTGATGGTGCTGTCAGGAGGGACATCCTGGAAATGGTCTTCCAACAATCTTGAAGGAGTTCCCAGAGATGCTTAGCACTTGTTGGCCCTTTTGCCTTCACTCTGCGGTCCAGCTCACCCCAAACCATGTCAATTGGGTTCAGGTCTGGTGACTGTGGAGGCCAGGTCATCTGGCGTAGCACCCCATCACTCTTCTTCTTGGTCAAATAGCCCTTACACAGCCTGGAGGTGTGTTTGGGGTCATTGTCCTGTTGAAAAATAAATGATGGTCCAACTAAACGCAAACCGGATGGAATAGCATGCCACTGCGAGATGCTGTGGTAGCCATGCTGGTTCAGTATGCCTTCAATTTTGAATAAATCCCCAACAGTGTCACCAGCAAAGCACCATCACACCTCCTCCTCCATGCTTCATGGTGGAACCAGGCATGTCGAGTCCATCCATTCACATTTTCTGCGTCGCACAAAGACACAGTGGTTGGAACCAAAGATCTCAAATTTGGACTCATCCAACCAAAGCACAGATTTCCACTGGTCTAATGTCCATTCCTTGTGTTCTTTAGCACAAACAAGTCTCTTCTGATTGTTGCCTGTCCTTAGCAGTGGTTTCCTAGTAGCTAAGTCTCCTCTTAACAGTTGTTGAAGAGATGTGTCTGCTGCTAGAACTCTGTGTGGCATTGACCTGGTCTCTAATCTGAGCTGCTGTTAACCTGCGATTTCTGAGGCTGGTGACACCTCAGAAGCAGAGGTGACTCTTGGTCTTCCTATCCTGGGGTGGTCCTCATGTGAGCCAGTTTCTTTGTAGCGCTTGATGGTTTTTGCAACTGCACTTTGGGAAAACTTTGAAAGTGTCCCCATTTGTCAGACTGACTGACCTTCATTTCTTAAAGTAATGATGGCCACTCGTTTTTCTTGTCTGCTTTTTTCTTGCCATAATACAAATTCTACCAGTCTATTCAGCAGGACTATCAGCTGTGTATCCACCAGACTTCTGCACAACACAACTGATGGCCCCAACCCCATTTATAAGGCAAGAAATCCCACTTGTTAAACCTGACAGGGCACACCTGTGAAGTGAAAACCATTTCCGGTGACTACCACTTGAAGCTCATCAAGAGAATGCCAAGAGTGTGCAAAGCAGTCATCAAAGCAAAAGGTGGCTACTTTGAAGAACCTAGAATATAAGACATATTTTCAGTTGTTTCACACTTTTTTGTTAAGTATATAATTCCACATGTGTTAATTCATAGTTTTGATGCCTTCAGTGTGAATGTACAATTTTCATAGTCATGAAAATACAGAAATCGCTTTAAATGTGGTGTTACAAACTTTTGGTCTGTACTGTACATAACCTGATAGTGACACAAAATAGGCCCTGAGCCTTGGCATTTGAAGGATTTTTGGTGCTATCCATATTATGCATATATACCACATCATTACTCCATTTTTATGTCTCTGTATGAGTGACAGAAATGCCCTAGTGCCTCAGCATCTTAGATCCTGAGAATTGTTATTTCCAATAAAAAGGACACTTTATTTACATAATCTTTTGGGATTTCCCATCCAGTGCAGTGTGAACCACGGATCCGACATTCCTTTCCTGGCTTCGGTTCACTGGTTGTCTTCCTTTGAACCACTAATGGTAGGTACTATCCACTGCATAGCAGGAACATCAAGACCAGTCATTTTGGAGACTTAGCCTTATGTAAATACTTCTCCCCCTTCGAGGAATTACTGCTTGTCAAGCTCCGAACCTTAAGGATCACCTTGTTAGTCACCAGGTATCTTTTAGAACAAAAACCCAAAAACCCATTTCAACATATCCAAACCCAAATGGAGTAGCTTCCCATGTGGCAAGTGTATTACATGTTCTAAAGTAAAAAAGAGCAACTGAATTTAAAAAGGATAAGAAAAGGTTTGTAATTGCACATCATATCCACAAAAGCAGTAGTTTATTATGCAAGTTGCCTCTGCCCCATGTTTTAACCCTTTTGCGCCAGAGCCTGTTTTCACCTTTCCGACCAGGCAATTTTCAATTCTGACCATTATCACTGTCAGAATTGAGACTGTTTTTTCCTGACATATTGTACTTTGTTAGTGGTAAATTTACGTCAATATTTTTTGAGTTTACTTGTGAAAATATCAGCATTTTGGCAAAAATATAGAAGATTTTGCAATTTTCAAACTTTTCTTAATTTTTATGCCCTTCAACCAGATAGTTATATCACGCAATAGTTAATAACATTTACCAAATGTCTACACCAGCATCATTTTTGAAACATAAAAAAAGAAGTTAGAAGAGTTAAGTTGCTCAGCAATTTCTCATTTTTCCAACAAAATTTACAAAACCAATTTTTTTAAGTACCACATCACATTTGAAGTGAGTTTAAGGGGCCCTTCTCAAAGAAAATACCCAAAAGTGACATTTTAAAATCTGCATCCCTCAAAGTGCTCAAAACCACATTCAAGAAGTTTATTAACCCTTCAGGTGCTTCACTAGAATTTAAAGCAATGTGAAAGGCAAAAATGAAATTTTAACTTTTCTCACAAAAATGTTACTTTAGCCCCAAATTTTGCATTTCACAAGACTAATAGGAGAAAATAGACTTTACAATTTGTTGTCCAATTTCTCCTGCTACATCGATACCCCATAGGTAGTGGAAAACGACTGTTTGGGCGCACGGCAGGGCTTGGAAGGGAAAAAAACGTCCATGACTGAGGATCGCCCTGCAATAGAGGGATCACAATACCAACCCGTTGCTCCTCTTTACCAGAGGAGTAGGGACGAAGTTTGAAGTACAATTTGCATGCCTCCTTAAACACAAAAAACTTGTCCCTACCTCCTGAAAACCTGTCCGAGAGGGCAACCTCGGGTTCAGGCTGGACAGACCTACCTGTAGAGACCCCCACATTGGCGGCCTGTAACCGCTGCTGAACCTCACAGCGGAGGTCATTCACCTCCAGAGACAAGACAGTGGAACTGCTTTGCAACTGCTCCCATACTAAAGGGAGTAAGGAAAATAAAAGATGCATGCCCAAAAACACACAAAGAAAAAAGAAAAACAAAATGTCAATCTTGTGTCGTGTTTTTTTTTTTCAAAAATGTGCTCGGCCAGTTGTAATGTCACGACAGGTGTGAGTGCAACACAGAGGGGAAAGGGAGCCCAGACACTAGGGAAAGGGGGAAGAGGTGACCTCCTAATCTGGACTAGCGTCACCCTGCCTCCCCCTAACGTCCCTATACAACCTCCGCAGCTGTCGCCGATCACCTGCCTCTCCCTACTATCCCTGGCGTAAGGCTAAAGCTGGGGGAGGAAGGAGATGAGCACTAGTCAACCTCCGCTAGCACTCTAAAGACAAAAGGGGAAGACAACACAGGGGAACAACAACTCAGCTTTAGAAGAACTCCAACAGGGCACACGACCTCAAGACTCCATAGAGGCCGTGATGCTGCTTCAGCCAAGTTCCAAGTAGAAATTAGTATAACCGGAAACGCCCACCTACACACACCAGGTATATATACACCCAGACTAAAGGGAGGTAGTCTCTGGGTCCTAAACACAGTCTCCTATCTAGGCAGCTGTCTGCATTGCCAAACGTGGAGATCTCCTGCAAACCATTGCAGGGCGTCTGTCTGTCACCTCTGACACGCCCCTGACAGATACAGTCTCCGAATATAATTCCAGCTCATGATAAAGTCCACGTAATCATATCCTGTGATGCTCTCCACTAAACCTAGTAACTAACTCCATAACCCTATCTTGTGATACTCTCCACATACGTAATCCCAGCATGTGATACAGTCTGTGTATCTAATTGGTTATGCTGTCCACACTTTATGTATGTATGACTTTGCAGACACTGGAGCGATCTGGCAGGTCATAAACTGTAGGAGACCCACCGGAGCTGGGGTGGGTAAGTATAAGACTACGGGCAGAGAACTTAGATTAGAAACACCACTCCAGCGGTAAAATGTAAGAACCCACTGGAGTGGTGCTTTAACCCCTTCCCGACATGTGCGTACGCTGTGGAAGCTGCATTCCCGCAAAGAGTAGTGTATATACGGCGCAGCGATTAAATGCAGGTGTCAGTTCTATGTGAGAGCTGACACCCCGCAGCAACGCCCATGATCAGTGCTAGCACCGATCGCGGGTGTTTAACCCCTGTGATGAGGCTGTCAATAGTGACAGCAACATCGTGGGGCATCGCAGAAGGAGTGAGTTCCCTCTGTGCTTCAATGCAATACTGTCGCATTATGCTGATGGTCTCCATGGTGACCCTGGGTCTCAAGATGGCCGTGGGGTCACCCATGAACGGTTGCCTATCAGCTCATGCTCAGAGCACGAGCTGACACGCCTTCTCTTTGCATGTCAGACGCTGCTCTGATGCCCTGCAGTGCAGAAGCATTGCAGAGTATCACATCAGCGATCTGACAGAGTAAGGCTGTGTGCCCACGATGCGTTTTGGTGCGTATTTGCAGCGCGTAAACGCTCCAGAAACGCATTGCATACCTTATCCCATGACTTCCTATGATATTCTGCAAGTTCTGTGCACATGGTCAAGAATTTTTCTGCGCAGATTTTACTCACAGAAAAAATACGGACATGACCAATTCTTGTGCGTTTCTGCATGCTTATTTGCTTATACAATGCATTGGAAAAACGGATGGCAAATACACGTCAAAAACGCATGTAAAAACCTCATGCGGTTTTCTGCCAAGGAGCTGCAGAAATGCTCAGGAAAATTTCTGCTTCATTTCTGCATCGTGGGCACTAAGCCTTAAGATGATGTCACATCCTGGGACAATGTGAAAAAGTAAAAAAAAAGTTAATAATAATTGTGAAAATATTTTTTAAAAATCCCAAAATAAAGAACAACAAAAAATAAAAAATATTAATCCAATAAATACATTTATTTATGTAAAAAGAAAAAATATATATACATATATTTGGGATTGTCGCATCTGGAAGGACTTGACCCACTTGTTAACCCCTTCAATGAACACCATAAACAAAACAAAAAACGAGGCAAAAAACTATGCTTTATCATCATACCGCCGAACAAAAAGTGCAATAAAACACGATCAAAAAGACTAATGTAAATAAAAATGGTATCGCTGAAAACGTCATCTTGTACCCCAGAAAACAAGCAACCGTACAGCTCCATCAGCAGAATAAAGCAATGCAAAAATAATTATTTTTTCTATAAAATAGTTTTTATTGTATAAAAGACCCAAAAACATAAAAAAAAAAAGATATAAATGTGGTATCGCTGTAATCGTACTGACTCGAAGAACAAAGCTGCCTTTTCAATTTTACCACACATGGAACGGCATAAAAAAAGATAAAAAAAAACAATTGTTAGTTTTTGTTCATTCTGCTTCCCAAAAATCAGAATAGAAAGCGATCAAAAAAGGTCATGTGCCCGAAAATGGTACCAATAAAAACGTCATCTCGTCTGGCAAAAAAAACAAGCCCTCACATGACTCTGTTGGCCGAAATATGGATAAATTATAACTATCAAAATATGGCGATGCAAAAACTAATTATTGCTACAACAAAAAAGCGTATTTTAGTGTGTGACAGCAGCCAAACATAAAAACCTGCTATAAATCTGGTATCGCTGTAATCACATCGACTTCCCAATCACATTCTACCGCCCAAAAATCTGAATAGAAAGCGAGCAAAAAATGTATGTGCCCAAAAATGGTACCAATAAAAACGTCAACTTGTCCCGCAAAGAAACAAGCCCTCACATGATTGAAATATGGAAAAAACATAGCTCTCAAAATATGACTATGCATAAAAAAAGCGTCTTTAGTGTGTGACAGCAGCCAAACATGAAAAAACTATATAAATCGGGTATCGCTCTAGTCGCACTAACCCAAAGAAAGTCGTTTAATCACTTACACCGCACGAGGAATGACGTAAAAAATAAATAAAACCAGTTCTTCACCTTCTGTTGATTTGTTCATTCTGCCTCCCAAAAATCGCAGTAAGGCTCGGCTCACATTTATCATGCGCTCTACGCTGAGCGCTTACACCTAGGTTTCTATGTAAACCTCTGAAATACGTGATTCAGACGGATCCCCCGGCCGAAGATTCCCTTTATTGAGGCAGATGGAGGCACCGTGGACGCCGTCTGGACTGTGGTCCCGCGGTGTCCGTTTTTTCAGGCGTACATAAAAGCGCTGTCAGCCACAGTTTTGTGCACTTCTGAAAAGAGGGACAACGCTGAACAGAGGCCAGATGGAGTCCAGAGTAACTCTGCTGCCTCATAATAGTGAATTGATCCGTCGTGGCTTTCATCTGAATCCTGTCACTCGGAGGTCTAGCTAGAAACCCCAAAGTAAGTGCTCAGTGTAAGACCGCGCGGATAAATATGATTGAAAATTTTCTGTAAAATGTCCCCAACAAAAGCTTCAACTCAATCCGCATAAAAAGCCCCCGCTCAGGTCCGTCATCTGTTATCAGAAATATAGGGGGCTTCCACGTTACTGGTAGTACAAAGACTCTGGAAAAGCGCAATAGCTCCTCATCCCCCAAAGGAAATTCAGCTAATTCTGCGCTCCCAAATGCCCCCCTCCCTCGTGAGCCCTAGTGTGTCTAAACCACATTTAGCATCCACATGTTTGGCATTACTGTAGCGATGAGAGCCTGCCTAATTGCATTTCACCAGAAGCATGAGATGGGCACAAAGTACTGATCACTACCACAGAAGTTTGCAATTTTCACTCATTTTCAGCAACATCCGCTGCTTGTTTCTGGAAAACACCCATGGAGTAAAAATTGTCACTACACCTGTACATAAATTCCCAAAGGGGTATAATTTCCAAAATGGGGTCACTTGAGGGGGATTCTGCTCTTCTAGCACTTAGGGGCTCTGTATATGGAGTCCGCGAACTATTTTAGGAAAATCTGTGCTTCAGGTGGCATATAGTGCTCATTCCCTCCCGAGTCTTGCCGTGTGTCTAAGCAGTACTGTAAAGCCACATATGGGGTATTTCTACATTCAGCAGAAATTGGGGGACAAATTTTGGTGCCATTTTTACAAATTTCCCAGTATGAAAATGTAAAAGCTGGGGCTAAAACTAAATTTTGGTGATAAAAATGTAATTATATTTTCTTCACTGCCCAATGGTATAAAATGTTGTGACACATCTGATCACTGCATCCCTAGATGAATTCATTGAGAGGTGTAGTTTGTAAAATAGGGTCACTTATGGGGGTTTTGGCTGATTTGGCACCTCCGGGGCTCTACCAATGTGACATGGCACCCTCAAACCAGTTCAGCAAAATCTGAACTCCAATATGGTGCTTCTTCCCTTCTGAGCTTTGCATTGTGCCTCAAAAGTAGTTTTCGACCACATATGGGGTATCGGTGTACTCAGGAGAAATTGTAAAACAAATTTTGGAGTCCATTTTCTCCTGCTATCCTTGTAAAAATGAAAAGATGTGGGGCTAAAACAACATTTTTGTGTAAAAATATATGTTTTTTTCATTTTCACAGATCAACGTTTCTACAAAGCACCTGTGGGTTCAAGGTGCTCACCACGTCTAGATAAATTCCTTGAGTGGTCTAGTTTCCAAAATAGGGTCACTTGTGGGGGTTTTCCACTGTTTAGGCACATCAGGGGCTCTCCAAAAGCGACATGACACCCGCAGACGATTCCATCAAAATCTGCATTCCAGAACATCCCTCCTTCCTTTCTGAGCCCTCCTTTGCGTACAAACACTAGTTATCACCCACATATGGTATCTTTGAACTCAGGAGAAATTGCACAACAAATTTTGGGGTCCATTTTGTCCTGTTAACCTTGTGAAAAAGCAAAATTTGGGGCTAAAAAACATTTTTGTGGGAAAAATGTGTTTTTTTTTTTGTTTTTTTTTTATTTCCACAGCTCAATGTTCTAAACTTCTGTGAAGCATCTGGAGGTTGAAGGTGCTCACCACACATCTAGATAAGTTCCCTGAGGGGTCTAATTTCCAAAAAGTTGTCACTTGTGGGGGGGGGGGTTCCACTGTTTAGGCCCATCAGGGACTCTCCAAAAGCGACATGGCGTCCTCTACTTATTCCAGCAGATTTTACATTCAAAAAGTCAAATGACGTTCTTTCCCTTCTAAGCCCTGCCGTGCGCCCAAACAGTAGTTTTCCTCGACAAATTGGGTATCGGTGCACTCAGAAAAAAAGTCAAACTACGCTCATTCTCTTCCAAGCCCTTCTGTGCGCCCAAACAGTAGTTTAGTTTTCCTCCATATATTGGGTATTGGCATACTCAGGAGAAATTGCACAACAAATTGTATGGTGCAATTTCTCCTGTTACCCTTATGAAAACGCAAAATTTGTGGCTAAAAAATATTTTTGTGGGAAAAATGTGATTTTTTTATTTCCATGGCTCAACATTAGAAACTTCTGTGAAGCACCTGGGGGTTCAAGGTGCCCACCACACATATATACAAGTTCCCTGAGGAGTCTACTTTCCAGAATGGTGTCACTTGTGGAGGGCTTTCCACTGTTTAGGTACATCAGGGGCAAACTTTTACATTCAAAAAGTCAAATACGCTCCTTCCCTTCCGAGCCCTGCTGTGCGCCCATACAGTAGTTTTCCCCCCACACATGGGGTATCGGCGTACTCGGGAGAAATTGCGCAACAAATTTTGTGGTCTATTTTCTCCTTCTCTTATGCAAGTAAAAAAATTGGGTCTAAAGGAAAAAAAATTGAAAAAAAGTTAAATGTTTATTTTTTCCTTCCACATTCCATTAATTCCTGTGAAGCACCTGAAGGGTTAATAAACTTCTTGAATGTGGTTTTGAGCACTTTGAGGGGTGCAGTTTTTAGAATGGCGTGACTTTTTGGTATTTTCTGTCATAAAGACCCCTAGAAGTCACTTCAACTGCGATGTGGTCCTAAAAATAAATGGTTTTGTAAATATTGTAAAAATGAGAAATCACTGGTCAACTTTTAACCCTTATAACTTCCTAGTAAAAAAATGATGTTTCCAAAATTGTGCTAATGTAAATTAGACATGTGGGAAATGTTATTTATTAACTCTTTTGTGTGACATATCTCTCTGATTTAAGGGCATGAAAATTAAAAGTTTGAAAATTGCAAAATTTTCACAAAATTTCAGATTTTTTCACAAATAAATGTAAGTCATATTGAAGAAATTTTACCACAATCATGAAGTACAATATGTCACGAAAAAAAACATTCTCAGAATCAGCGGCATGCGTTGAAGCGTTCGAGAGTTATTACCTCATAAAGTGACAGTGGTCAGAATTGTAAAAATTGGCCCGGTCATTAATGTGCAAATGGGATTGGGGTGAAGGGGTTAAATGACGACTGCTGACCGTGGTGTCTAAATAGTTTTACAGAGGGAAGAGGCGCCCACCATCACCACCCAGCAGGGCCCTAATAAGTTTTCATAGCAGCTGGAAACCGAACAATATCCTCCAGTCCTGCCATATATGGCTGCCTGGTACATAAAGGTAACAGAAAACAGCACACACTATTCTGCAAATCGCAGTTGGTGGATCCAGGTGATCTTCTGCTGGCCATTAGCCCTCAGTAAATACAATGGTTCCCGGGCACAAGCAGTTAGGCTGCGTGCCCACTATGTGTTTTTCAAGCGTTTTTGCTGCGGAATTTCCACAGTGAAAACACTTAAAAACACTTGGTAATACGTGTCCCATGGCCCCCAATGATGACATTTCCGTCGTGTATTGTCATTGCAGAAAAATCCGCAGCATGTCCATTATTTTGTGGACTCGCAGCGTAATTGCCGCCATTGACTTGCATTGAATCGCTTAATATCCGCATCACTACATGTGCACACGCTGATATAAAGCGATTCAATGTGCGGATGGTACCCGGGTCTGGAGAAGAGGGGACTCTCCCCCAGACCCGGGTACCATAGAACCTGTAAAAAAAAAAGAATTTAAAATAAAAAATATACATTATACTCACCTTCTGGTGTCCCCCGGTCTCCATAGCGATGCGTCCTGACTCCCCGGCGGCTCTTGATGGTGTAAAAGGACCTTCCATGACCTCATTTAGTCATGTGACAGGTCACGCGGCTGCTGACGTGAGTGGTCGCGTGACCTGTCACATGACATCACCGCTGGTCCTTTTACACCACCGCGAGCCGTACAAGAGACCGGACGCACTGGAGATAAGACCGCGGGCCATTGGAAGGTGAGTATAATATATATTTTTTTAACTATTACTCGGTCACACTATATATGCTGTTTGCATGGATTTATATAGTGTGACCAAGTTGTCCAGCACTTTCCAGGTGATGCTAAAATCGCTGGGAAAAGCGATTGATAACCCACATGCAAAAAACCGCTTGACAAACGCTTCTACCTGGCAGGAAAAACGCATGTAAAATCCGCATGTATAATCAACATGCCAGGGAGAAGCGGAAAAATCTGCAGCATTTCTGCATCGTGAGCACATAGCCGTAGTATGTGCCCAGCAGACACTGACAATGTGAATACAACCCACTAAAAAATGCATACGGAACGGCTCAGAGAGCGGTAAACGCAACACGCATCATGTGACCTACAGGATCGCTGCGTTGCCGCACGCCCTCTTGTGGCAGCACTTTGGAGTTCCGAGAACTTGAGAATGAGAACTACATTTCCCAGCGTCCGTAGGCTATAGGATGTGACGTCACCGCAGGCACGTCTGCTGACATCCGGCTACTCTGGCTGACGCATAGGTGGCTGCTGTGGGAGCAGCAGGCTGCAGGCTCTGGGCAGGCTGGGTGCTGGGAGGTGTGTGCTGCCTATACTGGCCCTCTGTCTGCTGTCTACTCTGCCTCCACTATCCTCATAGCAGCTTAGAGCTTGGAGCTGGCTCCTTGTCACCTCTATTGGTGGGCTGATGCCTGGCAGTGACAGTGGTAGCAGTGCCATGTGAGACGCATGCCATCTTACCAGCATTTGTCTGCTGCAGCTTTGGCACAACTCCAGTGTTAATGAGTGGTGCCATAAAGGCCTGGTAGGGAAGTGCTGGCAGGGTGTTCTCAGTACTGGCATGGCTCTAATGATTCACTGTCTCATCCACAGGCCTCTCAGAAGATGCAGGAGCAGCGGCTGGCAGCAGGTAAGCTCTTATCTGCTGCTGTAGATGGAGGAGCAAGTGCAGCTTTAGCCAGTTGTGATTGGGCATGGGTGTAATAAGTGGCATATTGTATGTCTCAGCCTAGTGGTACCAGTCAGGTCTCCGGATGCTCCTACCCGCCCCAATCCTTTACAGACAGGTCTCTGACTATGTGCACGCTCAGGGGAGACCTGTCAGTCTTGGGGAGCGGCGAAGACATCAGTCAAGACAATCCCTGTTTCTTTAATACAGGCATATTACATGGCAGTCTAATACACTGGGTTGCTGGAATGAGATGCACCTAATTCATTAAAGGGGTTGAGATACAAGTCTGCAGTTACTCTACTTGACACTGTGCGCTGTTAGGGTCGTCCAAGCAGGTGTGTGACCTCAAGTACGCAATGAGCATCCTCCCTGCCACATTCTGACTAGACGTGCCCAACCTCGCCCTGTACACTTGTATTAAGTGAGACCGCGCACATCTAGTCAGCACGTGACCACATGTATGTAAATGGCTTCCTTGCAGTCATGCGCCTGCTCATTACCAGACCCAAAAACACAGAAAATGCAGAAATTTGATTGAATAAAATACACAAGTGATACAGAATCTTCTCCCACGAGCCTATAGATCTCAGCTTTGCTCTACACCGTGCATTTATAAAGCGATAGGTTCCCTATATAGAATGCTTTTGGCAAAAAGGGATTGTGTGATCTTTTCACTATATATTTGAGACCACCACCACACAGTGTATGTTGCTTTTGTCAAGTTTCTGTGTTCCTGAGTTTAATTGATTGAGATAGAAATGTTAGTGCATCTAAATTACAGGTCAATGTGTCCATAAAGGGTTTAGTAAATGTGAGTTTAATCTCATGGTTATTACAGAGGAATCCAGTAGTTCTGATACACCAGAGAGAACTCCTACGTCGCCCAGCCCTCAGTCTTTAATCATTAAAGCGGAAAATGAAGATTCCTTGATAGATGAGCAGGTACTGTGTAGTAAAAACAATGGCTTGGTGTAATAAATGGCTAGTGAAACTTTGCTGTTTTTATTTCCTGATTGCAGATTTTTTATCTTTTCTATACATGATTATGGAGGTTGCCATCTTGCCTGAGCTGCTGTAACCAACATTTAGGGATATGGTTTGCAACCACTACACGGACCATAGACTGCAATATACAGGCTCTGACTAAAGGCCTCACTCGTCCGATTTTTCCACGTACGAAAAAATGGACTGATTTTATTCTGATCAGACCTTGATCAGAGATTGAACAGTGTGCCCAATTGTCATCTCCTTTTCTCTTGCGTGTGGTCAGATTTTATTTTATTTTTTTACTGACCCATTGCCTTGCTCATTTGATTCGACATTCTGATCAAAATCGGACACGTCTCCTTGATATTTTGCGGTAAATTCTAGATAAATCACGGACATGTAAATGGCCCCATAGACAGCGCACGTGCATGTGATGATCTGTGAAAATCACAGAGCGCTCGTACGAGAAAAGCGGACTTGTGAATGATCCCCAAGGCCTTGTTCACATGTCAGTTTTTCTCTGACGAGTGCTATTCGTGTGTTTCTTGCATGGCACTTATATGTATGATAGTGAATGAGACAGTTCACATACTGTTCTGATCAAGATGTCCAATCTCGATCTGAGTGTTGGATGAAAATCAGCAATGCATGTCTGTGGAAAAACTCGAATAGCACTCAGATGCCATCCATGTCTGGTCCCATTTTCACGGATTATTAGAGTGAATAAGTGGAGAAACTCCTTTCTTAAAAAAAAAAAAAAAAAAAAAAAAAACAGATGAAAATCACTGACAAGTGTATAACACTTAAAGGATAATTTTCTTGGCATGTTTTGTGACCTGAGCAGAGGTTATTGTGCAGAGAGCAGTAGGAAGGGAGCTGTGACCACCACCTTCTGTCTATAGTGGATCCTGTGTTATCTCTAAATGGATTTCTCTGTGATGATATGAAGGTGATTTCTATAGAACCGGAAGCTTCCACCTAAAATTATTGGCCATTTAGAAAATATAATACATTTAGGAATTTTATTTTTAGGATTTTGTTTCGGTCATATAGCTGCTATTTGACAAAAAATATAATATATGTATATGTGTAATCTCCCAACTAAGTTTAAAAGAACAACCTTGATTCAAAATACGTCATTTTTTATGATAAAAAGAGGGCCCGTTGACTTTATTTTGCCATTCCTGTTTCAATAATTCCTTGTGATCACTTTCGTTTTCATGTTGGAGCTTATTTCTTCTAGCTTCACATAACGTGACAGCTAGGTGTTACCAGTCCCTTTGTAGCTGTGTTTAGGCACAACCCCCCCTGTATTGTTAAAGGGGTTTTCCCAAGAACAAAAGTTCAGTTTAAAAATTGTCTGTGTCTGACCATGTACGGATCATACCACAGCTCCTGGCCAGGGGAGGATACAGACATTACAGCAGGGGATCACAGCTGATTCTTTCTGTGAGGTAAAACATTTCACTGCCTATTTTTAAACAATATTTAACCTCACAAAATGAATCCCTGTGCTGTAATGTCTGTATTGTCTTGTGCTTCCTCCCCTGCCCAGGAGCTGTGGTATGTTCCGTACACGGTCAGACACAGACAATTTTTAAACGGAACATTTGTTCTTGGGAAAAGCCCTTTAAGGATGTTGACCTCACAATGTGCTTTTTGATCTGTAGGCAGCACATTGGTGCGATGATGCGTCTACGCAGACAGAGGACATCCTGCGAGTGAAAGAGGAGGAATTTGATGATTTACCAATCGATAGCAATGCTGGTAACTAGAAATCATATTATGCTCCCCATATAGTGCTCTCCCATAAGACCTATATTTAATGTATGACCTAGACCAATATTTGACTATAATGTGCACTAGTTATACACCACCCCACCGTACATAACGTGCTGTATGGGTAAAGCATAGTCAATGTGTTTCTCTATTTCACTGCAGGAAGTAATTGGCTGGGATACGGAACCGGTAAGTGAAGATTATCCCATACACTTCTCTCTCTCCTGTAGGGAGTATCTTCCTTATGGCAATCTCAGACGTATGAGGTGCATTTTGTGCCTGTACTGCAGCCACAATCCATCTTAGCTGGTGGGCTCATGTTCCAAGCTAAACTCATAATCCCATCAGAACTGCAGTTGGGCCAGGATTTGTGGTCTGTATAACTTTACTTGCTTCCGCACTGGGTTGTTTAGTAATGTGTGGGTTGTAGTGAATGTGATCAGACTGACGATTCTCAGTCTTATCTAATTAAGGAAAATCTGTCAGCAGGATTTCATGGAAGCAAGAAAGAGAGATCCAACTCCACAGACATGTCCGTAGAGCTAGATCTCTCTTCCATGCTTCCAGTTTGGATGTTTTTGGCAGTTACACTATCCGTGCTCTGGACAGGCCTGGATTCAGACATTTCTGGTGAGCTGGACTTTGGGGGATTTCCTACCTCGAATTATTTATATGTTCAGGTAGCTCTTTCAATGACAACTCCAGCAGTACCTTTTATATAGCCAGTCTGTTCCTCCGTAACTGAGAAATCAGCGTTTGAATTGATATACAAATAAGACTGCAAATCTGAAGCCTTTGGCACTCCAGCTCTATACCCCACCCAGCGCAGCTTCCTTCTGTTTGACTACTCCTTTGCCTGAAGTCACATAGCTAAATCAAGCAGCAGCGGTGCTGGGCTGCCTCCTGCTGGAGTGACAGAGGCTTCAGATCTACCAGAGCACTTCAGCCTCATTTTCATATCAATTCAAAAGTTGATTTCTCAATAATGGAGGAACGGACTGGTCCAACAAAACCTTTATATGGCGTTTCTTTGAAAGAGATACATGTGCATATAAATAGTTTGGGAGATGAAGTCCTGCTGATAAATTGGTTTTAAGGCTGTGTGCCGGCTATGATTTTTTTAAGCTTTTCCGCAGTGGCAATTCCGCTGCAGAAACGCTTAAAAAACGCTTGGTAGAAGGTCTGCAATGTTCCCCAATGATAATCCGCATGTGCTGTGCACATACTGCAGAAACGCTTATAAAACGCATGGTAGAAGGTCTGTAATGTTCCCCAATGATAATCCGCATGTGCTCTGCACATACTGCAGAAACGCTTATAAAACGCATGGTAGAAGGTCTGCAATGTTCCCCAATGATAATCCGCATGTGCTGTGTACATACTGCAGAAACGCTTATAAAACGCATGGTAGAAGGTCTGTAATGTTCCCCAATGATAATCCCCATGTGCTGTGCACATACTGCAGAAACGCTTATAAAACGCATGGTAGAAGGTCTGCAATGTTCCCCAATGATAATCCGCATGTGCTGTGCACATACTGCAGAAACGCTTATAAAACGCATGGTAGAAGGTCTGTAATGTTCCCCAATGATAATCCCCATGTGCTGTGCACATACTGCAGAAACGCTTATAAAACGCATGGTAGAAGGTCTGCAATGTTCCCCAATGATAATCCGCATGTGCTGTGCACATACTGCAGAAACGCTTATAAAACGCATGGTAGAAGGTCTGTAATGTTCCCCAATGATAATCCCCATGTGCTGTGCACATACTGCAGAAACGCTTATAAAACGCATGGTAGAAGGTCTGCAATGTTCCCCAATGATAATCCGCATGTGCTGTGCACATACTGCAGAAACGCTTATAAAACGCATGGTAGAAGGTCTGTAATGTTCCCCAATGATAATCCCCATGTGCTGTGCACATACTGCAGAAACGCTTATAAAACGCATGGTAGAAGGTCTGTAATGTTCCCCAATGATAATCCACATGTGCTGTGCACATACTGCAGAAACGCTTATAAAACGCATGGTAGAAGGTCTGCAATGTTCCCCAATGATAATCCGCATGTGCTGTGCACATACTGCAGAAACGCTTATAAAACGCATGGTAGAAGGTCTGTAATGTTCCCCAATGATAATCCGCATGTGCTGTGCACATACTGCAGAAACGCTTATAAAACGCATGGTAGAAGGTCTGCAATGTTCCCCAATGATAATCCGCATGTGCTGTGCACATACTGCAGAAACGCTTATAAAACGCATGGTAGAAGGTCTGCAATGTTCCCCAATGATAATCCCCATGTGCTGTGTACATACTGCAGAAACGCTTATAAAACGCTTGGTAGAAGGTCTGCAATGTTCCCCAATTATAATCCCCATGTGCTGTGCACATACTGCAGAAACGCTTATAAAACGCATGGTAGAAGGTCTGTAATGTTCCCCAATGATAATCCGCATGTGCTGTGCACATACTGCAGAAACGCTTATAAAACGCATGGTAGAAGGCCTGTAATGTTCCCCAATGATAATCCGCATGTGCTGTGCACATACTGCAGAAACGCTTATAAAACGCATGGTAGAAGGTCTGCAATGTTCCCCAATGATAATCCGCATGTGCTGTGCACATACTGCAGAAACGCTTATAAAACGCATGGTAGAAGGTCTGTAATGTTCCCCAATGATAATCCACATGTGCTGTGCACATACTGCAGAAACGCTTATAAAACGCTTGGTAGAAGGTCTGTAATGTTCCCCAATGATAATCCACATGTGCTGTGTACATACTGCAGAAACGCTTATAAAACGCATGGTAGAAGGTCTGCAATGTTCCCCAATGATAATCCGCATGTGCTGTGCACATACTGCAGAAACGCTTATAAAACGCATGGTAGAAGGTCTGTAATGTTCCCCAATGATAATCCGCATGTGCTGTGCACATACTGCAGAAACGCTTATAAAACGCATGGTAGAAGGTCTGTAATGTTCCCCAATGATAATCCGCATGTGCTGTGCACATACTGCAGAAACGCTTATAAAACGCTTGGTAGAAGGTCTGTAATGTTCCCCAATGATAATCCCCATGTGCTGTGCACATACTGCAGAAACGCTTATAAAACGCATGGTAGAAGGTCTGCAATGTTCCCCAATGATAATCCGCATGTGCTGTGCACATACTGCAGAAACGCTTATAAAACGCATGGTAGAAGGTCTGCAATGTTCCCCAATGATAATCCCCATGTGCTGTGCACATACTGCAGAAACGCTTATAAAACGCATGGTAGAAGGTCTGTAATGTTCCCCAATGATAATCCCCATGTGCTGTGCACATACTGCAGAAACGCTTATAAAACGCATGGTAGAAGGTCTGCAATGTTCCCCAATGATAATCCCCATGTGCTGTGCACATACTGCAGAAACGCTTATAAAACGCATGGTAGAAGGTCTGTAATGTTCCCCAATGATAATCCGCATGTGCTGTGCACATACTGCAGAAACGCTTATAAAACGCATGGTAGAAGGTCTGTAATGTTCCCCAATGATAATCCACATGTGCTGTGCACATACTGCAGAAACGCTTATAAAACGCATGGTAGAAGGTCTGTAATGTTCCCCAATGATAATCCGCATGTGCTGCGCACATGCTGCGGAAATTTCCACTGTGGATTATCATTGCGATTATCATTGTGGAAAAATCTGCAGCACTACCAATTATTTTGCAGAAGCGCTGCGTTTTCGCCGCCATTGACTTGCATTGGGCCCCATGTCATCCGCATCACTTGATCTGTACATGCGGATAAGATGCTTTTCAATGTGCGGATGATACCTGGGTTTGAAGAAGAGGAGACTCTCCTCCGGACCCGGGTACCATAGAACCTGTAAAAAAAAAAAAGAAAAAAAAAGAGAATAAAATAAAAATAAATATTATACTTACCTTCTGATGGCCCCTGGTCTCCTTGTCTTGGCTTGCCTACAGCTCGCGGTGGACTCAAGGACCTGCCGTGACGTCCTTTAGTCATGTGACGGCAAGCCAAAGCAAGGACACCGGGGGCTATCAGAAGGTTTTTTTTTTACCATTCTTTCGGTCACACAATATAAATCTATGCCGGTTACATGGATTTATATAGTGTGACCAAGTTGTCAAGCACTTTCCAAGTGATGCTAAAATCGCTTGGAAAGCGCTTGACAACCCGCATGCGAAAATGCAAGTGAAGAACGCTTCACTTCCGCATGTCCCTGGCAGGAAAAACACATGTACAATCCGCATGTACAATCCGCATGTACAATCCGCATGCGTTTTTTCTGCCTGGGAGATGCAGAAACGCTCAGGAAAAAATCCAGAGCATTTCTGCATCGTGGGCACACAGCCTAAAGGAAAATATCCGAACACCTGGAAAAAAAACATAGGGTATATAGCATTTTCTCTTAAATATTTACTTGTAAGTCTTTCTTCAAGCTGCAGACAGTCATAGTGTGTTCAATACAAATATATATAATTTTTTTTTTTTTTTTTTTTACAGCATTTTGTTTTTTATTTATTTTTCTCCATTTACCTTATTTTGCAGACTATAAGACTTACATTAGGTAGACATTGCATAATAGGAAAAACATATTGACAATTAAAACTTATCTAGCAGAGTATAGAATTGCAGGTGTCAATGTCACTAATTTTAATGCTCCAGCTTAGAATGGCTAGGTAATAGCTCTATTGTTACTGTTTCTCTCCAGCATTATACACATGCAGCTCTGCCACACACAGGCGCGCACCCGCAGAGCTCTGAATGTGGTTGAATTTTGACAATTTTGCAGAACGTTGTAAAAGACTTATTGCCAGTTATCACAAACGCTTGATTGTAGTTGTTGCTGCTAAGGGTGGCCCAACCAGACTTAAGCCCCCGTCTCACATAGCGATATCGCTGCTGAGTCACGGTTTTGGTGACTCACCAGCGACCTCACCAGCGATGTCGCTATGTGTGACACTTTGCAACGATCAGGCCCCTGCTGTGAGGTCGCTGATCGTTGCAAAGTGTCCTGGACCATTTTTTGGTCGTTGGCCTCCCTCTGGCCAGCACACATCGCTGTGTGTGACCAGCGGGACCAACGATCTGGCTGGTAACTGGTAAACATCGGGTTACTAGGGGCACGCGCGCACTTAGTAACCCGCTGTTTACTATGGATACCACTCTGCTACGGTGCGCGGAGGCTCCCGCGCACCGTAGCAGAGTGGTATCCATGGTAAACAGCGGGTTACTAGGGGCACACGCGCACTTAGTAACCCGATGTTTACCATAGTTACCAGCCTGCTCCTGCTTGCAGCAGGCTGGTAACGGGAGCAGGACATCGTGGAACGATTCTTTCCACGATATCGCTGCTCCCCTGATCGCTGGTGAGCCTGCCTGTTTGACAGCTCACCAGCGATGTATTAGCGATGCAGCAACGATCCCTGACAGGTCGTATCGTTGTCGGGATCGCTGCTGCATCGCTTAGTGTGACGGGGCCCTTAGGGGTGCAGCAGTTGTGACACAATACCGGGTTCTTAAATACAGCATAAAGCAGAGCTGAGAAAGAGAGCCTGGTGGGGACTGTTATCTATGTACATTGTGTATTGACAGTGAACTGCTTATCACAAAAGGAGGTGTGATCTCACTACTATAGACCAGGCAATGATAATGACAAGGTAAAAAAACAGCAGACTGCCCGATAAGTGACACATGATGAAATCTGTTTTTTAACCTCTACCTCGTGCCGTCCACAGATTACATAGCAAAAACCTGTTGACTAAATCCCTTTAAATAAAAATAAAAAATACGCAAGTTTATCTGTGTCATCTTACACACCTGAGGAATCATATTTTCATGTTATATAGCAGAGCTTTGCGAGTGTGCATGCCTTCAGGATTTTTTGTTAGACTGCAAAATTCATGGTTCCATTTAGCACAGCAAGTCCACTGCAAGTCTTCCAGGTCCTGAAGTAGCAAAACAGCCCCAGACCATCACACTATTCCCACCATATTTTACTGTTGGTATGATGATCCTTTTCTGAAATGCTGTTACTTCTACGCGAGATGTAATGGGACATACACATACCTCACAACTTTTGAAGAAAAGAAAGAGGGACAGATCATGCGGCGCGCTTACCAAATTTTGGCCACACTCGAATCCACGCCCATTTACCATTTCTTTCTCCCCTGGCAGGAGGCGTTGTCAGATGGGCGCTGGTAATGAGGGTCATTTAGCAGACGCCTGAGACTGCAGGGTGCAGACCCAAATCCAGGACTGTCCACTATATCTGAGACAGTTGGGACTAGAGATGAGCTGATAGATTCCCAGGTCTCTGGTCCAGCATCCAGGTCAGTGTTACCTGGCGGCTGGACAGGAGGCCGTGAATCTCTAATGTTCCGGCGGCTTTTGATCACCCAGGGCAGCGCGACGTCATCTGTGCATCCTACTCATCTCTAGTTGGGACCAGTGGATTATTTTTTTGTACCTTCATTCACAGTCGGAGGCACCAGAACCTTCTCATCTTTATGTACCTTCACTAGACGACATCTTGCTTTTTTGCAAGGCCGTGTTCACATTTCCCAATCTTGGTATGCATGGCCCCCTCATCCCCAATCCTGGTATGCATGGCTCCCCTATCCTGGTATACTTGGCCCCCCATCACTGCACACATGAAAAAATAAACACTTCTACTCACCTTCCTTCCCTCTGCTCCAGCGCTGCATCCTGTTCTGCCTGCAGCTCACCTCAGCATCTGAGCAGCGCATGACGTCACTGCAATGCGCCCTCAGATGCCGAGGTGAACTGGGGAGATAGTCACTCTTCTCCACGCCGGGACTATGGGCGTGAAGAGGAGTGAATAGTCATTCTCCTTAATAGCGCACACTGTCAGCGCAGTCACAACTCCTGCTGCGGTTCAGCCATCCTGTGTGCCCGCTACTAAAGAGAATGAATATTCACTATTCTCCACGCCCATGGGCGTGGAGAGGAGTGAATATTCATACTTTGTAATAGTGGGCACAGAGGATCGCTGAGCTGCAGCAGGAAGCGGGCAGCTGCAGCTACAGTGTGCGCTATTAAGGAAAATTAATATTCACTCCACTCCCATGGGTGTGGAGAAGAGTGAATATTAATTTTCTTTAGCAGCAGGCAAACGTGGCAGCTGCCGGCTACTACCTGTGCCCGCTGCTCCACTGCCGCAACCACCCTCCACAGCCAGATTGCATAGCTCCCAACCTGAATGTATAGAAGCTGAGAGAGAACAGCTGAGCCGTGACGGGACGCGGGACTGAGCCCTGAAAGTGGGACAGTCCTGACGAAAACGGGACGGCTTGGAGCTATGCATACACCTTCCAAAAAGTTCAACTTTTGTCTCGTCAGTCCACAGAGTATTCACCCAAAAGTCTTGGCAATCATCAAGATATTTTCTGGCAAAACTGAGACGAGTCTTTATGTGCTTTTCATCTGAGACCTTTGCTATGCATGCCATTTTTGCCCAGTCTCTTTCTTATGGTTGAGTCATGAACACTGACCTTAACTGAGGCAAGTGAGGCCTGCAGTTCTTTGGATGTTGTTGTGGGGTCTTTGGTAACTTCTTGGATGCGTCGTCGCTGCGCTGTTGAGGTAATATTGGTCAGCCGGCCACTCCTGGGAAGGTTCACCACTGTTCCATGTTTTTCCATTAGTGGATAATGGTTCTCACTGTGGTTCGCTGGAGTCCCAAAGCTTTAGAAATTTCTTTATAACCTTTTCCAGACTGATAGATCTCATTACTTTGTTTCTCATTTGTTGCTGAATTTCTTTGGATTGCAGCATGAAATTTAGCTTTTGAGAATCTTTTGGTCTACTTCACTGCTTTCTTGTTTGAGAACAGGTGTAGCAGTAATCAGGCCTGTGTGTGGCTAGGGAAATGGTACTCTGCTTCCCAAAGATGTGAGAAACCACAGTTTAATTTATGTTTTAAGGGAGGGAGGGATCACTTTTTCACACAGGGTCCTGTAGGTTTGGATTTCTTTTTCCCTTAATAATAAAGACCTTCATTTAAAAACTAAAAAACTGCATTTTGTGTTTGCTGTGTTATCTGGAAGGGGGAAACACTTTTTACACACACACTTATATTTGTACTACGATATAGTATGGGCAGCAATCCGCTGACAGTATAGTAGTGTTATTTATGACACTGTGGGTATTACACCTTGGTAAAGTCACCACTTTTATTTTGAATTATTGGTAATTAAGCCCAGAACCCTCCTCAATTTTTGGGTTTGCATCCACTAGCATTTGAAGGGAGAAAACATTGCTCCCTCCTTGAGAGATAAATACATGCTTTCCAGTTGTGTTCTATGTCAAAAGAAAGTACACAAAATACAGATACTGGTGATGGCCCCAACAGAGACCCTATAATGTACAATAATGTTACTCTTTTTCTTAAAGGTGTTTTACCCGATGAAGATCTTCCTAAAAAAGTATATTGTCCACCAGCAAAGCCCAGTCAGAAAAACTGGGAAACAGATGAATACGGACAGTCTACGACGACAGTCAAGCAATTTATTTGTTCAGAGTGTGGTAAGGGTTTTAGCCTCTATTCTTATCTGACGAAGCACCAGAGGTCTCATTCTGGGGAGAAACCATTTTCCTGCACCCTTTGTGGTAAATGTTTTGCTTACAAACCCAGTCTTGTTACTCATCAACGGGTTCACACTGGAGAAAAGCCTTTTTCTTGTACTGAATGTGGAAAACTCTTTGTCAGCAAGTTCAACCTCAAAGCACATGAAAAAGTTCACACTGGGGAGAAGCCGGTCGAATGTCCAGCCTGTGGAAGATGTTTTAGCAATAATCCAGCCCTTGTTAAACATCTGAGAATACACACAGGTGAGAAGCCTTTCACTTGTACTGAATGCGGGAAAGTCTTCGCCAGCCGGTCATGTCTTAACGCGCATCTTGTCCTTCACACTGGAGAAAGACCTTATGTCTGTGGTGAATGTGGAAAAGCTTTTGCCAATCAATCCAACCTTATTTCTCATAGGATAATACACACAGGACAAAAGCCTTATGTGTGCCCAGTATGTGGACGGGGTTTTGCCAATCAGTCCAATCTTGCAAAACATAAGTTAACACACACTGATGACAAACCATTTGTATGTGTAGAATGTGGAAATGTATTCTCTAGAAAAGATGGCCTTTCCAAACATTACGAGAGAATACACAAAAAAAAATTAGAATTTTGAGTACAGTTATAAATTTATTTCTGAGAAGAAATCAGCATAAACCGGCGGAAATAAAATGGAAAATATGTATAAATAAATATGTATATATTTGTATTGGAAATGGACTTTTCTAGATTTATATGTATGAACCATGGAAGCTCATACAAAATTAAAAGGATGATGGTAGCCAATAATAAGTATTTTATCACAGTATTCCTTGCTAAGACAACAAATATAGCAGATAGTTTTTAATTTGCCCTGTATATTGGCAACTTATATAACATACGACAATATTTCATGGTATTTGCTGTATGCAGTATAATTAGTAATTTTCTATACCTTGTTTGTTAATGTAGAAAGCAGGATCCTTTCACAATCAGTCTGTAGGGACACAGTCTAATGAATCATGTCTGAATAATGTAAATAGCTATATGTTCCTGTAAACATGAACTGTGCAAGTCATTGCATTATAAAAGTGTAAATAAATGGAAAAATAAAATGAGTTTATTAAAACTTGTACTGTTATTTTCTGTATGGGGTCCTGCTTTAGGTCAGAACAGTTTTTTTTACTGAGTCCTGTAAGTTACATGATGATAGGGTCTTATTGGATGGAACATGTTTTTCCAGTGAATCACATAGATGCTCCTTCAGATTAGGATCTCTCAACTCTTTCAACATTTTCAACGCTTTGACGTGTTCATTTAACTAATTCTGGAACAATTTTTGCAGTTTGACAGGAGCCAGTGCTAGGAGGAAGTACAGTTACCATAATAAAATATACTTGGTCTGCAATAATGTTTGGGTAGGTGAAATGTGTAAAAGTAACATCTACATAAATGCCAGGACTTTTTTACAGCAATGTGTGCTACAGTAGCTCTTCTGTGAAATGGGCCCAGGTAACCTACCCTTCTCTCACCAAATGCATCAGGGAGCCTTGGTCACCTATGACCCTGCTGTTCTTTCACATACCACAATTCCTCAAAAGACTTGCTGTTGCAAAGAGACTTTGACAGATTCCCTTAGCCATCACACTGGTCTTTATCACATTTGCTCAGATCCTTACACTTGCCCCTTTTTTTCTTGTTTTCAGTACATCAGCTTAAAAAATGGACTGTCCCACCTTAACTTGTGCCATTTTGATGAGAGAATTAATGACATTCACTTCACCTGCCAGTTGTTTATACCAGCTTCCCGACTCCCAATATATAGCTCCTGCAGATGCTGACTGTATAAATACAGTTAGCACCCCTAAATGCTGTGGTCAGAGCCAGTCCACATCATCCCACTTTGCCCTCTGAAGGGCCACAGTCAATGGTGACTGCAGCATCTAAGTGGTCAGACAGAATGGTGGCCTTCTGTCAACCCCAATGACAAGATCACAGGGTGCTAATGGTTTGTTAGGGCTTCATATAGGACATGGCTTCTCAATCTTTTATGTTGGTGCCTTGCCAGCTTGAAAAATGCAGAAGCTTGGAGCTCATAACTGGAGATAGTTTGGCAAAAAATGTATAAATATGTCAGCTTATCTTTCATTTGTGTCTTGATCTTAGTAAATCCTTAAAAACACTTAGGCTCTTGTCTCCCAATCGAAATTGTTCGCTTTTTTTTCCCCCCATCCCCCACAACAGCACCATACCGTACGAGAAAGAGAGGATTGGCCCCCAAGGACAGGAAGCTGACAGATTTAAAAGGGCGGAGCTTCTCCTGCTTCAGTGGTTTCCTGTCCTTGGAGGGAGATCTACAGTGAGGACTCAAGATTCGTCTTCCCCCGGTTGGGGTGTGGGTGGGGGAGATACGGTAATCCCCTGGTACAGCTAGCTGATCCCCTCTCACCTGTGCGGGCGGTCGCTCCCGACGGGTCTTCAGAAGCTGGGAGGGATGGGGGCACTGTCCGCAGCAAAAGTTTGTTGGGGCCCCGGGGGTGCAATTTGGTGGGGATAGGAGAGCGGCCAGAGGCACCCAGTGTCTGTCCCTGAGCGCACCGAGTCACACTGCATCACGCGCAGGAATGATAGGGGGAAGTAGCTAGTGGTATGACATCACTTCCAGGGGTGTGATTAGGGGGTGCGGCTACCCAGGCGGTGGGAAATTTTACAAAATAGCGCCATCCACGACTTGGGAGCAGAAAATGGAGGAAGAAAGTCAGAATAAGAGCCCTGCAGAAGAAGCAGTCTCACCATGCACGGTAGTTTCTAGTTTCCGGTTGCTGGGGTGGGTGGGTGTAACAGCCTATATCTTCCATTCTAATTTTGTGCCCTTGAATGTACACTGCTCAAAAAAATAAAGGGAACCCTCAAATAACACATCCTAGATCTGAATGAATGAAATATTCTCATTGAATACTTCGTTCTGTACAAAGTTGAATGTGCTGACAACAAAATCACACAAATATCATCAATGGAAATCAAATTTATTTACCAATGGAGGCCTGGATTTGGAGTCGCCCCCAAAATTAAAGTGGAAAAACACTCTACAGGCTGATCCAACTTTGATGTAATGTCCTTAAAAAAAGTCAAAATGAGGCTCAGTATTGTGTATGGCCTCCACGTGCCTGTATGACCTCCCTACAACGCCTGGGCATGCTCCTGATGAGGTTGCGGATGGTCTCCTGTCGATCTCCTCCCAGACCTGGACAGTCTGTGGTGCAACGTGATGTTGGTGGATGGAGCGAGACATGGTGTCCCAGATGTGCTCAATCGGATTCAGGTCTGGGGAACGGGTGGGCCAGTCCATAGCTTCAATGCCTTCATCTTGCAGGAACTGCTCACACACTCCAGTCACATGAGGTCTGGCATTGTCCTGCATTAGGAGGAACCCAGGGCCAACCGCACCAGCATATGGTCTCACAAGGGGTCTGAGGATCTCATCTCGGTACCTAATGGCAGTCAGGCTACCTCTGGCGAGCACATGGAGGGCTGTGCCGCCCTCCAAAGAAATGCCACCCCACACCATTACTGACCCACTGCCAAACCGGTCATGCTGAAGGATGTTGCAGGCAGCAGATCGCTCTCCACGGCGTCTCCGGACTGTCACATGTGCTGAGTGTGAGCAGAGCACAGGGCGCCAGTGGCGACTTTGCCAATCCTGGTGTTCTGTGGCAAATGCCAAGCTTCCTGCACAAGCCCCATCTGTGGACGTTGGGCCTTCATACCACCCTCATGGAGTCGGTTTCTAACCGTTTGTGCAGACACATGCACATTTGTGGCCTGCTGGAGGTCATTTTGCAGGGCTCTGACAGTGCTCCTCCTGTTCCTCCTTGCACAAAGGTGGAGGTAGCGGTCCTGCTGCTGGGTCCACGTCTCCTGGTAGCGCCTCCAACCTCTGGACACTACCCTCACTGACACAGTAAACCTTCTTGCCACAGCTCACATTGATGTGCCATCCTGGATGAGCTGCACTACCTGAGCAACTTCTGTGGGTTGTAGAGTCTGTCTCATGCTACCACGAGTGTGAAAGCACAACCAACATTCAAAAGTGACCAAAACATCAGTCAGAAAGCATTGGTACTAAGATGTGGTCTGTGGTCCCCACCTGCAGAACCACTCCTTTATTGAGGGTGTCTTGATAATTGCCAATAATTTCCATCTATTGTCTATTCCATTTGCACAACAGCATGTGAAATTGATTGTCAGTCAGTGTTGCTTCCTAAGTGGACAGTTTGATTTCACAGAAGTTTGATTTACTTGGAGTTATATTCTGTTGTTTAAGTGTTCCCTTTATTCTTTTGAGCAGTGTATTTTCAGGGCAAGCCTAAGAAAGCACTTGGCAAAACAAAAAATAAGGTGTGCGCACTATGTAAAATAAAGCTGCCATCCTCATACCGCATAAAAAATGTCAATCCTGTACAGAGAGAACAGTAGCAGAAGAGTCGTCATCACTGATGAGTAGTCTGAAGATAATAGTAAAAACTGAGGTTAAAAATTCCCTTAAAGAAAATGAAAAATATGTTTTTTTTTTACAAAAAATGTTGCTTTAGCTCTAAATTTTTCGTTTTTACAAAGGTAACAGAAGAAAATGGACCACCTTAATTGTTGTGCAATTTCTTTTGAGTAGGCTGATACCCCATATGTGGGAGAAAACTACTGTTTGCGCACATGGCAGGGTTCGGAAGGGAAAGAGCACTATTTGACTTTTTTAATTTATTTTATTAAACATGATTTCAAACAAGTATGTACATTAAACAATCAAAGTTACAACATGTTTTGTTAAATATCATATGTGTATCATTGTTGTAAATATCTCAGAAACGTTTGTTATTCAAGCATGTATGTATCGCGTTGTTGCACCATTATCATTTCTTCAGACTTAAAACATTGAAGAAGTTATGTATTAACCCTGTGATTATAAGACTTTTTGTAATTACCTTTGGTAGTCTTTACTGCCTGTGAGCGGCACTATCCTTGGTGGCTCACAGGCATCACGTGACCCCCGCTGATGTCACGTCAAGTTGAGGCGTGACATCAGTTACGCGATCCCCGCGGTAGATGCTGGCCTATGGGCGGGGTTACCCTGCACGTCACACCCAGCATCCACCGTGGAACGCAGCACTGAGTCACGCCCGGCTGCCGCCGGAACTTGACGTGACATCAGCGGATGTCAGAGCTGGCTGCAGCCGGGGGTCACGTGATGCCTGTGAGCGGTCAAGGACTGCGCCGCTCACAGGAAATAAAGACTACCAAAGGTAATTAGAAAAAGTCTTATAATCACAGGGTTAATACATTGGGGGAATTAGTAAAAAGTAGTGGACAACTTCTTTAACAATAACTTTAATTCAGTTACCAGGATTATTTCAACTACTATATCACTTTTAACTCGGCATGCAACCATAAATATATAAATTTATTCTTTTTTAATAGTGATTAAATTCCATAGCTAGTCCACCAAACATGTCATTTATTACGTGCAGATACTGTGAGATGTGAAGATTTCCACAAGTCCCAAATTCTAGAAAATTTCAGAGGACAGCCTCTATTTTGATAGACTATTTTCTCATATGGGATAATTGAATTAACTAAAGCAATCCAAGATTGTAACGTAGGTTGTGAAGTACCCATCCAGCACATTGCTAGTAATTTCCTGGCTAAAAACAAAGTCTCAGGCAGAAAGATCTTAATGTAATGACCCCAAGCATCCTCATTCAATACCCCAAACAAGCATATTAAAGAATTGCATTGAACAGGGATAGATATTAAAGAGAAGCCCAAAAAAACAATGAGGGGCGATAACAAGATAGAGTATGAGTATAAACTTAATACGTAGTCAAATGCTGATACCAGTGCAAGCAAGTCACATGATCTGACACAGAGCAATAACGCTGGCCAAAGTAGGAATAGTCAATATGTATAAATAGGGATAGTCTAGCTTGCAGTGCTCAAGTATGCAGGCCATGGGAAGAGGAGCACTGGATATTGCATGTATAAATATAATGTTAGTACCGTGCAAAGTGCACATTCAGCATATTAGTAGAGACAGTCCTACTTACCCATAAATGATGTGTATCAAACCCTCATGCCCCAACGCACGTTTCAAATCTTCCTCAGGGAGTAGAGCAGTAGGTCTGTTTGACTATATATTAGATTTATACCCATACTCTATCTTGTTATCGCCCCTCATTGTTTTTTTGGGCTTTTCTTTAATCACCTCGTGTCTACCTAAGGGAACTGCTCCTTTATACACTTAGGTTTAATTACCAGTGTAAATGTTTTTATCATGTTTGTCTTTTTGTCATTAATAAAATTTATATTGTTTTTTTTTTATACCAATTGAAGTAGTAAAGATTCATTTTCTCTTGAATTGAAACTGTATAGGCGTTGAGTCTGCTTTGTCTACAATGCAGCATGGTGTCCTGAACTTTGCTTTTCTAATGCCCATATCATATGTATGAAGTCAGCATCTGGGGTATGACATCGCAAACATTCAGAGGTAGGAGAGTGTCCCATTCGAAACAACCTAAGAGGAGTAAGATATGACTGATGAATGATATGCAGTTGAATCATTTTGTTATTGGCAGAGGGAAAGACTAGAGTAGGGGACTCTAAAATTCCCTCCCACTCCTCCTCCTGAATATTAGGGATAAAGAGTCTCCAACTATCTTTCACTATTAGTGCGTTCAAGTCCAAACCTGTCGATAATAGATATGTATATAGGTTAGATATAAGACCTTGTGGATCATGAGATTTAAGGATCTCTATCAAAGGAAAAGTCAATATAGACATGCTAGTGTGTGAATTGAGCAAATGAGATTGAAGAGCCTTTCTAAGCTGAAGATACAGTGCCTACAAGTAGTATTCAACCCCCTGCAGATTTAGCTGGTTTGATAAGATGCAAATACGTTAGAGCCTTCAAACTGCAAACGAGAGTAGGTTTTATGAACAGAAGCATAAATCTTACAAACCAAAAAGTTATGTTGCTCAGTTGAATTTTATTAAATTTTAAACATAAAAGTGTGGGTCAATTATTATACAACCCCTATGTTTAATATTTTGTGGAATAACCCTTGTTTGCAATTACAGCTAATAATCGTCTTTTATAAGACCTGATCAGGCCGGCACAGGTCTGTGGAGTTATCTTGGCCCACTCCTCCATGCAGATCTTCTCCAAGTTATCTAGGTTCTTTGGGTGTCTCATGTGGACTTTATTCTTGAGCTCCTTCCACAAGTTTTCAATTGGGTTAAGGTCAGGAGACTGACTAGGCCACTCCAACACCTTGACTTTTTCCCTCTTGAACCAGGTCTTGGTTTTCTTGGCTGTGTGCTTTGGGTCGTTGTCTTGTTGGAAGATGAAATTACGACCCATCTTAAGATCCTTGATGGAGGAGCGGAGGTTCTTGGCCAAAATCTCCAGGTAGGCCGTGCTATCCATCTTCCCATGGATGCGGATCAGATGGCCAGGCCCCTTGGCTGAGAAAAAGCCCCACAGCATGATGCTGCCACCACCATGCTTGACTGTAGGGATGGTATTCTTGGGGTCGTATGCAGTGCCATCCAGTCTCCAAACGTCACGTGTGTGGTTGGCACCAAAGATCTCGATCTTGGTCTCATCAGACCATAGAACCTTGAACCAGTCTGTCTCAGAGTCCTCCAAGTGATCATGAGCAAACTGTAGACGAGCCTTGACATGACGCTTTGAAAGTAAAGGTACCATACAGGCTTGTCTGGAACGGAGACCATTGCGGTGGAGTACGTTACTTATGGTATTGACTGAAACCAATGTCCCCACTGCCATGAGATCTTCCCGGAGCTCCTTCCTTGTTGTCCTTGGGTTAGCCTTGACTCTTCGGACAAGCCTGGCCTCGGCACGGGAGGACACTTTCAAAGGCTGTCCAGGCCGTGGAAGGCTAACAGTAGTTCCATAAGCCTTCCACTTACGGATGATGCTCCCAACAGTGGAGACAGGTAGGCCCAACTCCTTGGAAAGGGTTTTGTACCCCTTGCCAGCCTTGTGACCCTCCACGATCTTGTCTCTGATGGCCTTGGAATGCTCCTTTGTCTTTCCCATGTTGACCATGTCTGAGTGCTGTTCACAAGTTTGGGGAGGGTCTTAAATAGTCAGAAAAGGCTGGCAAAAGAGATCTTTAATCCACACATGTGAAGCTCATTATTCTTGGTGCCTGAACTACTTCTTAATACTTTAGGGGGACCAAACAGAATTCTTGTGGTTTGAGGGGTTGAATAATAAATGACACTCTGAATTAACTTTTAACGTTTAAAAAAACAAAAAACAAAAACAATATTTGCTGCAGTGCATTTCCCACTTCCAGGCTGATCTACAGTACAAATGTCACAATGCCAAGTTAATTCCGCATGTGTCAACCAGCTAAATCTGCAGGGGGTTGAATACTACTTGTAGGCACTGTATCTAAAAAATTGAGACCTTGGGATTGGGAATTTAAGCTGCACCTGTTCAAATGACATAAGTATATTCCCCTCATAAATGTCCTTCAATGAGCGAACATTAGTATTATACCTAAAGTGAGCAGATGGATGTTCTATCAGTGTCCAAAAATAAGGGTTACCCCATGTTGGCATTTTAGCTATAACTTGAGAGAAACCCACTCTTTTTTAAGTCGATCTCCAAACTTCACATGCCAGTTTAAGTAAAGATAACAGTTTAGGAGTTGTAGATTTATTTAATTCTAGAAAACTTAACAAACAATAAGAGCCAGCTGCTCGTGCCAGATGGCTCCCTGAATTTGGTAACCGAGAGTCTGGCATCCAACTACCCTGCCAGGTAATATAGGAAAAAATCCAGCATTGCTGTTCCTCCCAAATTTTTAGGTTTCTGAAGTGTGGATAATTTAAGTTTCAGCCTGGTATTACCCCATATAAACTTGGACATCAATGAATTAAGGGATGTGAAGAAAGATTTAGCGATTTACACTGCACTATGCTGCAATACGAAGCTGAACTTAGGTAATAAAATCATTTTGATTAAGTTTATTCTGCCTGATACTGATAATGGTGGCTTCCCCCACAGGGACAACTTAAGCTTAACATACTCTAATAGGGGAAGCACATTAGATAAGAAGTCATCTCCACTATCTTTTGAAATACTGATTCCCAAATATTTAAAGTTAGATACCACAGGTAAAGGCCTCCAGATTCCCCACCGGAGTAAGCAATGATTTATCCCAATTTATGAAAAGACCAGAATATCTGCTAAAATTATCTATGGTTGATATTACCAGAGGCAGGGTATCTTCGATGTGGTCCATAAAAATTGGATAGGCAGGAGGTGGGTTGTACATACATAATAATACATATTCCTTAGAGTTTATCATAGCGTTTACAAATACAAATCGCCCTTCTGGATCTCTGCGGGCCACTCTAATTTGCCATCCAACATTTTTATGAATTAAAAGTGAGACCCCTTTCAAATAGCTCGTATGAAAAGAATGTAATGACCATTGTACCCATGACTTATTTGGCCATATCCCTAGTGAGGTGGGCCTCTACCAGAACTAAAATATGCAGATGATACCCATTAATCTGTAAGGGTACTTTAACCCTCTTACGAGGGGATTTAAGACCTCTTATGCTCCAAGTCATACATTTCAATTGTGATGCCATTTCCTGCATAAAAAGAAGAAAAGGCAGGGAAATGTAAATGTCAAGTTTTAACATTCCTTATACCACTCCATCTTCAGAGGATACCTTCACTGAGCACAGTGTAAGGTATAGTTGGACCTTTGGTTATGCAAGATTAGAGCACCCGCATGTGATAAAGTCTTTTGAGGCTACTCAAAGCCCAATATTCAATTTGAAAAGAGGGGGGACTGTGCAAAGAAAAAAAAAGATTAGTCATCCTTTCCTCAGCTCCAGGTGAAGGTGAAGCCACTCCTGGGCCTATTCCGGGATAGTGAAGTTATCAAAGATGATTCAGAAACGAGCAGGATAATTCATTGAATAAACTATGCCTCTGTGCCTGAGTTTCTTTTTAATGTCTATATATTGAGCTCTCTTCTTTTGTAGTTCCACCGAAAAATCCAGAAAAATAGAAATTGTGGAGTTTATTTTTTTATGGGACTTTTTTGTCTGGCCAATCGCAAGGTGGTGTCTCTATCTTTACAGTTCAATAGCCCGGCCAAGAAAGGCCTAGGGGGCCCCCCTTGGTGGAGGGGGTTTCGTTGGAACTCTGTGAGCTCTTTCCACTGAAAATACTGGGGAGTATTCATCTCCCAAGGTAGATTTTAACCAGTTTTCCAGGAAGATGTCTGGTGATATTATTTCTCCTCAGTCAATTTTCAAGGTCATCAGCTTTTTGGCGCCAAGCATTTATAGATCCAGCTACTTTGGTTAGCTTTGCTGCCATAGGTGGTATTTTATCCTCTCCAAGTCTGATACTCTCTGCACAGCTTCAGATTCTTCATGTCCTGCATGTCTTGATGCCGTAGGACCACATCAGAATGTACTCCTTCTATTTTTCCTGTCAGAGAGGATTTGCAGATGGATATAGTTTGTAAAAGTTGGTCAGCAACCTGTTTCCTTTAGCTTTTCAACTATAATAATATTCTTTCCCCGACTCATCTTAGCAAGCCAAGTAAGAAGGGTATATTTAAAAATTTAGAAACTGTTAAGATTGACAGTGAATAATGTGGGATCACCCACCAATATTGTATGCTGTGAGTCAAAGTCTTGTATATATGTTTCAGATTGTCATACAACACTGCCACTTGGCATGTCAATTCTTTGTGTTTGAGATCAAAATGGCTCATTGCTCAAAAAACGTAAAAAAGCACCAAAAACGCATATCATTTACATGTGCTTTTCATGCATTCTTTTGACTTTCAACCCCACTTTTAGGTCTGTTTCACACGTCCAAATATTTCTGGTACTGGAAAGAACAGTACTGGATATGTCCGTGCATGTGTGTGCCACATCTGGATCACACGTACCGGCACCTGGGAATCAGCGTACAGTTTGTGCTGTTCCCAACCGCCGGGTGCTGAACGCTGCCCTCATCATTGTTCCCTGCTGGCGCTGCGATCAGCGCAAGCAAGGGACAATGATGAGAGTAGTATTCTGCCCCCGTTGTGTCCTGGTGTAAAATTAAGAATAAAATAAAAAAATCCTTACACTCACTGTGTCCTGGTATAAAAATAAGAATAAAATAAAAAAATCCTTACACTCACCTGTCCTACGTGTCCCCTACTCTAATCCATCTGACCGCTCACACCGAGGAGCCGGGGAGAATGACTCGCTGTAGTGAGCGGTCCCCTGCACTGAGCTTATGAGCAGTGTCCTGTCACTCACGGAGGTCCGGGGCCCGCTCGCTGCAGCGAGTCATTCTCCCTGGTTCTTTGGTGTGAGCGGTCAGGTGGATTACAGCGGGGGGCATCTTGGGACTGGTGAGTATAAGGATTTTTTTATTTTATTTTTATTTTTATACCAGGACACAGTGGGAGCAGAATACTACTCTCTCATTGTCCCTTGCTCTTGCTGATCGCAGTGCAAGCAGGGGACAATGATGAGGGCGCATTCAGCACCCCTATCCGTGTGTAATCAGTGTGCACATGTGTGGGACATTTTGTGGCCTGTGCTGCGAGAAAAAAAAGGACATGTCAGCGTGCTTTGCCCATGGACACATGGTCCGTGGAAACATACTGACATGTGCACAGACCCATTCATTTGAATGGGTCCGCGTGTGTATGTCTCTCCAGTATGTGTGGAAACGGACACCATACGTACTCAAAACACTGACATCTGAAAGGCGCCTTACTGGATTTTTGAAGAGTCTCATTGATCTCAGCGGCTAACAAATGAAGCAAAAATGCTGAAAGAATTGACAAGATGGGTTTTGGAAAAAAAAACATCGCAGGTCAAAACTCGTACAGAAAAAATATGTGTGCATGACATTTTAGAAATCGAAATCATTCTGCTGCTACAGTAAAACTGCGCTCTTTTAGTCCTTGAAAAAAACACATTTAGAAAAATGCAAGAACGCACTGTATGAACATAACCTTATGGAGCAGAATGCTGCAAATGACGCCTGAAAAATCGCTCAGAAACACATTTGCTGGTCATAAATTTAACAGATTTTCTTCCATTTGGTAAAATGCCTGGTGGAATAAAGAAAGTGCACGTCACTTATTTGAAGCATCTCCTGATGGAAAACGCTCCAAACTATGCACTGTCCAGTCAAAAGGCTGCAAAAAAGACTGCTGGAAAAAAACTCTCCAAAAATGGAAATTTCCTTCAAAAAGTCCCTAAAGTAATGCTTCTTCAAGCGGTTTTCACTTCAAAACCGGTCATTTTAGACCGCGTCAAAAAATCTCCGTGAGCACATTGTGTCAGTTTTCATAAAGCAGACCCACTAATTATGGACGTGAACTAATGGACGTGTCCAGTTCTTCAAAGAACTGCACCCATCCTGAAGTAAATTAAAGTTTGTTGCCCCTTAGACACGTGTCTGGTTGTATATATAAGGCTATGTTCCCTCGATCAGGAAGTAACAGCGTATATTCGTTGCATCCAAAGCGCTGCGTTCTAATCACGCAGGTAAATCCGCATGTATTCACTGAACGCATCCAATACATTCTATTGTGGAAATTTGTGTTGCGGAGATTAGTGTCTCCACTGCAGATAATTGACATGCTGCGGCTCGTAAACGCGCACCACCGGTACTGCAGATACATGCTGCGGCTCGTAAACCCGCACCACCGTTACTGCAGATACATGCTGCGGCTCGTAAACCCGCACCACCGGTACTGCAGATACATGCTGCGGCTCGTAAACCCGCACCACCGGTACTGTAGATACATGCTGCTGCTCGTAAACCCGCACCACCGGTACTGCAGATACATGCTGCGGCTCGTAAACCCGCACCACCGGTACTGCAGATACATGCTGCGGCTCGTAAACCCGCACCACCGGTACTGCAGATACATGCTGCGGCTCGTAAAACCGCACCACCGGTACTGCAGATACATGCTGCGGCTCGTAAACCCGCACCACCGGTACTGCAGATACATGCTGTGGCTCGTAAACCCGCACCACCATTACTGCAGATATATGCTGTGGCTCGTAAACCCGCACCACCGGTACTACAGATACATGCTGCGGCTCGTAAACCCACACCACCGTTACTGCAGATACATGCTGCGGCTCGTAAACCCGCACCACCGGTAGTGCAGATACATGCTGCGGCTCGTAAACCCGCACCACCGTTACTGCAGATACATGCTGCGGCTCGTAAACCCGCACCACCGTCACTGCAGATACATGCTGCGGCTCGTAAACCCGCACCACCGTCACTGCAGATACATGCTGCGGCTCGTAAACCCACACCACCGTTACTGCAGATACATGCTGCGGCTCGTAAACCCGCACCACCGGTAGTGCAGATACATGCTGCGGCTCGTAAACCCGCACCACCGTTACTGCAGATACATGCTGCGGCTCGTAAACCCGCACCACCGGTACTGCAGATACATGCTGCGGTTCGTAAACCCGCACCACCGGTACTGCAGATACATGCTGCGGCTCGTAAACCCGCACCACCGTTACTGCAGATACATGCTGCGGCTCGTAAACCCGCACCACCGTTACTGCAGATACATGCTGCGGCTCGTAAACCCGCACCACCGGTACTGCAGACACATGCTGCGGCTCGTAAACCCGCACCACCGGTACTGCAGATACATGCTGCGGCTCGTAAACCCGCACCACCGTTACTGCTGATACATGCTGCGGCTCGTAAACCCGCACCATCGTTACTGCAGATACATGCTGCGGCTCGTAAACCCGCACCACCGGTACTGCAGACACATGCTGCGGCTCGTAAACCCGCACCACCGGTACTGCAGATACATGCTGCTGCTCGTAAACCCGCACCACCGTCACTGCAGATACATGCTGCGGCTCGTAAACCCGCACCACCGGTACTGCAGATACATGCTGCGGCTCGTAAACCCGCACCACCGGTACTGCAGATACATGCTGCGGCTCGTAAACCCGCACCACTGGTACTGCAGATACATGCTGCGGCTCGTAAACCCGCATCACCGGTACTGCAGATACATGCTGCGGCTCGTAAACCCGCACCACCGGTACTGCAGATACATGCTGCGGCTCGTAAACCCGCACCACCGGTACTGCAGATACATGCTGCGGCTCGTAAACCCGCACCACCGGTACTGCAGATACATGCTGCTGCTCGTAAACCCGCACCACCGTCACTGCAGATACATGCTGCGGATCGTAAACCCGCACCACCGGTACTGCAGATACATGCTGCGGCTCGTAAACCCGCACCACCGGTACTGCAGATACATGCTGCGGCTCGTAAACCCGCACCACCGGTACTGCGGATACATGCTGCGGCTCGTAAACCCGCACCACCGGTACTGCAGATGCATGCTGCGGCTCGTAAACCCGCACCACCGTTACTGCAGATACATGCTGCGGCTCGTAAACCCGCACCACCGTTACTGCAGATACATGCTGCGGCTCGTAAACCCGCACCACCGGTACTGCAGATACATGCTGCGGCTCGTAAACCCGCACCACCGGTACTGCAGATACATGCTGCGGCTCGTAAACCCGCAACACCGTCACTGCAGATACATGCTGCGGCTCGTAAACCCGCACCACCGGTAGTGCAGATACATGCTGCGGCTCGTAAACCCGCACCACCGGTACTGCAGATACATGCTGCGGCTCGCAAACCCGCACCACCGGTACTGCAGATACATGCTGCGGCTCGCAAACCCGCACCACCGGTACTGCAGATACATGCTGCGGCTCGTAAACCCGCACCACCGGTACTGCAGATACATGCTGCGGCTCGTAAACCCGCACCACCGTTACTGCAGATACATGCTGCGGCTCGTAAACCCGCACCACCGGTACTGCAGATACATGCTGCTGCTCGTAAACCCGCACCACCGGTACTGCAGATACATGCTGCGGCTCGTAAACCCGCACCACCGTCACTGCAGATACATGCTGCGGCTCGTAAACCCGCACCACCGATAGTGCAGATACATGCTGCGGCTCGTAAACCCGCACCACCGGTACTGCAGATACATGCTGCGGCTCGAAAACCCGCACCACCGGTACTGCAGATACATGCTGCGGCTCGTAAACCCGCACCACCGGTACTGCAGATACATGCTGCGGCTCGTAAACCCGCACCACCGGTACTACAGATACATGCTGCTGCTCGTAAACCCGCACCACCGTCACTGCAGATACATGCTGTGGCTCGTAAACCCGCACCACCGGTACTGCAGATACATGCTGCGGCTCGTAAACCCGCACCACCGGTACTGCAGATACATGCTGCGGCTCGTAAACCCGCACCACCGGTACTGCGGATACATGCTGCGGCTCGTAAACCCGCACCACCGGTACTGCAGATACATGCTGCGGCTCGTAAACCCGCACCACCGTTACTGCAGATACATGCTGCGGCTCGTAAACCCGCACCACCTGTACTGCAGATACATGCTGCGGCTCGTAAACCCGCACCACCGTTACTGCAGATACATGCTGCGGCTCGTAAACCCGCACCACCGGTACTGCAGATACATGCTGCGGCTCGTAAACCCACACCACCGATACTGCAGATACATGCTGCGGCTCGTAAACCCGCACCACCGTTACTGCAGATACATGCTGCGGCTCGTAAACCCGCACCACCGGTACTGCAGATACATGCTGCTGCTCGTAAACCCGCACCACCGGTACTGCAGATACATGCTGCGGCTCGTAAACCCGCACCACCGTCACTGCAGATACATGCTGCGGCTCGTAAACCCGCACCACCGGTACTGCAGATACATGCTGCGGCTCGTAAACCCGCACCACCGGTACTGCAGATACATGCTGCTGCTCGTAAACCCGCACCACCGGTACTGCAGATACATGCTGCGGCTCGTAAAACCGCACCACCGGTACTGCAGATACATGCTGCGGCTCGTAAACCCGCACCACCGGTACTGCAGATACATGCTGCGGCTCGTAAACCCGCACCACCGGTACTGCAGATACATGCTGCTGCTCGTAAACCCGCACCACCGTTACTGCAGATACATGCTGCGGCTCGTAAACCTGCACCACCGGTACTGCAGATACATGCTGCGGCTCGAAAACCCGCACCACCGGTACTGCAGATACATACTGCGGCTCGTAAACCCGCACCACCGGTAGTGCAGATACATGCTGCGGCTCGTAAACCCGCACCACCGGTACTGCAGATACATGCTGCGGCTCGAAAACCCGCACCACGGGTACTGCAGATACATGCTGCGGCTCGTAAACCCGCACCACCGGTACTGCAGATACATGCTGCGGCTCGTAAACCCGCACCACCGATACTGCAGATACATGCTGCTGCTCGTAAACCCGCACCACCGTCACTGCAGATACATGCTGCGGCTCGTAAACCCGCACCACCGGTACTGCAGATACATGCTGCGGCTCGTAAACCCGCACCACCGGTACTGCGGATACATGCTGCGCCTCGTAAACCCGCACCACCGGTACTGCGGATACATGCTGCGGCTCGTAAACCCGCACCACCGTTACTGCAGATACATGCTGCGGCTCGTAAACCCGCACCACCGGTACTGCAGATACATGCTGCGGCTCGTAAACCCGCACCAACAGTACTGCAGATACATGCTGCGGCTCGTAAACCCGCACCACCGGTACTGCAGATACATGCTGCGGCTCGTAAACCCGCACCACCGTCACTGCAGATACATGCTGCGGCTCGTAAACCCGCACCACCGGTACTGCAGATACATGCTGCGGCTCGTAAACCCGCACCACCGGTACTGCAGATACATGCTGCGCCTCGTAAACCCGCACCACCGGTACTGCGGATACATGCTGTGGCTCGTAAACCCGCACCACCATTACTGCAGATATATGCTGTGGCTCGTAAACCCGCACCACCGGTACTACAGATACATGCTGCGGCTCGTAAACCCACACCACCGTTACTGCAGATACATGCTGCGGCTCGTAAACCCGCACCACCGGTAGTGCAGATACATGCTGCGGCTCGTAAACCCGCACCACCGTTACTGCAGATACATGCTGCGGCTCGTAAACCCGCACCACCGTCACTGCAGATACATGCTGCGGCTCGTAAACCCGCACCACCGTCACTGCAGATACATGCTGCGGCTCGTAAACCCACACCACCGTTACTGCAGATACATGCTGCGGCTCGTAAACCCGCACCACCGGTAGTGCAGATACATGCTGCGGCTCGTAAACCCGCACCACCGTTACTGCAGATACATGCTGCGGCTCGTAAACCCGCACCACCGGTACTGCAGATACATGCTGCGGTTCGTAAACCCGCACCACCGGTACTGCAGATACATGCTGCGGCTCGTAAACCCGCACCACCGTTACTGCAGATACATGCTGCGGCTCGTAAACCCGCACCACCGTTACTGCAGATACATGCTGCGGCTCGTAAACCCGCACCACCGGTACTGCAGACACATGCTGCGGCTCGTAAACCCGCACCACCGGTACTGCAGATACATGCTGCGGCTCGTAAACCCGCACCACCGGTACTGCAGACACATGCTGCGGCTCGTAAACCCGCACCACCGGTACTGCAGACACATGCTGCGGCTCGTAAACCCGCACCACCGGTACTGCAGATACATGCTGCTGCTCGTAAACCCGCACCACCGTCACTGCAGATACATGCTGCGGCTCGTAAACCCGCACCACCGGTACTGCAGATACATGCTGCGGCTCGTAAACCCGCACCACCGGTACTGCAGATACATGCTGCGGCTCGTAAACCCGCACCACCGGTACTGCAGATACATGCTGCGGCTCGTAAACCCGCATCACCGGTACTGCAGATACATGCTGCGGCTCGTAAACCCGCACCACCGGTACTGCAGATACATGCTGCGGCTCGTAAACCCGCACCACCGGTACTGCAGATACATGCTGCGGCTCGTAAACCCGCACCACCGGTACTGCAGATACATGCTGCTGCTCGTAAACCCGCACCACCGTCACTGCAGATACATGCTGCGGCTCGTAAACCCGCACCACCGGTACTGCAGATACATGCTGCGGCTCGTAAACCCGCACCACCGGTACTGCAGATACATGCTGCGGCTCGTAAACCCGCACCACCGGTACTGCGGATACATGCTGCGGCTCGTAAACCCGCACCACCGGTACTGCAGATGCATGCTGCGGCTCTTAAACCCGCACCACCGTTACTGCAGATACATGCTGCGGCTCGTAAACCCGCACCACCGGTACTGCAGATACATGCTGCGGCTCGTAAACCCGCACCACCGTTACTGCAGATACATGCTGCGGCTCGTAAACCCGCACCACCGGTACTGCAGATACATGCTGCGGCTCGTAAACCCGCACCACCGGTACTGCAGATACATGCTGCGGTTCGTAAACCCGCACCACCGGTACTGCAGATACATGCTGCGGCTCGTAAACCCGCAACACCGTCACTGCAGATACATGCTGCGGCTCGTAAACCCGCACCACCGGTAGTGCAGATACATGCTGCGGCTCGTAAACCCGCACCACTGGTACTGCAGATACATGCTGCGGCTCGCAAACCCGCACCACCGGTACTGCAGATACATGCTGCGGCTCGCAAACCCGCACCACCGGTACTGCAGATACATGCTGCGGCTCGTAAACCCGCACCACCGGTACTGCAGATACACGCTGCGGCTCGTAAACCCGCACCACCGTTACTGCAGATACATGCTGCGGCTCGTAAACCCGCACCACCGGTACTGCAGATACATGCTGCTGCTCGTAAACCTGCACCACCGGTACTGCAGATACATCCTGCGGCTCGTAAACCCGCACCACCGTCACTGCAGATACATGCTGCGGCTCGTAAACCCGCACCAACGGTAGTGCAGATACATGCTGCGGCTCGTAAACCCGCACCACCGGTACTGCAGATACATGCTGCGGCTCGAAAACCCGCACCACCGGTACTGCAGATACATGCTGCGGCTCGTAAACCCGCACCACCGGTACTGCAGATACATGCTGCGGCTCGTAAACCCGCACCACCGGTACTGCAGATACATGCTGCTGCTCGTAAACCCGCACCACCGTCACTGCAGATACATGCTGTGGCTCGTAAACCCGCACCACCGGTACTGCAGATACATGCTGCGGCTCGTAAACCCGCACCACCGGTACTGCAGATACATGCTGCGGCTCGTAAACCCGCACCACCGGTACTGCGGATACATGCTGCGGCTCGTAAACCCGCACCACCGGTACTGCAGATACATGCTGCTGCTCGTAAACCCGCACCACCGTTACTGCAGATACATGCTGCGGCTCGTAAACCCGCACCACCGGTACTGCAGATACATGCTGCGGCTCGAAAACCCGCACCACCGGTACTGCAGATACATGCTGCGGCTCGTAAACCCACACCACCGGTAGTGCAGATACATGCTGCGGCTCGTAAACCCGCACCACCGGTACTGCAGATACATGCTGCGGCTCGAAAACCCGCACCACGGGTACTGCAGATACATGCTGCGGCTCGTAAACCCGCACCACCGGTACTGCAGATACATGCTGCGGCTCGTAAACCCGCACCACCGATACTGCAGATACATGCTGCTGCTCGTAAACCCGCACCACCGTCACTGCAGATACATGCTGCGGCTCGTAAACCCGCACCACCGGTACTGCAGATACATGCTGCGGCTCGTAAACCCGCACCACCGGTACTGCGGATACATGCTGCGCCTCGTAAACCCGCACCACCGGTACTGCGGATACATGCTGCGGCTCGTAAACCCGCACCACCGTTACTGCAGATACATGCTGCGGCTCGTAAACCCGCACCACCGGTACTGCAGATACATGCTGCGGCTCGTAAACCCGCACCACCAGTACTGCAGATACATGCTGCGGCTCGTAAACCCGCACCACCGGTACTGCAGATACATGCTGCGGCTCGTAAACCCGCACCACCGTCACTGCAGATACATGCTGCGGCTCGTAAACCCGCACCACCGGTACTGCAGATACATGCTGCGGCTCGTAAACCCGCACCACCGGTACTGCAGATACATGCTGCGCCTCGTAAACCCGCACCACCGGTACTGCGGATACATGCTGCGGCTCGTAAACCCGCACCACCGTTACTGCGGATACATGCTGCGGCTCGTAAACCCGCACCACCGGTACTGCAGATACATGCTGCGGCTCGTAAACCCGCACCACCGGTACTGCAGATACATGCTGAGGCTCGTAAACCCGCACCACCGGTACTGCAGATACATGCTGCGGCTCGTAAACCCGCACCACCGTCACTGCAGATACATGCTGCGGCTCGTAAACCCGCACCACCGGTAGTGCAGATACATGCTGCGGCTCGTTAACCCGCACCACCGGTACTGCAGATACATGCTGCGGCTCGTAAACCCGCACCACCGGTACTGCAGATACATGCTGCGGCTCGTAAACCCGCACCACCGTCACTGCAGATACATGCTGCGGCTCGTAAACCCGCACCACCAGTACTGCAGATACATGCTGCGGCTCGTAAACCCGCACCACCGGTACTGCAGATACATGCTGCTGCTCGTAAACCCGCACCACCGGTACTGCAGATACATGCTGCGGCTCGTAAAACCACACCACCGGTACTGCAGATACATGCTGCGGCTCGTAAACCCGCACCACCGGTACTGCAGATACATGCTGCGGCTCGTAAAGCCGCACCACCGGTACTGCGGATACATGCTGCGGCTCGTAAACCCGCACCACCGGTACTGCAGATACATGCTGCGGCTCGTAAACCCGCACCACCGTTACTGCAGATACATGCTGCGGCTCGTAAACCCGCACCACCGGTACTGCAGATACATGCTGCGGCTCGTAAACCCGCACCACCGTTACTGCAGATACATGCTGCGGCTCGTAAACCCGCACCACCGGTACTGCAGATACATGCTGCGGCTCGTAAACCCGCACCACCGATACTGCAGATACATGCTGCGGCTCGTAAACCCGCACCACCGTTACTGCAGATACATGCTGCGGCTCGTAAACCCGCACCACCGGTACTGCAGATACATGCTGCTGCTCGTAAACCCGCACCACCGGTACTGCAGATACATGCTGCGGCTCGTAAACCCGCACCACCGTCACTGCAGATACATGCTGCGGCTCGTAAACCCGCACCACCGGTACTGCAGATACATGCTGCGGCTCGTAAACCCGCACCACCGGTACTGCAGATACATGCTGCTGCTCGTAAACCCGCACCACCGGTACTGCAGATACATGCTGCGGCTCGTAAAACCGCACCACCGGTACTGCAGATACATGCTGCGGCTCGTAAACCCGCACCACCGGTACTGCAGATACATGCTGCGCCTCGTAAACCCGCACCACCGGTACTGCAGATACATGCTGCTGCTCGTAAACCCGCACCACCGTTACTGCAGATACATGCTGCGGCTCGTAAACCCGCACCACCGGTACTGCAGATACATGCTGCGGCTCGAAAACCCGCACCACCGGTACTGCAGATACATGCTGCGGCTCGTAAACCCGCACCACCGGTAGTGCAGATACATGCTGCGGCTCGTAAACCCGCACCACCGGTACTGCAGATACATGCTGCGGCTCGAAAACCCGCACCACCGGTACTGCAGATACATGCTGCGGCTCGTAAACCCGCACCACCGGTACTGCAGATACATGCTGCGGCTCGTAAACCCGCACCACCGATACTGCAGATACATGCTGCTGCTCGTAAACCCGCACCACCGTCACTGCAGATACATGCTGCGGCTCGTAAACCCGCACCACCGGTACTGCAGATACATGCTGCGGCTCGTAAACCCGCACCACCGGTACTGCAGATACATGCTGCGCCTCGTAAACCCGCACCACCGGTACTGCGGATACATGCTGCGGCTCGTAAACCCGCACCACCGGTACTGCAGATACATGCTGTGGCTCGTAAACCCGCACCACCGTTACTGCAGATACATGCTGCGGCTCGTAAACCCGCACCACCGGTACTGCAGATACATGCTGCGGCTCGTAAACCCGCACCACCGTTACTGCAGATACATGCTGCGGCTCGTAAACCCGCACACCGGTACTGCAGATACATGCTGCGGCTCGTAAACCCGCACCACCGGTACTGCAGATACATGCTGAGGCTCGTAAACCCGCACCACCGGTACTGCAGATACATGCTGCGGCTCGTAAACCCGCACCACCGTCACTGCAGATACATGCTGCGGCTCGTAAACCCGCACCACCGGTAGTGCAGATACATGCTGCGGCTCGTTAACCCGCACCACCGGTACTGCAGATACATGCTGCGGCTCGTAAACCCGCACCACCGGTACTGCAGATACATGCTGCGGCTCGTAAACCCGCACCACCGGTACTGCAGATACATGTTGCGGCTCGTAAACCCGCACCACCGTTACTGCAGATACATGCTGCGGCTCGTAAACCCGCACCACCGGTACTGCAGATACATGCTGCTGCTCGTAAACCCGCACCACCGGTACTGCAGATACATGCTGCGGCTCGTAAACCCGCACCACCGTCACTGCAGATACATGCTGCGGCTCGTAAACCCGCACCATCGGTACTGCAGCTACATGCTGCGGCTCGTAAACCCGCACCACCGTTACTGCAGATACATGCTGCGGCTCGTAAACCCGCACCACCGTTACTGCAGATACATGCTGCTGCTCGTAAAACCGCACCACCGGTACTGCAGCTACATGCTGCGGCTCGTAAACCCGCACCACCGGTACTGCAGATACATGCTGCGGCTCGTAAACCCGCACCACCGGTACTGCAGATACATGCTGCTGCTCGTAAACCCGCACCACCGGTACTGCAGATACATGCTGCGGCTCGTAAACCCGCACCACCGGTACTGCAGATACATGCTGCTGCTCGTAAACCCGCACCACCGGTACTGCAGATACATGCTGTGGCTCGTAAACCCGCACCACCATTACTGCAGATATATGCTGTGGCTCGTAAAACCGCACCACCGGTACTACAGATACATGCTGCGGCTCGTAAACCCACACCACCGTTACTGCAGATACATGCTGCGGCTCGTAAACCCGCACCACCGGTAGTGCAGATACATGCTGCGGCTCGTAAACCCGCACCACCGTTACTGCAGATACATGCTGCGGCTCGTAAACCCGCACCACCGTCACTGCAGATACATGCTGCGGCTCGTAAACCCACACCACCGTTACTGCAGATACATGCTGCGGCTCGTAAACCCGCACCACCGGTACTGCAGACACATGCTGCGGCTCGTAAACCCGCACCACCGGTACTGCTGATACATGCTGCGGCTCGTAAACCCGCACCACCGTTACTGCAGATACATGCTGCGGCTCGTAAACCCGCACCACCGGTACTGCAGATACATGCTGCGCCTCGTAAACCCGCACCACCGGTACTGCAGATACATGCTGCTACTCGTAAACCCGCACCACCGTCACTGCAGATACATGCTGCGGCTCGTAAACCCGCACCACCGGTACTGCAGATACATGCTGCGGCTCGTAAACCCGCACCACCGGTACTGCAGATACATGCTGCGGCTCGTAAACCCGCACCACTAGTACTGCAGATACATGCTGCGGCTCGTAAACCCGCACCACCATTACTGCAGATATATGCTGTGGCTCGTAAAACCGCACCACCGGTACTACAGATACATGCTGCGGCTCGTAAACCCACACCACCGTTACTGCAGATACATGCTGCAGCTCGTAAACCCGCACCACCGGTAGTGCAGATACATGCTGCGGCTCGTAAACCCGCACCACCGTTACTGCAGATACATGCTGCGGCTCGTAAACCCGCACCACCGTCACTGCAGATACATGCTGCGGCTCGTAAACCCACACCACCGTTACTGCAGATACATGCTGCGGCTCGTAAACCCGCACCACCGGTAGTGCAGATACATGCTGCTGCTCGTAAACCCGCACCACCGTCACTGCAGATACATGCTGCGGCTCGTAAACCCGCACCACCGTCACTGCAGATACATGCTGCGGCTCGTAAACCCGCACCACCGGTACTGCAGACACATGCTGCGGCTCGTAAACCCGCACCACCGGTACTGCAGATACATGCTGCGGCTCGTAAACCCGCACCACCGGTACTGCTGATACATGCTGCGGCTCGTAAACCCGCACCACCGTTACTGCAGATACATGCTGCGGCTCGTAAACCCGCACCACCGGTACTGCAGATACATGCTGCGCCTCGTAAACCCGCACCACCGGTACTGCAGATACATGCTGCTACTCGTAAACCCGCACCACCGTCACTGCAGATACATGCTGCGGCTCGTAAACCCGCACCACCGGTACTGCAGATACATGCTGCGGCTCGTAAACCCGCACCACCGGTACTGCAGATACATGCTGCGGCTCGTAAACCCGCACCACTAGTACTGCAGATACATGCTGCGGCTCGTAAACCCGCACCACCGTTACTACAGATACATGCTGCGGCTCGTAAACCCGCACCACCGGTACTGCAGATACATGCTGCTGCTCGTAAACCCGCACCACCGGTACTGCAGATACATGCTGCGGCTCGTAAACCCGCACCACCGTCACTGCAGATACATGCTGCGGCTCGTAAACCCGCACCACCGTTACTGCAGATACATGCTGCGGCTCGTAAACCCGCACCACCGGTACTGCAGATACATGCTGCTGCTCGTAAACCCGCACCACCGGTACTGCAGATACATGCTGCGGCTCGTAAACCCGCACCACCGGTACTGCAGATACATGCTGCGGCTCGTAAACCCGCACCACCGGTACTGCAGCTACATGCTGCGGCTCGTAAACCCGCACCACCGTTACTGCAGATACATGCTGCTGCTCGTAAACCCGCACCACCGGTACTGCAGATACATGCTGCTGCTCGTAAACCCGCACCACCGGTACTGCAGCTACATGCTGCGGCTCGTAAACCCGCACCACCGGTACTGCAGATACATGCTGCGGCTCGTAAACCCGCACCACCGGTACTGCAGATACATGCTGCTGCTCGTAAACCCGCACCACCGGTACTGCAGATGCATGCTGCGGCTCGTAAACCCGCACCACCGGTACTGCAGATACATGCTGCGGCTCGTAAACCCGCACCACCGGTACTGCAGATACATGCTGCGGCTCGTAAACCCGCACCACCGGTACTGCAGATACATGCTGTGGCTCGTAAACCCGCACCACCATTACTGCAGATATATGCTGTGGCTCGTAAACCCGCACCACCGGTACTACAGATACATGCTGCGGCTCGTAAACCCACACCACCGTTACTGCAGATACATGCTGCGGCTCGTAAACCCGCACCACCGGTAGTGCAGATACATGCTGCGGCTCGTAAACCCGCACCACCGTTACTGCAGATACATGCTGCGGCTCGTAAACCCGCACCACCGTCACTGCAGATACATGCTGCGGCTCGTAAACCCACACCACCGTTACTGCAGATACATGCTGCGGCTCGTAAACCCGCACCACCGGTAGTGCAGATACATGCTGCGGCTCGCAAACCCGCACCACCGTCACTGCAGATACATGCTGCGGCTCGTAAACCCGCACCACCGTCACTGCAGATACATGCTGCGGCTCGTAAACCCGCACCACCGGTACTGCAGACACATGCTGCGGCTCGTAAACCCGCACCACTGGTACTGCAGATACATGCTGCGGCTCGTAAACCCGCACCACCGGTACTGCTGATACATGCTGCGGCTCGTAAACCCGCACCACCGTTACTGCAGATACATGCTGCGGCTCGTAAACCCGCACCACCGGTACTGCAGATACATGCTGCGCCTCGTAAACCCGCACCACCGGTACTGCAGATACATGCTGCTACTCGTAAACCCGCACCACCGGTACTGCGGATACATGCTGCGGCTCGTAAACCCGCACCACCGGTACTGCAGATACATGCTGCGGCTCGTAAACCCGCACCACCGTTACTGCAGATACATGCTGCGGCTCGTAAACCCGCACCACTGGTACTGCAGATACATGCTGCGGCTCGTAAACCCGCACCACCGGTACTGCAGATACATGCTGCGGCTCGTAAACCCGCACCACCGGTACTGCAGATACATGCTGCTGCTCGTAAACCCGCACCACCGTCACTGCAGATACATGCTGCGGCTCGTAAACCCGCACCACCGGTACTGCAGATACATGCTGCGGCTCGTAAACCCGCACCACCGGTACTGCAGATACATGCTGCGGTTCGTAAACCCGCACCACCGGTACTGCGGATACATGCTGCGGCTTGTAAACCCGCACCACCGGTAGTGCAGATACATGCTGCGGCTCTTAAACCCGCACCACCGTTACTGCAGATACATGCTGCGGCTCGTAAACCCGCACCACCGGTACTGCAGATACATGCTGCGGCTCGTAAACCCGCACCACCGTTACTGCAGATACATGCTGCGGCTCGTAAACCCGCACCACCGGTACTGCAGATACATGCTGCGGCTCATAAACCCGCACCACCGGTACTGCAGATACATGCTGCGGCTCGTAAACCCGCACCACTGGTACTGCAGATACATGCTGCGGCTCGTAAACCCGCAACACCGTCACTGCAGATACATGCTGCGGCTCGTAAACCCGCACCACCGGTAGTGCAGATACATGCTGCGGCTCGTAAACCCGCACCACTGGTACTGCAGATACATGCTGCGGCTCGCAAACCCGCACCACCGGTACTGCAGATACATGCTGCGGCTCGCAAACCCGCACCACCGGTACTGCAGATACATGCTGCGGCTCGTAAACCCGCACCACCGGTACTGCAGATACACGCTGCGGCTCGTAAACCCGCACCACCGTTACTGCAGATACATGCTGCGGCTCGTAAACCCGCACCACCGGTACTGCAGATACATGCTGCTGCTCGTAAACCTGCACCACCGGTACTGCAGATACATGCTGCGGCTCGTAAACCCGCACCACCGTCACTGCAGATACATGCTGCGGCTCGTAAACCCGCACCACCGGTAGTGCAGATACATGCTGCGGCTCGTAAACCCGCACCACCGGTACTGCAGATACATGCTGCGGCTCGAAAACCCGCACCACCGGTACTGCAGATACATGCTGCGGCTCGTAAACCCGCACCACCGGTACTGCAGATACATGCTGCGGCTCGTAAACCCGCACCACCGGTACTGCAGATACATGCTGCTGCTCGTAAACCCGCACCACCGTCACTGCAGATACATGCTGTGGCTCGTAAACCCGCACCACCGGTACTGCAGATACATGCTGCGGCTCGTAAACCCGCACCACCGGTACTGCAGATACATGCTGCGGATCGTAAACCCGCACCACCGGTACTGCGGATACATGCTGCGGCTCGTAAACCCGCACCACCGGTACTGCAGATACATGCTGCTGCTCGTAAACCCGCACCACCGTTACTGCAGATACATGCTGCGGCTCGTAAACCCGCACCACCGGTACTGCAGATACATGCTGCGGCTCGAAAAACCGCACCACCGGTACTGCAGATACATGCTGCGGCTCGTAAACCCGCACCACCGGTACTGCAGATACATGCTGCGGCTCGTAAACCCGCACCACCGCTACTGCAGATACATGCTGCGGCTCGAAAACCCGCACCACGGGTACTGCAGATACATGCTGCGGCTCGTAAACCCGCACCACCGGTACTGCAGATACATGCTGCGGCTCGTAAACCCGCACCACCGATACTGCAGATACATGCTGCTGCTCGTAAACCCGCACCACCGTCACTGCAGATACATGCTGCGGCTCGTAAACCCGCACCACCGGTACTGCAGATACATGCTGCGGCTCGTAAACCCGCACCACCGGTACTGCGGATACATGCTGCGCCTCGTAAACCCGCACCACCGGTACTGCGGATACATGCTGCGGCTCGTAAACCCGCACCACCGTTACTGCAGATACATGCTGCGGCTCTTAAACCCGCACCACCGGTACTGCAGATACATGCTGCGGCTCGTAAACCCGCACCACCAGTACTGCAGATACATGCTGCGGCTCGTAAACCCGCACCACCGGTACTGCAGATACATGCTGCGGCTCGTAAACCCGCACCACCGTCACTGCAGATACATGCTGCGGCTCGTAAACCCGCACCACCGGTACTGCAGATACATGCTGCGGCTCGTAAACCCGCACCACCGGTACTGCAGATACATGCTGCGCCTCGTAAACCCGCACCACCGGTACTGCGGATACATGCTGCGGCTCGTAAACCCGCACCACCGTTACTGCGGATACATGCTGCGGCTCGTAAACCCGCACCACCGGTACTGCAGATACATGCTGCGGCTCGTAAACCCGCACCACCGGTACTGCAGATACATGCTGAGGCTCGTAAACCCGCACCACCGGTACTGCAGATACATGCTGCGGCTCGTAAACCCGCACCACCGTCACTGCACATACATGCTGCGGCTCGTAAACCCGCACCACCGGTAGTGCAGATACATGCTGCGGCTCGTTAACCCGCACCACCGGTACTGCAGATACATGCTGCGGCTCGTAAACCCGCACCACCGGTACTGCAGATACATGCTTCGGCTCGTAAACCCGCACCACCGTTACTGCAGATACATGCTGCGGCTCGTAAACCCGCACCACCGTCACTGCAGATACATGCTGCGGCTCGTAAACCCGCACCACCGTCACTGCAGATACATGCTGCGGCTCGTAAACCCACACCACCGTTACTGCAGATACATGCTGCGGCTCGTAAACCCGCACCACTGGTAGTGCAGATACATGCTGCGGCTCGTAAACCCGCACCACCGTTACTGCAGATACATGCTGCGGCTCGTAAACCCGCACCACCGGTACTGCAGATACATGCTGCGGTTCGTAAACCCGCACCACCGGTACTGCAGATACATGCTGCGGCTCGTAAACCCGCACCACCGTTACTGCAGATACATGCTGCGGCTCGTAAACCCGCACCACCGTTACTGCAGATACATGCTGCGGCTCGTAAACCCGCACCACCGGTACTGCAGACACATGCTGCGGCTCGTAAACCCGCACCACCGGTACTGCAGATACATGCTGCGGCTCTTAAACCCGCACCACCGTTACTGCTGATACATGCTGCGGCTCGTAAACCCGCACCATCGTTACTGCAGATACATGCTGCGGCTCGTAAACCCGCACCACCGGTACTGCAGACACATGCTGCGGCTCGTAAACCCGCACCACCGGTACTGCAGATACATGCTGCTGCTCGTAAACCCGCACCACCGTCACTGCAGATACATGCTGCGGCTCGTAAACCCGCACCACCGGTACTGCAGATACATGCTGCGGCTCGTAAACCCGCACCACCGGTACTGCAGATACATGCTGCGGCTCGTAAACCCGCACCACCGGTACTGCAGATACATGCTGCGGCTCGTAAACCCGCATCACCGGTACTGCAGATACATGCTGCGGCTCGTAAACCCGCACCACCGGTACTGCAGATACATGCTGCGGCTCGTAAACCCGCACCACCGGTACTGCAGATACATGCTGCGGCTCGTAAACCCGCACCACTGGTAGTGCAGATACATGCTGCGGCTCGTAAACCCGCACCACCGTTACTGCAGATACATGCTGCGGCTCGTAAACCCGCACCACCGGTACTGCAGATACATGCTGCGGTTCGTAAACCCGCACCACCGGTACTGCAGATACATGCTGCGGCTCGTAAACCCGCACCACCGTTACTGCAGATACATGCTGCGGCTCGTAAACCCGCACCACCGTTACTGCAGATACATGCTGCGGCTCGTAAACCCGCACCACCGGTACTGCAGACACATGCTGCGGCTCGTAAACCCGCACCACCGGTACTGCAGATACATGCTGCGGCTCTTAAACCCGCACCACCGTTACTGCTGATACATGCTGCGGCTCGTAAACCCGCACCATCGTTACTGCAGATACATGCTGCGGCTCGTAAACCCGCACCACCGGTACTGCAGACACATGCTGCGGCTCGTAAACCCGCACCACCGGTACTGCAGATACATGCTGCTGCTCGTAAACCCGCACCACCGTCACTGCAGATACATGCTGCGGCTCGTAAACCCGCACCACCGGTACTGCAGATACATGCTGCGGCTCGTAAACCCGCACCACCGGTACTGCAGATACATGCTGCGGCTCGTAAACCCGCACCACTGGTACTGCAGATACATGCTGCGGCTCGTAAACCCGCATCACCGGTACTGCAGATACATGCTGCGGCTCGTAAACCCGCACCACCGGTACTGCAGATACATGCTGCGGCTCGTAAACCCGCACCACCGGTACTGCAGATACATGCTGCGGCTCGTAAACCCGCACCACCGGTACTGCAGATACATGCTGCTGCTCGTAAACCCGCACCACCGTCACTGCAGATACATGCTGCGGCTCGTAAACCCGCACCACCGGTACTGCAGATACATGCTGCGGCTCGTAAACCCGCACCACCGGTACTGCAGATACATGCTGCGGCTCGTAAACCCGCACCACCGGTACTGCGGATACATGCTGCGGCTCGTAAACCCGCACCACCGGTACTGCAGATGCATGCTGCGGCTCGTAAACCCGCACCACCGTTACTGCAGATACATGCTGCGGCTCGTAAACCCGCACCACCGGTACTGCAGATACATGCTGCGGCTCGTAAACCCGCACCACCGTTACTGCAGATACATGCTGCGGCTCGTAAACCCGCACCACCGGTACTGCAGATACATGCTGCGGCTCGTAAACCCGCACCACCGGTACTGCAGATACATGCTGCGGCTCGTAAACCCGCACCACCGGTACTGCAGATACATGCTGCGGCTCGTAAACCCGCAACACCGTCACTGCAGATACATGCTGCGGCTCGTAAACCCGCACCACCGGTAGTGCAGATACATGCTGCGGCTCGTAAACCCGCACCACCGGTACTGCAGATACATGCTGCGGCTCGTAAACCCGCACCACCGGTACTGCAGATACATGCTGCTGCTCGTAAACCTGCACTACCGGTACTGCAGATACATGCTGCGGCTCGTAAACCCGCACCACCGTCACTGCAGATACATGCTGCGGCTCGTAAACCCGCACCACCGGTAGTGCAGATACATGCTGCGGCTCGTAAACCCGCACCACCGGTACTGCAGATACATGCTGCGGCTCGTAAACCCGCACCACCGGTACTGCGGATACATGCTGCGCCTCGTAAACCCGCACCACCGGTACTGCGGATACATGCTGCGGCTCGTAAACCCGCACCACCGTTACTGCAGATACATGCTGCGGCTCTTAAACCCGCACCACCGGTACTGCAGATACATGCTGCGGCTCGTAAACCCGCACCACCAGTACTGCAGATACATGCTGCGGCTCGTAAACCCGCACCACCGGTACTGCAGATACATGCTGCGGCTCGTAAACCCGCACCACCGTCACTGCAGATACATGCTGCGGCTCGTAAACCCGCACCACCGGTACTGCAGATACATGCTGCGGCTCGTAAACCCGCACCACCGGTACTGCAGATACATGCTGCGCCTCGTAAACCCGCACCACCGGTACTGCGGATACATGCTGCGGCTCGTAAACCCGCACCACCGTTACTGCGGATACATGCTGCGGCTCGTAAACCCGCACCACCGGTACTGCAGATACATGCTGCGGCTCGTAAACCCGCACCACCGGTACTGCAGATACATGCTGAGGCTCGTAAACCCGCACCACCGGTACTGCAGATACATGCTGCGGCTCGTAAACCCGCACCACCGTCACTGCACATACATGCTGCGGCTCGTAAACCCGCACCACCGGTAGTGCAGATACATGCTGCGGCTCGTTAACCCGCACCACCGGTACTGCAGATACATGCTGCGGCTCGTAAACCCGCACCACCGGTACTGCAGATACATGCTTCGGCTCGTAAACCCGCACCACCGTTACTGCAGATACATGCTGCGGCTCGTAAACCCGCACCACCGTCACTGCAGATACATGCTGCGGCTCGTAAACCCGCACCACCGTCACTGCAGATACATGCTGCGGCTCGTAAACCCACACCACCTTTACTGCAGATACATGCTGCTGCTCGTAAACCCGCACCACTGGTAGTGCAGATACATGCTGCGGCTCGTAAACCCGCACCACCGTTACTGCAGATACATGCTGCGGCTCGTAAACCCGCACCACCGGTACTGCAGATACATGCTGCGGTTCGTAAACCCGCACCACCGGTACTGCAGATACATGCTGCGGCTCGTAAACCCGCACCACCGTTACTGCAGATACATGCTGCGGCTCGTAAACCCGCACCACCGTTACTGCAGATACATGCTGCGGCTCGTAAACCCGCACCACCGGTACTGCAGACACATGCTGCGGCTCGTAAACCCGCACCACCGGTACTGCAGATACATGCTGCGGCTCTTAAACCCGCACCACCGTTACTGCTGATACATGCTGCGGCTCGTAAACCCGCACCATCGTTACTGCAGATACATGCTGCGGCTCGTAAACCCGCACCACCGGTACTGCAGACACATGCTGCGGCTCGTAAACCCGCACCACCGGTACTGCAGATACATGCTGCTGCTCGTAAACCCGCACCACCGTCACTGCAGATACATGCTGCGGCTCGTAAACCCGCACCACCGGTACTGCAGATACATGCTGCGGCTCGTAAACCCGCACCACCGGTACTGCAGATACATGCTGCGGCTCGTAAACCCGCACCACTGGTACTGCAGATACATGCTGCGGCTCGTAAACCCGCATCACCGGTACTGCAGATACATGCTGCGGCTCGTAAACCCGCACCACCGGTACTGCAGATACATGCTGCGGCTCGTAAACCCGCACCACCGGTACTGCAGATACATGCTGCGGCTCGTAAACCCGCACCACTGGTAGTGCAGATACATGCTGCGGCTCGTAAACCCGCACCACCGTTACTGCAGATACATGCTGCGGCTCGTAAACCCGCACCACCGGTACTGCAGATACATGCTGCGGTTCGTAAACCCGCACCACCGGTACTGCAGATACATGCTGCGGCTCGTAAACCCGCACCACCGTTACTGCAGATACATGCTGCGGCTCGTAAACCCGCACCACCGTTACTGCAGATACATGCTGCGGCTCGTAAACCCGCACCACCGGTACTGCAGACACATGCTGCGGCTCGTAAACCCGCACCACCGGTACTGCAGATACATGCTGCGGCTCTTAAACCCGCACCACCGTTACTGCTGATACATGCTGCGGCTCGTAAACCCGCACCATCGTTACTGCAGATACATGCTGCGGCTCGTAAACCCGCACCACCGGTACTGCAGACACATGCTGCGGCTCGTAAACCCGCACCACCGGTACTGCAGATACATGCTGCTGCTCGTAAACCCGCACCACCGTCACTGCAGATACATGCTGCGGCTCGTAAACCCGCACCACCGGTACTGCAGATACATGCTGCGGCTCGTAAACCCGCACCACCGGTACTGCAGATACATGCTGCGGCTCGTAAACCCGCACCACTGGTACTGCAGATACATGCTGCGGCTCGTAAACCCGCATCACCGGTACTGCAGATACATGCTGCGGCTCGTAAACCCGCACCACCGGTACTGCAGATACATGCTGCGGCTCGTAAACCCGCACCACCGGTACTGCAGATACATGCTGCGGCTCGTAAACCCGCACCACCGGTACTGCAGATACATGCTGCTGCTCGTAAACCCGCACCACCGTCACTGCAGATACATGCTGCGGCTCGTAAACCCGCACCACCGGTACTGCAGATACATGCTGCGGCTCGTAAACCCGCACCACCGGTACTGCAGATACATGCTGCGGCTCGTAAACCCGCACCACCGGTACTGCGGATACATGCTGCGGCTCGTAAACCCGCACCACCGGTACTGCGGATACATGCTGCGGCTCGTAAACCCGCACCACCGGTACTGCAGATGCATGCTGCGGCTCGTAAACCCGCACCACCGTTACTGCAGATACATGCTGCGGCTCGTAAACCCGCACCACCGGTACTGCAGATACATGCTGCGGCTCGTAAACCCGCACCACCGTTACTGCAGATACATGCTGCGGCTCGTAAACCCGCACCACCGGTACTGCAGATACATGCTGCGGCTCGTAAACCCGCACCACCGGTACTGCAGATACATGCTGCGGCTCGTAAACCCGCACCACCGGTACTGCAGATACATGCTGCGGCTCGTAAACCCGCAACACCGTCACTGCAGATACATGCTGCGGCTCGTAAACCCGCACCACCGGTAGTGCAGATACATGCTGCGGCACGTAAACCCGCACCACTGGTACTGCAGATACATGCTGCGGCTCGCAAACCCGCACCACCGGTACTGCAGATACATGCTGCGGCTCGTAAACCCGCACCACCGGTACTGCAAATACATGCTGCGGCTCGTAAACCCGCACCACCGGTACTGCAGATACATGCTGCTGCTCGTAAACCTGCACTACCGGTACTGCAGATACATGCTGCGGCTCGTAAACCCGCACCACCGTCACTGCAGATACATGCTGCGGCTCGTAAACCCGCACCACCGGTAGTGCAGATACATGCTGCGGCTCGTAAACCCGCACCACCGGTACTGCAGATACATGCTGCGGCTCGAAAACCCGCACCACCGGTACTGCAGATACATGCTGCGGCTCGTAAACCCGCACCACCGGTACTGCAGATACATGCTGCGGCTCGTAAACCCGCACCACCGGTACTGCAGATACATGCTGCTGCTCGTAAACCCGCACCACCGTCACTGCAGATACATGCTGTGGCTCGTAAACCCGCACCACCGGTACTGCAGATACATGCTGCGGCTCGTAAACCCGCACCACCGGTACTGCGGATACATGCTGCGGCTCGTAAACCCGCACCACCGGTACTGCGGATACATGCTGCGGCTCGTAAACCCGCACCACCGGTACTGCAGATACATGCTGCGGCTCGTAAACCCGCACCACCGTTACTGCAGATACATGCTGCGGCTCGTAAACCCGCACCACCGGTACTGCAGATACATGCTGCGGCTCGTAAACCCGCACCACCGTTACTGCAGATACATGCTGCGGCTCGTAAACCCGCACCACCGGTACTGCAGATACATGCTGCGGCTCGTAAACCCACACCACCGATACTGCAGATACATGCTGCGGCTCGTAAACCCGCACCACCGTTACTGCAGATACATGCTGCGGCTCGTAAACCCGCACCACCGGTACTGCAGATACATGCTGCTGCTCGTAAACCCGCACCACCGGTACTGCAGATACATGCTGCGGCTCGTAAACCCGCACCACCGTCACTGCAGATACATGCTGCGGCTCGTAAACCCGCACCACCAGTACTGCAGATACATGCTGCGGCTCGTAAACCCGCACCACCGGTACTGCAGATACATGCTGCTGCTCGTAAACCTGCACCACCGGTACTGCAGATACATGCTGCGGCTCGTAAAACCGCACCACCGGTACTGCAGATACATGCTGCGGCTCGTAAACCCGCACCACCGGTACTGCAGATACATGCTGCGGCTCGTAAACCCGCACCACCGGTACTGCGGATACATGCTGCGGCTCGTAAACCCGCACCACCGGTACTGCAGATACATGCTGCGGCTCGTAAACCCGCACCACCGTTACTGCAGATACATGCTGCGGCTCGTAAACCCGCACCACCGGTACTGCAGATACATGCTGCGGCTCGTAAACCCGCACCACCGTTACTGCAGATACATGCTGCGGCTCGTAAACCCGCACCACCGGTACTGCAGATACATGCTGCGGCTCGTAAACCCGCACCACCGATACTGCAGATACATGCTGCGGCTCGTAAACCCGCACCACCGTTACTGCAGATACATGCTGCGGCTCGTAAACCCGCACCACCGGTACTGCAGATACATGCTGCTGCTCGTAAACCCGCACCACCGGTACTGCAGATACATGCTGCGGCTCGTAAACCCGCACCACGTCACTGCAGATACATGCTGCGGCTCGTAAACCCGCACCACCGGTACTGCAGATACATGCTGCGGCTCGTAAACCCGCACCACCGGTACTGCAGATACATGCTGCTGCTCGTAAACCCGCACCACCGGTACTGCAGATACATGCTGCGGCTCGTAAAACCGCACCACCGGTACTGCAGATACATGCTGCGGCTCGTAAACCCGCACCACCGGTACTGCAGATACATGCTGCGGCTCGTAAACCCGCACCACCGGTACTGCAGATACATGCTGCTGCTCGTAAACCCGCACCACCGTTACTGCAGATACATGCTGCGGCTCGTAAACCCGCACCACCGGTACTGCAGATACATGCTGCGGCTCGAAAACCCGCACCACCGGTACTGCAGATACATGCTGCGGCTCGTAAACCCGCACCACCGGTAGTGCAGATACATGCTGCGGCTCGTAAACCCGCACCACCGGTACTGCAGATACATGCTGCGGCTCGAAAACCCGCACCACCGGTACTGCAGATACATGCTGCGGCTCGTAAACCCGCACCACCGGTACTGCAGATACATGCTGCGGCTCGTAAACCCGCACCACCGATACTGCAGATACATGCTGCTGCTCGTAAACCCGCACCACCGTCACTGCAGATACATGCTGCGGCTCGTAAACCCGCACCACCGGTACTGCAGATACATGCTGCGGCTCGTAAACCCGCACCACCGGTACTGCAGATACATGCTGCGCCTCGTAAACCCGCACCACCGGTACTGCGGATACATGCTGCGGCTCGTAAACCCGCACCACCGGTACTGCAGATACATGCTGTGGCTCGTAAACCCGCACCACCGTTACTGCAGATACATGCTGCGGCTAGTAAACCCGCACCACCGGTACTGCAGATACATGCTGCGGCTCGTAAACCCGCACCACCGTTACTGCAGATACATGCTGCGGCTCGTAAACCCGCACCACCGGTACTGCAGATACATGCTGCGGCTCGTAAACCCGCACCACCGGTACTGCAGATACATGCTGAGGCTCGTAAACCCGCACCACCGGTACTGCAGATACATGCTGCGACTCGTAAACCCGCACCACCGTCACTGCAGATACATGCTGCGGCTCGTAAACCCGCACCACCGGTAGTGCAGATACATGCTGCGGCTCGTTAACCCGCACCACCGGTACTGCAGATACATGCTGCGGCTCGTAAACCCGCACCACCGGTACTGCAGATACATGCTGCGGCTCGTAAACCCGCACCACCGGTACTGCAGATACATGCTGCGGCTCGTAAACCCGCACCACCGTTACTGCAGATACATGCTGCGGCTCGTAAACCCGCACCACCGGTACTGCAGATACATGCTGCTGCTCGTAAACCCGCACCACCGGTACTGCAGATACATGCTGCGGCTCGTAAACCCGCACCACCGTCACTGCAGATACATGCTGCGGCTCGTAAACCCGCACCACCGTTACTGCAGATACATGCTGCGGCTCGTAAACCCGCACCACCGGTACTGCAGATACATGCTGCTGCTCGTAAACCCGCACCACCGATACTGCAGATACACGCTGCGGCTCGTAAACCCGCAACACCGGTACTGCAGATACATGCTGCGGCTCGTAAACCCGCACCATCGGTACTGCAGCTACATGCTGCGGCTCGTAAACCCGCACCACCGTTACTGCAGATACATGCTGCGGCTCGTAAACCCGCACCACCGTTACTGCAGATACATGCTGCTGCTCGTAAAACCGCACCACCGGTACTGCAGCTACATGCTGCGGCTCGTAAACCCGCACCACCGGTACTGCAGATACATGCTGCGGCTCGTAAACCCGCACCACCGGTACTGCAGATACATGCTGCTGCTCGTAAACCCGCACCACCGGTACTGCAGATACATGCTGCGGCTCGTAAACCCGCACCACCGGTACTGCAGATACATGCTGCTGCTCGTAAACCCGCACCACCGGTACTGCAGATACATGCTGTGGCTCGTAAACCCGCACCACCATTACTGCAGATATATGCTGTGGCTCGTAAACCCGCACCACCGGTACTACAGATACATGCTGCGGCTCGTAAACCCACACCACCGTTACTGCAGATACATGCTGCGGCTCGTAAACCCGCACCACCGGTAGTGCAGATACATGCTGCGGCTCGTAAACCCGCACCACCGTTACTGCAGATACATGCTGCGGCTCGTAAACCCGCACCACCGTCACTGCAGATACATGCTGCGGCTCGTAAACCCACACCACCGTTACTGCAGATACATGCTGCGGCTCGTAAACCCGCACCACCGGTAGTGCAGATACATGCTGCTGCTCGTAAACCCGCACCACCGTCACTGCAGATACATGCTGCGGCTCGTAAACCCGCACCACCGTCACTGCAGATACATGCTGCGGCTCGTAAACCCGCACCACCGGTACTGCAGACACATGCTGCGGCTCGTAAACCCGCACCACCGGTACTGCAGATACATGCTGCGGCTCGTAAACCCGCACCACCGGTACTGCTGATACATGCTGCGGCTCGTAAACCCGCACCACCGTTACTGCAGATACATGCTGCGGCTCGTAAACCCGCACCACCGGTACTGCAGATACATGCTGCGCCTCGTAAACCCGCACCACCGGTACTGCAGATACATGCTGCTACTCGTAAACCCGCACCACCGTCACTGCAGATACATGCTGCGGCTCGTAAACCCGCACCACCGGTACTGCAGATACATGCTGCGGCTCGTAAACCCGCACCACCGGTACTGCAGATACATGCTGCGGCTCGTAAACCCGCACCACTAGTACTGCAGATACATGCTGCGGCTCGTAAACCCGCACCACCGTTACTACAGATACATGCTGCGGCTCGTAAACCCGCACCACCGGTACTGCAGATACATGCTGCTGCTCGTAAACCCGCACCACCGGTACTGCAGATACATGCTGCGGCTCGTAAACCCGCACCACCGTCACTGCAGATACATGCTGCGGCTCGTAAACCCGCACCACCGTTACTGCAGATACATGCTGCGGCTCGTAAACCCGCACCACCGGTACTGCAGATACATGCTGCTGCTCGTAAACCCGCACCACCTGTACTGCAGATACATGCTGCGGCTCGTAAACCCGCACCACCGGTACTGCAGATACATGCTGCGGCTCGTAAACCCGCACCACCGGTACTGCAGCTACATGCTGCGGCTCGTAAACCCGCACCACCGTTACTGCAGATACATGCTGCGGCTCGTAAACCCGCACCACCGTTACTGCAGATACATGCTGCTGCTCGTAAACCCGCACCACCGGTACTGCAGCTACATGCTGCGGCTCGTAAACCCGCACCACCGGTACTGCAGATACATGCTGCGGCTCGTAAACCCGCACCACCGGTACTGCAGATACATGCTGCTGCTCGTAAACCCGCACCACCGGTACTGCAGATGCATGCTGCGGCTCGTAAACCCGCACCACCGGTACTGCAGATACATGCTGCGGCTCGTAAACCCGCACCACCGGTACTGCAGATACATGCTGCGGCTCGTAAACCCGCACCACCGGTACTGCAGATACATGCTGTGGCTCGTAAACCCGCACCACCATTACTGCAGATATATGCTGTGGCTCGTAAACCCGCACCACCGGTACTACAGATACATGCTGCGGCTCGTAAACCCACACCACCGTTACTGCAGATACATGCTGCGGCTCGTAAACCCGCACCACCGGTAGTGCAGATACATGCTGCGGCTCGTAAACCCGCACCACCGTTACTGCAGATACATGCTGCGGCTCGTAAACCCGCACCACCGTCACTGCAGATACATGCTGCGGCTCGTAAACCCACACCACCGTTACTGCAGATACATGCTGCGGCTCGTAAACCCGCACCACCGGTAGTGCAGATACATGCTGCGGCTCGCAAACCCGCACCACCGTCACTGCAGATACATGCTGCGGCTCGTAAACCCGCACCACCGTCACTGCAGATACATGCTGCGGCTCGTAAACCCGCACCACCGGTACTGCAGACACATGCTGCGGCTCGTAAACCCGCACCACCGGTACTGCAGATACATGCTGCGGCTCGTAAACCCGCACCACCGGTACTGCTGATACATGCTGCGGCTCGTAAACCCGCACCACCGTTACTGCAGATACATGCTGCGGCTCGTAAACCCGCACCACCGGTACTGCAGATACATGCTGCGCCTCGTAAACCCGCACCACCGGTACTGCAGATACATGCTGCTACTCGTAAACCCGCACCACCGTCACTGCAGATACATGCTGCGGCTCGTAAACCCGCACCACCGGTACTGCAGATACATGCTGCGGCTCGTAAACCCGCACCACCGGTACTGCAGATACATGCTGCGGCTCGTAAACCCGCACCACTAGTACTGCAGATACATGCTGCGGCTCGTAAACCCGCACCACCGGTACTGCAGATACATGCTGCGGCTCGTAAACCCGCACCACCGGTACTGCAGATACATGCTGCGGCTCGTAAACCCGCACCACCGGTACTGCAGATGCATGCTGCGGCTCGTAAACCCGCACCACCGGTACTGCAGATACATGCTGCTGCTCGTAAACCCGCACCACCGTCACTGCAGATACATGCTGCGGCTCGTAAACCCGCACCACCGATACTGCAGATACATGCTGCGGCTCGTAAACCCGCACCACCGGTACTGCAGATACATGCTGCGGCTCGTAAACCCGCACCACCGGTACTGCGGATACATGCTGCGGCTCGTAAACCCGCACCACCGGTACTGCAGATACATGCTGCGGCTCGTAAACCCGCACCACCGTTACTGCAGATACATGCTGCGGCTCGTAAACCCGCACCACTGGTACTGCAGATACATGCTGCGGCTCGTAAACCCGCACCACCGTTACTGCAGATACATGCTGCGGCTCTTAAACCCGCACCACCGGTACTGCAGATACATGCTGCGGCTCGTAAACCCGCACCACCGGTACTGCAGATACATGCTGCGGCTCGTAAACCCGCACCACCGGTACTGCAGATACATGCTGCGGCTCGTAAACCCGCAACACCGTCACTGCAGATACATGCTGCGGCTCGTAAACCCGCACCACCGGTAGTGCAGATACATGCTGCGGCTCGTAAACCCGCACCACCGGTACTGCAGATACATGCTGCGGCTCGCAAACCCGCACCACCGGTACTGCAGATACATGCTGCGGCTCGCAAACCCGCACCACCGGTACTGCAGATACATGCTGCGGCTCGTAAACCCGCACCACCGGTACTGCAGATACATGCTGCGGCTCGTAAACCCGCACCACCGTTACTGCAGATACATGCTGCGGCTCATAAACCCGCACCACCGGTACTGCAGATACATGCTGCTGCTCGTAAACCCGCACCACCGGTACTGCAGATACATGCTGCGGCTCGTAAACCCGCACCACCGTCACTGCAGATACATGCTGCGGCTCGTAAACCCGCACCACCGGTAGTGCAGATACATGCTGCGGCTCGTAAACCCGCACCACCGGTACTGCAGATACATGCTGCGGCTCGAAAACCCGCACCACCGGTACTGCAGATACATGCTGCGGCTCGTAAACCCGCACCACCGGTACTGCAGATACATGCTGAGGCTCGTAAACCCGCACCACCGGTACTGCAGATACATGCTGCGGCTCGTAAACCCGCACCACCGTCACTGCAGATACATGCTGCGGCTCGTAAACCCGCACCACCGGTAGTGCAGATACATGCTGCGGCTCGTTAACCCGCACCACCGGTACTGCAGATACATGCTGCGGCTCGTAAACCCGCACCACCGGTACTGCAGATACATGCTGCGGCTCGTAAACCCGCACCACCGGTACTGCAGATACATGCTGCGGCTCGTAAACCCGCACCACCGTTACTGCAGATACATGCTGCGGCTCGTAAACCCGCACCACCGGTACTGCAGATACATGCTGCTGCTCGTAAACCCGCACCACCGGTACTGCAGATACATGCTGCGGCTCGTAAACCCGCACCACCGTCACTGCAGATACATGCTGCGGCTCGTAAACCCGCACCACCGTTACTGCAGATACATGCTGCGGCTCGTAAACCCGCACCACCGGTACTGCAGATACATGCTGCTGCTCGTAAACCCGCACCACCGGTACTGCAGATACATGCTGCGGCTCGTAAACCCGCACCACCGGTACTGCAGATACATGCTGCGGCTCGTAAACCCGCACCACCGGTACTGCAGCTACATGCTGCGGCTCGTAAACCCGCACCACCGTTACTGCAGATACATGCTGCGGCTCGTAAACCCGCACCACCGTTACTGCAGATACATGCTGCTGCTCGTAAACCCGCACCACCGGTACTGCAGCTACATGCTGCGGCTCGTAAACCCGCACCACCGGTACTGCAGATACATGCTGCGGCTCGTAAACCCGCACCACCGGTACTGCAGATGCATGCTGCTGCTCGTAAACCCGCACCACCGGTACTGCAGATACATGCTGCGGCTCGTAAACCCGCACCACCGGTACTGCAGATACATGCTGCGGCTCGTAAACCCGCACCACCGGTACTGCAGATACATGCTGCTGCTCGTAAACCCGCACCACCGTCACTGCAGATACATGCTGCGGCTCGTAAACCCGCACCACCGGTACTGCAGATACATGCTGCGGCTCGTAAACCCGCACCACCGGTACTGCAGATACATGCTGCGGCTCGTAAACCCGCACCACCGGTACTGCGGATACATGCTGCGGCTCGTAAACCCGCACCACCGGTACTGCAGATACATGCTGCGGCTCGTAAACCCGCACCACCGTTACTACAGATACATGCTGCGGCTCGTAAACCCGCACCACTGGTACTGCAGATACATGCTGCGGCTCGTAAACCCGCACCACCGGTACTGCAGATACATGCTGCGGCTCGTAAACCCGCACCACCGTTACTGCAGATACATGCTGCGGCTCGTAAACCTGCACCACCGGTACTGCAGATACATGCTGCTGCTCGTAAACCCGCACCACCGGTACTGCAGATACATGCTGCGGCTCGTAAACCTGCACCACCGTCACTGCAGATACATGCTGCGGCTCGTAAACCCGCACCACCGTTACTGCAGATACATGCTGCGGCTCGTAAACCCGCACCACCGGTACTGCAGATACATGCTGCTGCTCGTAAACCCGCACCACCGGTACTGCAGATACATGCTGCGGCTCGTAAACCCGCACCACCGGTACTGCAGATACATGCTGCGGCTCGTAAACCCGCACCACCGGTACTGCAGCTACATGCTGCGGCTCGTAAACCCGCACCACCGTTACTGCAGATACATGCTGCGGCTCGTAAACCCGCACCACCGTTACTGCAGATACATGCTGCTGCTCGTAAACCCGCACCACCGGTACTGCAGCTACATGCTGCGGCTCGTAAACCCACACCACCGGTACTGCAGATACATGCTGCGGCTCGTAAACCCGCACCACCGGTACTGCAGATACATGCTGCTGCTCGTAAACCCGCACCACCGGTACTGCAGATACATGCTGCGGCTCGTAAACCCGCACCACCGGTACTGCAGATACATGCTGCGGCTCGTAAACCCGCACCACCGGTACTGCAGATACATGCTGCGGCTCGTAAACCCGCACCACCGGTACTGCAGATACATGCGGCGGCTCCTAAACCCGCACCACCGGTACTGCAGATACATTCTGCGGCTCGTAAACCCGCATCACCGGTACTGCAGATGCATGCTGCGGCTCGTAAACCCGCACCACCGTTACTGCAGATACATGCTGCGGCTCGTAAACCCGCACCACCGTTACTGCAGATACATGCTGCTGCTCGTAAACCCGCACCACCGGTACTGCAGCTACATGCTGCGGCTCGTAAACCCGCACCACCGGTACTGCAGATACATGCTGCGGCTCGTAAACCCGCACCACCGGTACTGCAGATACATGCTGCTGCTCGTAAACCCGCACAACCGGTACTGCAGATACATGCTGCGGCTCGTAAACCCGCACCACCGGTACTGCAGATACATGCTGCGGCTCGTAAACCCGCACCACCGGTACTGCAGATACATGCTGCGGCTCGTAAACCCGCACCACCGGTACTGCAGATACATGCGGCGGCTCCTAAACCCGCACCACCGGTACTGCAGATACATTCTGCGGCTCGTAAACCCGCACCACCGGTACTGCAGATACATGCTGCGGCTCGTAAACCCGCACCACCGTTACTGCAGATACATGCTGCGGCTCGTAAACCCGCACCACCGTTACTGCAGATACATGCTGCTGCTCGTAAACCCGCACCACCGGTACTGCAGCTACATGCTGCGGCTCGTAAACCCGCACCACCGGTACTGCAGATACATGCTGCGGCTCGTAAACCCGCACCACCGGTACTGCAGATACATGCTGCTGCTCGTAAACCCGCACCACCGGTACTGCAGATACATGCTGCGGCTCGTAAACCCGCACCACCGGTACTGCAGATACATGCTGCGGCTCGTAAACCCGCACCACCGGTACTGCAGATACATGCTGCGGCTCGTAAACCCGCACCACAGGTACTGCAGATACATGCTGCGGCTCGTAAACCCGCACCACCGGTACTGCAGATACATGCTGCGGCTCGTAAACCCGCACCACCGGTACTGCAGATACATGCTGCGGCTCGTAAACCCGCACCACCGTTACTGCAGATACATGCTGCGGCTCGTAAACCCGCACCACCGGTACTGCAGATAAATGCTGCGGCTCGTAAACCCGCACCACCGTTACTGCAGATACATGCTGCGGCTCGTAAACCCGCACCACCGGTACTGCAGATACATGCTGCGGCTCGTAAACCCGCACCACCGGTACTGCAGATACATGCTGCGGCTCGTAAACCCGCACCACCGGTACTGCAGATACATGCTGCGGCTCGTAAACCCGCACCACCTGTACTGCAGATACATGCTGCGGCTCGTAAACCCGCACCACCGTCACTGCAGATACATGCTGCGGCTCGTAAACCCGCACCACCGGTACTGCAGATACATGCTGCGGCTCGTAAACCCGCACCACCGGTAGTGCAGATACATGCTGCGGCTCGTAAACCCGCACCACCGTCACTGCAGATACATGCTGCGGCTCGTAAACCCGCACCACCGGTAGTGCAGATACATGCTGCGGCTCGTAAACCCGCACCACCGGTAGTGCAGATACATGCTGCGGCTCGTAAACCCGCACCACCGGTACTGCAGATACATGCTGCGGCTCGTAAACCCGCACCACCGGTACTGCAGATACATGCTGCGGCTCGTAAACCCGCACCACCGGTACTGCAGATACATGCTGCGGCTCGTAAACCCGCACCACCGGTACTGCAGATACATGCTGCGGCTCGTAAACCCGCACCACCGTCACGCAGATACATGCTGCGGCTCGTAAACCCGCACCACCGGTAGTGCAGATACATGCTGCGGCTCGTAAACCCGCACCACCGGTAGTGCAGATACATGCTGCGGCTCGTAAACCCGCACCACCGGTACTGCAGATACATGCTGCGGCTCGTAAACCCGCACCACCGGTACTGCAGATACATGCTGCGGCTCGTAAACCCGCACCACCGGTACTGCAGATACATGCTGCGGCTCGTAAACCCGCACCACCGGTACTGCAGATACATGCTGCGGCTCGTAAACCCGCACCACCGTCACTGCAGATACATGCTGCGGCTCGTAAACCCGCACCACCGGTACTGCAGATACATGCTGCGGCTCGTAAACCCGCACCACCGGTACTGCAGATACATGCTGCTGCTCGTAAACCCGCACCACCGTCACTGCAGATACATGCTGCGACTCGTAAACCCGCACCACCGTCACTGCAGAAACATGCTGCGGCTCGTAAACCCGCACCACCGTCACTGCAGATACATGCTGTGGCTCGTAAACCCGCACCACCGTCACTGCAGATACATGCTGCGGCTCGTAAACCCGCACCACCGTCACTGCAGATACATGCTGCGGCTCGTAAACCCGCACCACCGGTACTGCAGATACATGCTGCGGCTCGTAAACCCGCACCACCGGTACTGCAGATACATGCTGCGGCTCGTAAACCCGCACCACCGGTAGTGCAGATACATGCTGCGGCTCGTAAACCCGCACCACTGGTACTGCAGATACATGCTGCGGCTCGTAAACCCGCACCACCGGTACTGCAGATACATGCTGCGGCTCGTAAACCCGCACCACCGGTACTGCAGATACATGCTGCGGCTCGTAAACCCGCACCACCGGTACTGCAGATACATGCTGCGGCTCGTAAACCCGCACCACCGGTACTGCAGATACATGCTGCGGCTCGTAAACCCGCACCACCGGTACTGCAGATACATGCTGCGGCTCGTAAACCCGCACCACCGGTACTGCAGATACATGCTGCGGCTCGTAAACCCGCACCACCGGTACTGCAGATACATGCTGCGGCTCGTAAACCCGCACCACCGGTAGTGCAGATACATGCTGCTGCTCGTAAACACGCACCACCGGTAGTGCAGATACATGCTGCGGCTCGTAAACCCGCACCACCGGTAGTGCAGATACATGCTGCGGCTCGTAAACCCGCACCACCGTTACTGCAGATACATTCTGTGGCTCGTAAAACCGCACCACCGGTACTACAGACACATGCTGCGGCTCGTAAACCCGCACCACCGTCACTGCAGATACATGCTGCGGCTCGTAAACCCGCAACACCGGTACTGCAGATACATGCTGCGGCTCGTAAACCCGCACCACCGGTACTACAGACACATGCTGCGGCTCGTAAACCCGCACCACCGTCACTGCAGATACATGCTGCGGCTCGTAAACCCGCACCACCGGTACTGCAGATACATGCTGCGGCTCGTAAACCCGCACCACCGGTAGTGCAGATACATGCTGCGGCTCGTAAACCCGCACCACCGGTACTGCAGATACATGCTGCGGCTCGTAAACCCGCACCACTGGTACTGCAGATACATGCTGCGGCTCGTAAACCCGCACCACCGTTACTGCAGATACATGCTGCGGCTCGTAAACCCGCACCACCGGTACTGCAGATACATGCTGCGGCTCGTAAACCCACACCACCGGTACTGCAGATACATGCTGCGGCTCGTAAACCTGCATCACCGGTACTGCAGATACATGCTGCGGCTCGTAAACCCGCACCACCGGTACTGCAGATACATGCTGCGGCTTGTAAACCCGCACCACCGTTACTGCAGATACATGCTGCGGCTCGTAAACCCACACCACCGGTACTGCAGATACATGCTGCGGCTCGTAAACCCGCACCACCGGTACTGCAGATACATGCTGCGGCTCGTAAACCCGCACCACCGGTACTGCAGATACATGCTGCTGCTCATAAACCCGCACCACCGTTACTGCAGATACATGCTGCGGCTCGTAAACCCGCACCACCGGTACTGCAGATACATGCTGCGGCTCGTAAACCCGCACCACCGGTACTGCAGATACATGCTGCGGCTCGTAAACCCGCACCACCGGTACTGCAGATACATGCTGCTGCTCGTAAACCCGCACCACCGTTACTGCAGATACATGCTGCTGCTCGTAAACCCGCACCACCGGTACTGCAGATACATGCTGCTGCTAGTAAACCCGCACCACCGTTACTGCAGATACATGCTGCTGCTCGTAAACCCGCACCACCGGTACTGCAGATACATGCTGCGGCTCGTAAACCCGCACCACCGGTACTGCAGATACATGCTGCGGCTCGTAAACCCGCACCACCGTCACTGCAGATACATGCTGCGGCTCGTAAACCCGCACCACCGTCACTGCAGATACATGCTGCGGCTCGTAAACCCGCACCACCGGTACTGCAGATACATGCTGCGGCTCGTAAACCCGCACCACCGGTACTGCAGATACATGCTGCGGCTCGTAAACCCGCACCACCGGTAGTGCAGATACATGCTGCGGCTCGTAAACCCGCACCACCGGTACTGCAGATACATGCTGCGGCTCGTAAACCCGCACCACCGGTACTGCAGATACATGCTGCGGCTTGTAAACCCGCACCACCGGTACTGCAGATACATGCTGCGGCTCGTAAACCCGCACCACCGGTACTGCAGATACATGCTGCGGCTCGTAAACCCGCACCACCGGTACTGCAGATACATGCTGCGGCTCGTAAACCCGCACCACCGGTACTGCAGATACATGCTGCGGCTCGTAAACCCGCACCACCGGTACTGCAGATACATGCTGCGGCTCGTAAACCCGCACCACCGGTGCTGCAGATACATGCTGCGGCTCGTAAACCCGCACCACCGGTAGTGCAGATACATGCTGCTGCTCGTAAACCCGCACCACCGGTAGTGCAGATACATGCTGCGGCTCGTAAACCCGCACCACCGGTAGTGCAGATACATGCTGCGGCTCGTAAACCCGCACCACCGGTACTGCAGATACATTCTGCGGCTCGTAAACCCGCACCACCGGTACTACAGACACATGCTGCGGCTCGTAAACCCGCACCACCGTCACTGCAGATACATGCTGCGGCTCGTAAACCCGCACCACCGGTACTGCAGATACATGCTGCGGCTCGTAAACCCGCACCACCGGTAGTGCAGATACATGGTACGGCTCGTAAACCCGCACCACCGGTACTGCAGATACATGCTGCGGCTCGTAAATCCGCACCACCGGTACTGCAGATACATTCTGCGGCTCGTAAACCCGCACCACCGGTACTACAGACACATGCTGCGGCTCGTAAACCCGCACCACCGTCACTGCAGATACATGCTGCGGCTCGTAAACCCGCACCACCGGTACTGCAGATACATGCTGCGGCTCGTAAACCCGCACCACCGGTAGTGCAGATACATGCTGCGGCTCGTAAACCCGCACCACCGGTACTGCAGATACATGCTGCGGCTCGTAAACCCGCACCACCGGTACTGCAGATACATGCTGCGGCTCGTAAACCCGCACAATCGGTACTGCAGATACATGCTGCGGCTCGTAAACCCGCACCACCGGTACTGCAGATACATGCTGCGGCTCGTAAACCCGCACCACCGGTACTGCAGATACATGCTGCGGCTCGTAAACCCGCACCACCGGTACTGCAGATACATGCTACGGCTCGTAAACCCGCACCACCGGTACTGCAGATACATGCTGCGGCTCGTAAACCCGCACCACTGGTACTGCAGATACATGCTGCTGCTCGTAAACCCGCACCACCGTTACTGCAGATACATGCTGCGGCTCGTAAAGCCGCACCACCGGTACTGCAGATACATGCTGCGGCTCGTAAACCCGCACCACCGGTACTGCAGATACATGCTGCGGCTCGTAAGCCCGCACCACCGGTACTGCAGATACATGCTGCGGCTCGTAAACCCGCACCACCGTCACTGCAGATACATGCTGCGGCTCGTAAACCCGCACCACCGGTACTGCAGATACATGCTGCGGCTCGTAAACCCGCACCACCGGTACTGCAGATACATGCTGCAGCTCGTAAACCCGCACCACCGTCACTGCAGATACATGCTGCGGCTCGTAAACCCGCACCACCGGTACTGCAGATACATGCTGCGGCTCGTAAACCCGCACCACCGGTACTGCAGATACATGCTGCGGCTCGTAATCCCGCACCACCGGTAGTGCAGATACATGCTGCGGCTCGTAAACCCGCACCACCGTTACTGCAGATATATGCTGCGGCTCGTAAACCCGCACCACCGGTACTGCAGATACATGCTGCGGCTCGTAAACCCGCACCACCGGTACTGCAGATACATGCTGCGGCTCGTAAACCCGCACCACCGGTACTGCAGATACATGCTGCGGCTCGTAAACCCGCACCACTGGTAGTGCAGATACATGCTGCGGCTCGTAAACCCGCACCACCGTTACTGCAGATATATGCTGCGGCTCGTAAACCCGCACCACCGGTACTGCAGATACATGCTGCGGCTCGTAAACCCACACCACCGGTACTGCAGATACATGCTGCGGCTCGTAAACCCGCACCACCGGTACTGCAGATACATGCTGCGGCTCGTAAACCCACACCACCGGTACTGCAGATACATGCTGCGGCTCGTAAACCCGCACCACCGGTACTGCAGATACATGCTGCGGCTCGTAAACCCACACCACCGGTACTGCAGATACATGCTGCGGCTCGTAAACCCGCACCACCGGTACTGCAGATACATGCTGCGGCTCGTAAACCCACACCACCGGTACTGCAGATACATGCTGCGGCTCGTAAACCCGCACCACCGGTACTGCAGATACATGCTGCGGCTCGTAAACCCGCACCACCGGTACTGCAGATACATGCTGCGGCTCGTAAACCCGCACCACCGGTACTGCAGATACATGCTGCTGCTCGTAAACCCGCACCACCGTTACTGCAGATACATGCTGCGGCTCGTAATCCCGCACCACCGGTACTGCAGATACATGCTGCGGCTCGTAAACCCGCACCACCGGTACTGCAGATACATGCTGCGGCTCGTAAACCCGCACCACCGGTACTGCAGATACATGCTGCTGCTCGTAAACCCGCACCACCGTTACTGCAGATACATGCTGCTGCTCGTAAACCCGCACCACCGGTACTGCAGATACATGCTGCAGCTCGTAAACCTGCACCACCGGTACTGCAGATACATGCTGCAGCTCGTAAACCCGCACCACCGGTACTGCAGATACATGCTGCGGCTCGTAAACCCGCACCACCGGTACTGCAGATACATGCTGCGGCTCGTAAACCCGCACCACTGGTACTGCAGATACATGGTGCGGCTCGTAAACCCGCACCACCGGTACTGCAGCTAGATGCTGCGGCTCGTAAACCCGCACCACCGGTACTGCAGATACATGCTGCGGCTCGTAAACCCACACCACCGGTACTGCAGATACATGCTGCGGCTCGTAAACCCGCACCACCGTTACTGCAGATATATGCTGCGGCTCGTAAACCCGCACCACCGGTACTGCAGATACATGCTGCGGCTCGTAAACCCACACCACCGGTACTGCAGATACATGCTGCGGCTCGTAAACCCACACCACCGGTACTGCAGATACATGCTGCGGCTCGTAAACCCGCACCACCGGTACTGCAGATACATGCTGCAGCTCGTAAACCTGCACCACCGGTACTGCAGATACATGCTGCGGCTCGTAAACCCGCACCACCGGTACTGCAGATACATGCTGCGGCTCGTAAACCCGCACCACCGGTACTGCAGATACATGCTGCGGCTCGTAAACCCGCACCACTGGTACTGCAGATACATGGTGCGGCTCGTAAACCCGCACCACCGGTACTGCAGCTAGATGCTGCGGCTCGTAAACCCGCACCACCGGTACTGCAGATACATGCTGCGGCTCGTAAACCCACACCACCGGTACTGCAGATACATGCTGCGGCTCGTAAACCCGCACCACCGTTACTGCAGATATATGCTGCGGCTCGTAAACCCGCACCACCGGTACTGCAGATACATGCTGCGGCTCGTAAACCCACACCACCGGTACTGCAGATACATGCTGCGGCTCGTAAACCCACACCACCGGTACTGCAGATACATGCTGCGGCTCGTAAACCCGCACCACCGGTACTGCAGATACATGCTGCGGCTCGTAAACCCACACCACCGGTACTGCAGATACATGCTGCGGCTCGTAAACCCGCACCACTGGTACTGCAGATACATGCTGCGGCTCGTAAACCCGCACCACCGGTACTGCAGATACATGCTGCGGCTCGTAAACCCGCACCACCGGTACTGCAGATACATGCTGCTGCTAGTAAACCCGCACCACCGTTACTGCAGATACATGCTGCTGCTCGTAAACCCGCACCACCGGTAGTGCAGATACATGCTGCGGCTCGTAAACCCGCACCACCGGTACTGCAGATACATGCTGCGGCTCGTAAACCCGCACCACCGGTACTGCAGATACATGCTGCGGCTTGTAAACCCGCACCACCGGTACTGCAGATACATGCTGCGGCTCGTAAACCCGCACCACCGGTACTGCAGATACATGCTGCGGCTCGTAAACCCGCACCACCGGTACTGCAGATACATGCTGCGGCTCGTAAACCCGCACCACCGGTACTGCAGATACATGCTGCGGCTCGTAAACCCGCACCACCGGTGCTGCAGATACATGCTGCGGCTCGTAAACCCGCACCACCGGTAGTGCAGATACATGCTGCTGCTCGTAAACCCGCACCACCGGTAGTGCAGATACATGCTGCGGCTCGTAAACCCGCACCACCGGTAGTGCAGATACATGCTGCGGCTCGTAAACCCGCACCACCGGTACTGCAGATACATTCTGCGGCTCGTAAACCCGCACCACCGGTACTACAGACACATGCTGCGGCTCGTAAACCCGCACCACCGTCACTGCAGATACATGCTGCGGCTCGTAAACCCGCACCACCGGTACTGCAGATACATGCTGCGGCTCGTAAACCCGCACCACCGGTAGTGCAGATACATGGTACGGCTCGTAAACCCGCACCACCGGTACTGCAGATACATGCTGCGGCTCGTAAATCCGCACCACCGGTACTGCAGATACATTCTGCGGCTCGTAAACCCGCACCACCGGTACTACAGACACATGCTGCGGCTCGTAAACCCGCACCACCGTCACTGCAGATACATGCTGCGGCTCGTAAACCCGCACCACCGGTACTGCAGATACATGCTGCGGCTCGTAAACCCGCACCACCGGTAGTGCAGATACATGCTGCGGCTCGTAAACCCGCACCACCGGTACTGCAGATACATGCTGCGGCTCGTAAACCCGCACCACCGGTACTGCAGATACATGCTGCGGCTCGTAAACCCGCACAATCGGTACTGCAGATACATGCTGCGGCTCGTAAACCCGCACCACCGGTACTGCAGATACATGCTGCGGCTCGTAAACCCGCACCACCGGTACTGCAGATACATGCTGCGGCTCGTAAACCCGCACCACCGGTACTGCAGATACATGCTACGGCTCGTAAACCCGCACCACCGGTACTGCAGATACATGCTGCGGCTCGTAAACCCGCACCACTGGTACTGCAGATACATGCTGCTGCTCGTAAACCCGCACCACCGTTACTGCAGATACATGCTGCGGCTCGTAAAGCCGCACCACCGGTACTGCAGATACATGCTGCGGCTCGTAAACCCGCACCACCGGTACTGCAGATACATGCTGCGGCTCGTAAGCCCGCACCACCGGTACTGCAGATACATGCTGCGGCTCGTAAACCCGCACCACCGTCACTGCAGATACATGCTGCGGCTCGTAAACCCGCACCACCGGTACTGCAGATACATGCTGCGGCTCGTAAACCCGCACCACCGGTACTGCAGATACATGCTGCAGCTCGTAAACCCGCACCACCGTCACTGCAGATACATGCTGCGGCTCGTAAACCCGCACCACCGGTACTGCAGATACATGCTGCGGCTCGTAAACCCGCACCACCGGTACTGCAGATACATGCTGCGGCTCGTAATCCCGCACCACCGGTAGTGCAGATACATGCTGCGGCTCGTAAACCCGCACCACCGTTACTGCAGATATATGCTGCGGCTCGTAAACCCGCACCACCGGTACTGCAGATATATGCTGCGGCTCGTAAACCCGCACCACCGGTACTGCAGATACATGCTGCGGCTCGTAAACCCGCACCACCGGTACTGCAGATACATGCTGCGGCTCGTAAACCCGCACCACCGGTACTGCAGATACATGCTGCGGCTCGTAAACCCGCACCACTGGTAGTGCAGATACATGCTGCGGCTCGTAAACCCGCACCACCGTTACTGCAGATATATGCTGCGGCTCGTAAACCCGCACCACCGGTACTGCAGATACATGCTGCGGCTCGTAAACCCACACCACCGGTACTGCAGATACATGCTGCGGCTCGTAAACCCGCACCACCGGTACTGCAGATACATGCTGCGGCTCGTAAACCCACACCACCGGTACTGCAGATACATGCTGCGGCTCGTAAACCCGCACCACCGGTACTGCAGATACATGCTGCGGCTCGTAAACCCACACCACCGGTACTGCAGATACATGCTGCGGCTCGTAAACCCGCACCACCGGTACTGCAGATACATGCTGCGGCTCGTAAACCCACACCACCGGTACTGCAGATACATGCTGCGGCTCGTAAACCCGCACCACCGGTACTGCAGATACATGCTGCGGCTCGTAAACCCGCACCACCGGTACTGCAGATACATGCTGCGGCTCGTAAACCCGCACCACCGGTACTGCAGATACATGCTGCTGCTCGTAAACCCGCACCACCGTTACTGCAGATACATGCTGCGGCTCGTAATCCCGCACCACCGGTACTGCAGATACATGCTGCGGCTCGTAAACCCGCACCACCGGTACTGCAGATACATGCTGCGGCTCGTAAACCCGCACCACCGGTACTGCAGATACATGCTGCTGCTCGTAAACCCGCACCACCGTTACTGCAGATACATGCTGCTGCTCGTAAACCCGCACCACCGGTACTGCAGATACATGCTGCAGCTCGTAAACCCGCACCACCGGTACTGCAGATACATGCTGCAGCTCGTAAACCCGCACCACCGGTACTGCAGATACATGCTGCGGCTCGTAAACCCGCACCACCGGTACTGCAGATACATGCTGCGGCTCGTAAACCCGCACCACTGGTACTGCAGATACATGGTGCGGCTCGTAAACCCGCACCACCGGTACTGCAGCTAGATGCTGCGGCTCGTAAACCCGCACCACCGGTACTGCAGATACATGCTGCGGCTCGTAAACCCACACCACCGGTACTGCAGATACATGCTGCGGCTCGTAAACCCGCACCACCGTTACTGCAGATATATGCTGCGGCTCGTAAACCCGCACCACCGGTACTGCAGATACATGCTGCGGCTCGTAAACCCACACCACCGGTACTGCAGATACATGCTGCGGCTCGTAAACCCACACCACCGGTACTGCAGATACATGCTGCGGCTCGTAAACCCGCACCACCGGTACTGCAGATACATGCTGCGGCTCGTAAACCCACACCACCGGTACTGCAGATACATGCTGCGGCTCGTAAACCCGCACCACTGGTACTGCAGATACATGCTGCGGCTCGTAAACCCGCACCACCGGTACTGCAGATACATGCTGCGGCTCGTAAACCCGCACCACCGTTACTGCAGATACATGCTGCGGCTAGTAAACCCGCACCACCGGTACTGCAGATACATGCTGCGGCTCGTAAACCCGCACCACCGTTACTGCAGATACATGCTGCGGCTCGTAAACCCGCACCACCGGTACTGCAGATACATGCTGCGGCTCGTAAACCCGCACCACCGGTACTGCAGATACATGCTGAGGCTCGTAAACCCGCACCACCGGTACTGCAGATACATGCTGCGACTCGTAAACCCGCACCACCGTCACTGCAGATACATGCTGCGGCTCGTAAACCCGCACCACCGGTAGTGCAGATACATGCTGCGGCTCGTTAACCCGCACCACCGGTACTGCAGATACATGCTGCGGCTCGTAAACCCGCACCACCGGTACTGCAGATACATGCTGCGGCTCGTAAACCCGCACCACCGGTACTGCAGATACATGCTGCGGCTCGTAAACCCGCACCACCGTTACTGCAGATACATGCTGCGGCTCGTAAACCCGCACCACCGGTACTGCAGATACATGCTGCTGCTCGTAAACCCGCACCACCGGTACTGCAGATACATGCTGCGGCTCGTAAACCCGCACCACCGTCACTGCAGATACATGCTGCGGCTCGTAAACCCGCACCACCGTTACTGCAGATACATGCTGCGGCTCGTAAACCCGCACCACCGGTACTGCAGATACATGCTGCTGCTCGTAAACCCGCACCACCGATACTGCAGATACACGCTGCGGCTCGTAAACCCGCAACACCGGTACTGCAGATACATGCTGCGGCTCGTAAACCCGCACCATCGGTACTGCAGCTACATGCTGCGGCTCGTAAACCCGCACCACCGTTACTGCAGATACATGCTGCGGCTCGTAAACCCGCACCACCGTTACTGCAGATACATGCTGCTGCTCGTAAAACCGCACCACCGGTACTGCAGCTACATGCTGCGGCTCGTAAACCCGCACCACCGGTACTGCAGATACATGCTGCGGCTCGTAAACCCGCACCACCGGTACTGCAGATACATGCTGCTGCTCGTAAACCCGCACCACCGGTACTGCAGATACATGCTGCGGCTCGTAAACCCGCACCACCGGTACTGCAGATACATGCTGCTGCTCGTAAACCCGCACCACCGGTACTGCAGATACATGCTGTGGCTCGTAAACCCGCACCACCATTACTGCAGATATATGCTGTGGCTCGTAAACCCGCACCACCGGTACTACAGATACATGCTGCGGCTCGTAAACCCACACCACCGTTACTGCAGATACATGCTGCGGCTCGTAAACCCGCACCACCGGTAGTGCAGATACATGCTGCGGCTCGTAAACCCGCACCACCGTTACTGCAGATACATGCTGCGGCTCGTAAACCCGCACCACCGTCACTGCAGATACATGCTGCGGCTCGTAAACCCACACCACCGTTACTGCAGATACATGCTGCGGCTCGTAAACCCGCACCACCGGTAGTGCAGATACATGCTGCTGCTCGTAAACCCGCACCACCGTCACTGCAGATACATGCTGCGGCTCGTAAACCCGCACCACCGTCACTGCAGATACATGCTGCGGCTCGTAAACCCGCACCACCGGTACTGCAGACACATGCTGCGGCTCGTAAACCCGCACCACCGGTACTGCAGATACATGCTGCGGCTCGTAAACCCGCACCACCGGTACTGCTGATACATGCTGCGGCTCGTAAACCCGCACCACCGTTACTGCAGATACATGCTGCGGCTCGTAAACCCGCACCACCGGTACTGCAGATACATGCTGCGCCTCGTAAACCCGCACCACCGGTACTGCAGATACATGCTGCTACTCGTAAACCCGCACCACCGTCACTGCAGATACATGCTGCGGCTCGTAAACCCGCACCACCGGTACTGCAGATACATGCTGCGGCTCGTAAACCCGCACCACCGGTACTGCAGATACATGCTGCGGCTCGTAAACCCGCACCACTAGTACTGCAGATACATGCTGCGGCTCGTAAACCCGCACCACCGTTACTACAGATACATGCTGCGGCTCGTAAACCCGCACCACCGGTACTGCAGATACATGCTGCTGCTCGTAAACCCGCACCACCGGTACTGCAGATACATGCTGCGGCTCGTAAACCCGCACCACCGTCACTGCAGATACATGCTGCGGCTCGTAAACCCGCACCACCGTTACTGCAGATACATGCTGCGGCTCGTAAACCCGCACCACCGGTACTGCAGATACATGCTGCTGCTCGTAAACCCGCACCACCTGTACTGCAGATACATGCTGCGGCTCGTAAACCCGCACCACCGGTACTGCAGATACATGCTGCGGCTCGTAAACCCGCACCACCGGTACTGCAGCTACATGCTGCGGCTCGTAAACCCGCACCACCGTTACTGCAGATACATGCTGCGGCTCGTAAACCCGCACCACCGTTACTGCAGATACATGCTGCTGCTCGTAAACCCGCACCACCGGTACTGCAGCTACATGCTGCGGCTCGTAAACCCGCACCACCGGTACTGCAGATACATGCTGCGGCTCGTAAACCCGCACCACCGGTACTGCAGATACATGCTGCTGCTCGTAAACCCGCACCACCGGTACTGCAGATGCATGCTGCGGCTCGTAAACCCGCACCACCGGTACTGCAGATACATGCTGCGGCTCGTAAACCCGCACCACCGGTACTGCAGATACATGCTGCGGCTCGTAAACCCGCACCACCGGTACTGCAGATACATGCTGTGGCTCGTAAACCCGCACCACCATTACTGCAGATATATGCTGTGGCTCGTAAACCCGCACCACCGGTACTACAGATACATGCTGCGGCTCGTAAACCCACACCACCGTTACTGCAGATACATGCTGCGGCTCGTAAACCCGCACCACCGGTAGTGCAGATACATGCTGCGGCTCGTAAACCCGCACCACCGTTACTGCAGATACATGCTGCGGCTCGTAAACCCGCACCACCGTCACTGCAGATACATGCTGCGGCTCGTAAACCCACACCACCGTTACTGCAGATACATGCTGCGGCTCGTAAACCCGCACCACCGGTAGTGCAGATACATGCTGCGGCTCGCAAACCCGCACCACCGTCACTGCAGATACATGCTGCGGCTCGTAAACCCGCACCACCGTCACTGCAGATACATGCTGCGGCTCGTAAACCCGCACCACCGGTACTGCAGACACATGCTGCGGCTCGTAAACCCGCACCACCGGTACTGCAGATACATGCTGCGGCTCGTAAACCCGCACCACCGGTACTGCTGATACATGCTGCGGCTCGTAAACCCGCACCACCGTTACTGCAGATACATGCTGCGGCTCGTAAACCCGCACCACCGGTACTGCAGATACATGCTGCGCCTCGTAAACCCGCACCACCGGTACTGCAGATACATGCTGCTACTCGTAAACCCGCACCACCGTCACTGCAGATACATGCTGCGGCTCGTAAACCCGCACCACCGGTACTGCAGATACATGCTGCGGCTCGTAAACCCGCACCACCGGTACTGCAGATACATGCTGCGGCTCGTAAACCCGCACCACTAGTACTGCAGATACATGCTGCGGCTCGTAAACCCGCACCACCGGTACTGCAGATACATGCTGCGGCTCGTAAACCCGCACCACCGGTACTGCAGATACATGCTGCGGCTCGTAAACCCGCACCACCGGTACTGCAGATGCATGCTGCGGCTCGTAAACCCGCACCACCGGTACTGCAGATACATGCTGCTGCTCGTAAACCCGCACCACCGTCACTGCAGATACATGCTGCGGCTCGTAAACCCGCACCACCGATACTGCAGATACATGCTGCGGCTCGTAAACCCGCACCACCGGTACTGCAGATACATGCTGCGGCTCGTAAACCCGCACCACCGGTACTGCGGATACATGCTGCGGCTCGTAAACCCGCACCACCGGTACTGCAGATACATGCTGCGGCTCGTAAACCCGCACCACCGTTACTGCAGATACATGCTGCGGCTCGTAAACCCGCACCACTGGTACTGCAGATACATGCTGCGGCTCGTAAACCCGCACCACCGTTACTGCAGATACATGCTGCGGCTCTTAAACCCGCACCACCGGTACTGCAGATACATGCTGCGGCTCGTAAACCCGCACCACCGGTACTGCAGATACATGCTGCGGCTCGTAAACCCGCACCACCGGTACTGCAGATACATGCTGCGGCTCGTAAACCCGCAACACCGTCACTGCAGATACATGCTGCGGCTCGTAAACCCGCACCACCGGTAGTGCAGATACATGCTGCGGCTCGTAAACCCGCACCACCGGTACTGCAGATACATGCTGCGGCTCGCAAACCCGCACCACCGGTACTGCAGATACATGCTGCGGCTCGCAAACCCGCACCACCGGTACTGCAGATACATGCTGCGGCTCGTAAACCCGCACCACCGGTACTGCAGATACATGCTGCGGCTCGTAAACCCGCACCACCGTTACTGCAGATACATGCTGCGGCTCATAAACCCGCACCACCGGTACTGCAGATACATGCTGCTGCTCGTAAACCCGCACCACCGGTACTGCAGATACATGCTGCGGCTCGTAAACCCGCACCACCGTCACTGCAGATACATGCTGCGGCTCGTAAACCCGCACCACCGGTAGTGCAGATACATGCTGCGGCTCGTAAACCCGCACCACCGGTACTGCAGATACATGCTGCGGCTCGAAAACCCGCACCACCGGTACTGCAGATACATGCTGCGGCTCGTAAACCCGCACCACCGGTACTGCAGATACATGCTGAGGCTCGTAAACCCGCACCACCGGTACTGCAGATACATGCTGCGGCTCGTAAACCCGCACCACCGTCACTGCAGATACATGCTGCGGCTCGTAAACCCGCACCACCGGTAGTGCAGATACATGCTGCGGCTCGTTAACCCGCACCACCGGTACTGCAGATACATGCTGCGGCTCGTAAACCCGCACCACCGGTACTGCAGATACATGCTGCGGCTCGTAAACCCGCACCACCGGTACTGCAGATACATGCTGCGGCTCGTAAACCCGCACCACCGTTACTGCAGATACATGCTGCGGCTCGTAAACCCGCACCACCGGTACTGCAGATACATGCTGCTGCTCGTAAACCCGCACCACCGGTACTGCAGATACATGCTGCGGCTCGTAAACCCGCACCACCGTCACTGCAGATACATGCTGCGGCTCGTAAACCCGCACCACCGTTACTGCAGATACATGCTGCGGCTCGTAAACCCGCACCACCGGTACTGCAGATACATGCTGCTGCTCGTAAACCCGCACCACCGGTACTGCAGATACATGCTGCGGCTCGTAAACCCGCACCACCGGTACTGCAGATACATGCTGCGGCTCGTAAACCCGCACCACCGGTACTGCAGCTACATGCTGCGGCTCGTAAACCCGCACCACCGTTACTGCAGATACATGCTGCGGCTCGTAAACCCGCACCACCGTTACTGCAGATACATGCTGCTGCTCGTAAACCCGCACCACCGGTACTGCAGCTACATGCTGCGGCTCGTAAACCCGCACCACCGGTACTGCAGATACATGCTGCGGCTCGTAAACCCGCACCACCGGTACTGCAGATGCATGCTGCTGCTCGTAAACCCGCACCACCGGTACTGCAGATACATGCTGCGGCTCGTAAACCCGCACCACCGGTACTGCAGATACATGCTGCGGCTCGTAAACCCGCACCACCGGTACTGCAGATACATGCTGCTGCTCGTAAACCCGCACCACCGTCACTGCAGATACATGCTGCGGCTCGTAAACCCGCACCACCGGTACTGCAGATACATGCTGCGGCTCGTAAACCCGCACCACCGGTACTGCAGATACATGCTGCGGCTCGTAAACCCGCACCACCGGTACTGCGGATACATGCTGCGGCTCGTAAACCCGCACCACCGGTACTGCAGATACATGCTGCGGCTCGTAAACCCGCACCACCGTTACTACAGATACATGCTGCGGCTCGTAAACCCGCACCACTGGTACTGCAGATACATGCTGCGGCTCGTAAACCCGCACCACCGGTACTGCAGATACATGCTGCGGCTCGTAAACCCGCACCACCGTTACTGCAGATACATGCTGCGGCTCGTAAACCTGCACCACCGGTACTGCAGATACATGCTGCTGCTCGTAAACCCGCACCACCGGTACTGCAGATACATGCTGCGGCTCGTAAACCTGCACCACCGTCACTGCAGATACATGCTGCGGCTCGTAAACCCGCACCACCGTTACTGCAGATACATGCTGCGGCTCGTAAACCCGCACCACCGGTACTGCAGATACATGCTGCTGCTCGTAAACCCGCACCACCGGTACTGCAGATACATGCTGCGGCTCGTAAACCCGCACCACCGGTACTGCAGATACATGCTGCGGCTCGTAAACCCGCACCACCGGTACTGCAGCTACATGCTGCGGCTCGTAAACCCGCACCACCGTTACTGCAGATACATGCTGCGGCTCGTAAACCCGCACCACCGTTACTGCAGATACATGCTGCTGCTCGTAAACCCGCACCACCGGTACTGCAGCTACATGCTGCGGCTCGTAAACCCACACCACCGGTACTGCAGATACATGCTGCGGCTCGTAAACCCGCACCACCGGTACTGCAGATACATGCTGCTGCTCGTAAACCCGCACCACCGGTACTGCAGATACATGCTGCGGCTCGTAAACCCGCACCACCGGTACTGCAGATACATGCTGCGGCTCGTAAACCCGCACCACCGGTACTGCAGATACATGCTGCGGCTCGTAAACCCGCACCACCGGTACTGCAGATACATGCGGCGGCTCCTAAACCCGCACCACCGGTACTGCAGATACATTCTGCGGCTCGTAAACCCGCATCACCGGTACTGCAGATGCATGCTGCGGCTCGTAAACCCGCACCACCGTTACTGCAGATACATGCTGCGGCTCGTAAACCCGCACCACCGTTACTGCAGATACATGCTGCTGCTCGTAAACCCGCACCACCGGTACTGCAGCTACATGCTGCGGCTCGTAAACCCGCACCACCGGTACTGCAGATACATGCTGCGGCTCGTAAACCCGCACCACCGGTACTGCAGATACATGCTGCTGCTCGTAAACCCGCACAACCGGTACTGCAGATACATGCTGCGGCTCGTAAACCCGCACCACCGGTACTGCAGATACATGCTGCGGCTCGTAAACCCGCACCACCGGTACTGCAGATACATGCTGCGGCTCGTAAACCCGCACCACCGGTACTGCAGATACATGCGGCGGCTCCTAAACCCGCACCACCGGTACTGCAGATACATTCTGCGGCTCGTAAACCCGCACCACCGGTACTGCAGATACATGCTGCGGCTCGTAAACCCGCACCACCGTTACTGCAGATACATGCTGCGGCTCGTAAACCCGCACCACCGTTACTGCAGATACATGCTGCTGCTCGTAAACCCGCACCACCGGTACTGCAGCTACATGCTGCGGCTCGTAAACCCGCACCACCGGTACTGCAGATACATGCTGCGGCTCGTAAACCCGCACCACCGGTACTGCAGATACATGCTGCTGCTCGTAAACCCGCACCACCGGTACTGCAGATACATGCTGCGGCTCGTAAACCCGCACCACCGGTACTGCAGATACATGCTGCGGCTCGTAAACCCGCACCACCGGTACTGCAGATACATGCTGCGGCTCGTAAACCCGCACCACAGGTACTGCAGATACATGCTGCGGCTCGTAAACCCGCACCACCGGTACTGCAGATACATGCTGCGGCTCGTAAACCCGCACCACCGGTACTGCAGATACATGCTGCGGCTCGTAAACCCGCACCACCGTTACTGCAGATACATGCTGCGGCTCGTAAACCCGCACCACCGGTACTGCAGATAAATGCTGCGGCTCGTAAACCCGCACCACCGTTACTGCAGATACATGCTGCGGCTCGTAAACCCGCACCACCGGTACTGCAGATACATGCTGCGGCTCGTAAACCCGCACCACCGGTACTGCAGATACATGCTGCGGCTCGTAAACCCGCACCACCGGTACTGCAGATACATGCTGCGGCTCGTAAACCCGCACCACCGGTACTGCAGATACATGCTGCGGCTCGTAAACCCGCACCACCGTCACTGCAGATACATGCTGCGGCTCGTAAACCCGCACCACCGGTACTGCAGATACATGCTGCGGCTCGTAAACCCGCACCACCGGTAGTGCAGATACATGCTGCGGCTCGTAAACCCGCACCACCGTCACTGCAGATACATGCTGCGGCTCGTAAACCCGCACCACCGGTAGTGCAGATACATGCTGCGGCTCGTAAACCCGCACCACCGGTAGTGCAGATACATGCTGCGGCTCGTAAACCCGCACCACCGGTACTGCAGATACATGCTGCGGCTCGTAAACCCGCACCACCGGTACTGCAGATACATGCTGCGGCTCGTAAACCCGCACCACCGGTACTGCAGATACATGCTGCGGCTCGTAAACCCGCACCACCGGTACTGCAGATACATGCTGCGGCTCGTAAACCCGCACCACCGTCACGCAGATACATGCTGCGGCTCGTAAACCCGCACCACCGGTAGTGCAGATACATGCTGCGGCTCGTAAACCCGCACCACCGGTAGTGCAGATACATGCTGCGGCTCGTAAACCCGCACCACCGGTACTGCAGATACATGCTGCGGCTCGTAAACCCGCACCACCGGTACTGCAGATACATGCTGCGGCTCGTAAACCCGCACCACCGGTACTGCAGATACATGCTGCGGCTCGTAAACCCGCACCACCGGTACTGCAGATACATGCTGCGGCTCGTAAACCCGCACCACCGTCACTGCAGATACATGCTGCGGCTCGTAAACCCGCACCACCGGTACTGCAGATACATGCTGCGGCTCGTAAACCCGCACCACCGGTACTGCAGATACATGCTGCTGCTCGTAAACCCGCACCACCGTCACTGCAGATACATGCTGCGACTCGTAAACCCGCACCACCGTCACTGCAGAAACATGCTGCGGCTCGTAAACCCGCACCACCGTCACTGCAGATACATGCTGTGGCTCGTAAACCCGCACCACCGTCACTGCAGATACATGCTGCGGCTCGTAAACCCGCACCACCGTCACTGCAGATACATGCTGCGGCTCGTAAACCCGCACCACCGGTACTGCAGATACATGCTGCGGCTCGTAAACCCGCACCACCGGTACTGCAGATACATGCTGCGGCTCGTAAACCCGCACCACCGGTAGTGCAGATACATGCTGCGGCTCGTAAACCCGCACCACTGGTACTGCAGATACATGCTGCGGCTCGTAAACCCGCACCACCGGTACTGCAGATACATGCTGCGGCTCGTAAACCCGCACCACCGGTACTGCAGATACATGCTGCGGCTCGTAAACCCGCACCACCGGTACTGCAGATACATGCTGCGGCTCGTAAACCCGCACCACCGGTACTGCAGATACATGCTGCGGCTCGTAAACCCGCACCACCGGTACTGCAGATACATGCTGCGGCTCGTAAACCCGCACCACCGGTACTGCAGATACATGCTGCGGCTCGTAAACCCGCACCACCGGTACTGCAGGATACATGCTGCGGCTCGTAAACCCGCACCACCGGTAGTGCAGATACATGCTGCTGCTCGTAAACACGCACCACCGGTAGTGCAGATACATGCTGCGGCTCGTAAACCCGCACCACCGGTACTGCAGATACATGCTGCGGCTCGTAAACCCGCACCACCGTTACTGCAGATACATTCTGTGGCTCGTAAAACCGCACCACCGGTACTACAGACACATGCTGCGGCTCGTAAACCCGCACCACCGTCACTGCAGATACATGCTGCGGCTCGTAAACCCGCACCACCGGTACTGCAGATACATGCTGCGGCTCGTAAACCCGCACCACCGGTACTGCAGATACATGCTGCGGCTCGTAAACCCGCACCACCGTTACTGCAGATACATGCTGCGGCTCGTAAACCCGCACCACCGTAACTGCAGATACATGCTGCGGGCTCGTAAACCCGCACCACCGGTACTGCAATACATGCTAGCGGCTCGTAAACCCGCACACAC